>NC_064922.1:131727372-132036646 GCF_023897955.1 Schistocerca gregaria
TTAAAATCGTATGAATTGGACAGTTGTGTTTCACCAACGTGTCTAGATACATTTCTTCATGGGAATCTACAACTGCCAGAGTAAATTTTTAATTTTATATTGGTTTTATCAGGATGCCAATTCGGGGAAAATATAACAACTGGTTCAAATAGCTCTGAGCACTACGGGACTTAACATCTGAGGTCATCAGTCCCTAGAAATTACAACTATTTAAACCTAACTAACCTAACGAAATAACACACATCCATGCCCGAGGCAGGATTCGAACCTGCGACCTTAGCGGTCGTGCGGGTCCAGACTGAAGCTAGAAACGCTCGGCCACACCGACCGGCAAAAATATAACAAATCAGTATCGAAACTCATTTATTCTCCTGATATGGAAAACATGAAATATCGCACACAAGTTTAAAACATTTGAAGACATACC
The DNA here is from genome assembly GCF_023897955.1 of Schistocerca gregaria. Taxonomy (NCBI): domain Eukaryota; kingdom Metazoa; phylum Arthropoda; class Insecta; order Orthoptera; family Acrididae; genus Schistocerca; species Schistocerca gregaria. The sequence goes on from NC_064922.1 coordinate 131,727,800, forward strand.
ACACACCAATAGTTTCTATATTTTATGAAGTTTTCTGGGGCATATACATCGCATTACGTTGCGATCTTTACCTCGACCTTGTAATGACATAGTGAGCAGAACGTCTGCGACTTCATAAATGTTTCATCTGCATCATGTACCTTACACACCAGGTGAGACTGTTTTGTCGTGGGTAGGTTTCACAAGATTACTATATTTATGAGGTAATGTCGGATACGCAAAGGACCTTGTAGAATAACTTAATCACTACCAAAACTTGGTTTTGGAATTATGAAAGAAATTTGGACACATGGAATAGACGTGGGGATACTGGAATGTTTCAGATTGTTATACAATGGTAGGCGAGGAATTTCGAAAACTGGATTTTAAACTTTTCCAGAGGAAGATAACAACTCTGATCATAACTGTTTGGTTATAAATTGTAGATTAAAACACAGAAACTGCAAGAAGGTAGCAAACTGAGAAGATGGGATATCGACAAATTTAAAGTACCAGAGGTATTTGAGAGTGTCAAAGGGAGCATTAGGAAAAGTTTCAAGGAATCAGGGGCAAGGAATAAAATAGAATACGAATGGATAGATGAAAAAAGGAGCCATCAGAAAATGGAATAGTCCAAAAGAACACTAGTTGTAGAAATCCCTGAATAACTCAGTAAATATGGCATTTAATTGAGACAAGCCGAAAAAATTCAGCAAATAAAGCAGGTGGGAAATCCTGCGGTGGTCTAAAACATGAGACTGACAGAAAATGCAAAATGGCTAAGTAGAAGTAGAGCACAAATGCAAGGCTATAAAAATATGTACGTGGGAGGAATTAACAACTGCTTTATTTATAAGAAAGTATTTTTTCGCCTCGAACACCATCAACATCAAAGTAGTCATCTTGTACAGCACTACCGTGCAGCCAGAATTTCTGCTACTGCTAAAATGTATTACGGAAGTCTTCTTTTAGAAGCGTACCAAGAACTTTCTGCGATATTCGCTGGATCTCCGCAACGGTGGCAAAACGATCACCTTTGACGTTAACTGTAATGTTGCTCGACGTGAAGGACGGGTCATCGGTGGCAAGCTAACAGAGGTCTTCGTATACTTCCACACGGTGTTCCCTCTGGTCCCCAATGAACTGCCTGTGGACAGATTTGGTATCAGTAAGTCATATGTTGAAATCGCACCTGAAGATTACCTGCACTGTTCCGTATGACACTCTGACAATGGCGCCAGTGTTTTGTATTGTTCTACGACGATCTATATGCACAAGTTGCATGGTAAAGTGCTACTCTCGGAAGTTTTTATTACTCTCTCGTAAGAGAAGAGTCTACCAGAAAATTAAATAAATTTTTGGAAAAAAGAGAAACACTTATTGAGCCATACGGCGGCTCACGTTGGTGCTTTTTGTAGGTTTCCGCCCCCTCTTGGAGGTTAGACGGTATGATTTAGTTGGCATGATTGTTTGTCTTCTTTTAGTGTTGACTGGCGCCACTCGGTTTTGCAAGCGTGTCCTGTCCGCTAGTGGCAGCAGCGGCGGTTATTGGTATGTAGTAGCTATTGCCCTATCTTTGGGGCGAAGTCGTTGTTGTTTCGGGTCGTGTGAGTGGGCCAGTTCCGTTGGGAACTCAGGAGGAGCCAGGTCTGCGCTGTGCCAGAACACGCCGGGACCGCTGGCGGTTGGCATGGAGTGCTAGATGGAAGGGCTGTGGCCACGAGGGTGCACAACCACGTCGTAAACCGGATCCAGCAAGCCTTAAGATTGCATTTCAATCCAAGTACAGAAACCTCCATCATTGTGATATCACGCGATTCTAGGTTTCGTGTCACTGCACGTAGTGTCGCTGAGGCAAAGAGCAGAGAGTGGAGTGACTGGGGAATGCGGTTCTGATTAGCTTTCCTCGACTTCTTATTACCATTTACTGCGTTCAACTTCTTACAATTTGTTAAATTCAACCAGCGGTAATTTTTCTTGCATGGTGGCCGCTAACACCCCATTTACCTACTCTGAAGGCCGGTTGGTGGTTCTTCTACTCTGGTGGTGGTGATTTCTTTCTAGCTCCGGGCACTCTAAACACAGCATTCTGGGGACGTAGTGCCGGGTCTGGCTTATTGTTCCACCGTTGCATTTGGTTTGTCGGATGTCAGGTAGCCTCAGCAAGATTATCATTAGTCATTCGTTAGACTGACACTAGTCTGAGTTGCCATCTTGTTAAGTGAATGCAACTCTTGGCTGCCTCTCTCATCGCTCGCGAAAGTGTTTGTTGCCGGACCTTCTCAGAGGTCGATTCCTGGAGCACCGTCTGTCGCCACTTAGTTCTTTTAACAAGTTTGTTCTAAAAGGAGGTCTGATGGCCAGTAGTTCAGTGTAGCGCTCCTTCAGTCCACGTCTTCTGTGGGTATAATCCGCCAAATTACCCTTTAAGGGATTTATGTACTGATCCTTGTGTTTTATTATTGTATTATCTATTACAATACCTTGTAATGCCTACATTAAAGGTTATATATGTCTAGTTAATAGTTCTGGTCGCCTTCTGGAATATATCTAGCAGGGTAGTGTTCAGTAGATGTTAAGGGTTGTCTTACAAAGTTTAGCATCATTTTATTTCACCCGTTTGGTGATCAGTTGCTTGTTTTTTAATTAACCTTTGCTATTGTATTTGCTGTTTTACAGCAGGTTTCTAAAATTTTTGTATTATTGCCGTTCCTATGGTGTAAAGCCTTCAGCTGTAATTGTGGTCATTTGCCTTAAAATTCTAATTTGGTATTTTTATTTTAGCAGTAAGCCTTAAAACCTTATTTGCTGCCATTCCTGGCGTCTGATACCTTATGCTGTGTTTGTGGTGACTCACCATTAATATTTCAATACCTAATTTGTAAGTTGCAGCGAGTTTTAAACAATTCATGATTTATTGACATTTCTGAGGTGTAAGGCCTCCTGCCCAGATCATAAGGACTTGCTTTTAAAACATTATCTTCTGTATCTGTATTTAATGGTGATTTGCCAAACTGTAACTCACTGAAAACATTATTATTTACATAGTTGTTTATTCCTCAAATTAATAACATGTGGTATTTATACTTATTGTTGAGTATGGAATTAATGGTTTAAAATAAATTGTGTGTAACTGCAAAAGACAACCATTTGTAACTGATTACGGCCTCGTCCACAATCGTGACCGAATCCTGCCTTCCCTTGTCTATCAGGTTGGTAACCTGCATGTTACAGAGCTACTTCCGGAACTTTTTGTTATTCCCTCGTAAGACAAAGTGGAACACAGAACCCACCTATAGGAAAATGAAAGAAACCTTTAGAAAAAAGAGAAATATCTATATCATAAGCTCAGAATACAAGCAAGTATTAAGCAAAGAAGGGAAAGCCGAAAGGCTGAAGGAGTATATATGTGGGGTATATCTAATGGAAACAAACTTGATGAAATATAACAGAAAGCACTAAAATATCAAGGAGGAAATGGGGCCTTGGAGCAAACCTCTATTTTCATGAAGTGCATTAATAGGTATGAAGCCGCTCGAGTATGCGTTTATTTCACTTTCCAAGAATAAGATAAAGCAAATTTTAGGCTATTGTGTATGTATTTCGTATTCCTTGTTACACATCATATTTACCGAACTAAGTAATTTTCAGAATTCAGTTACTCGAGGTGAATAGAAACAGCGCAGTGAAGGCGCTGGTTGCTGTCAAGGAAAGAAAGGACACTAAGTAGTTCATGCTGAGACATGTTCAGAAATTGTCATTGAGCCAAATCTGGAACTTTTATGAAGCGAAACTTAATGGCGGGAATGAGACTCGAACACTTGGACCGTGGATTTACTTTCAAAATATTTTCTTAAAGAATTTACTTTATTTAATAGCGATTCATCAAGAACATTAACACATTTAATCACACTGCGTGAGCGTGGACGTAGTTGCCAGTGAGTAACTGATGAAAACCAGTTTCTTTCAAAAACCCTTTTTTTTAAAAAAAAGATTTAAGAATTATAATCAGAAAGCACCCTCTGAATATCAAGTTGCAATTTGTTCCCTTTTAACACGGCCGTAGTCACGACCGCTCGCAGCCACCTTTCAAAGACTACAGTATACACCAGATTACTTTAAACAAAAATTTTAACTACTCACACAAACACATAAACTATGCACCCCGAAGGAGGGATGGAAATGGTACAAAACACTCACATTAAAGAAATTACTTGCCTCCGAAAGTGAAACTTACTTTTAAAAGAAAACTCTCACGGTGGAAGGGTGGCACTTTTAAATACTAAAATAATCATATAAATAATAACCCATGAAATTCAGTCATACATAAAATTTACAAACATGCTCTACATTACACATATAACGGCTCTCAAGATGATAGGCAAGATAAAAACATATTTCAGAAATTCGGCCTTTACACCTTAAGCAGACCGGCAGACCGACAGAAAGACAGACACTAACTGCCAAACAAATGCGAACGAAAGACAGGCGAGGGAGCTGGGGACGAGAGACTGACCAAGAAGACAAGTAGAATTTAATAAGTAAATGAAACAACATATCACGAATCGCTTAACTTTTAATAAACTGCGATGTCTGGCGAAGACCTGGAGCAGCACCCCCAAAACGCTCTCCCGAACCGTCCGCTGCCAGCCGCTTCAACGGAGGCAGGAAGGCGGCGTCGCAGCTTGCGCCGGCCAGACCGATGTCGTGGGTTGACTCCTGATGCTGTAGTGTCGACCGTGAAGACACTACCCCTCGCTATAAGGCGCAGCCCACTGGACTCACGTGGCGACCTCACATGCGGCGACGCTCATTTTTACCACTGCTCACAATGTGTTTCACGAAGTAATACTGCTATTCACTGAGCTGGGACAAGTTTGTGTGCAAACATTTAGCAGTATCTTACGTTTCGTTGATCTCTAGGAGACCTTAAGTCAAGACTTAGAGTTGTATAATGTTGCAGGCCCTGAAGGGCAACATCACTTAACAGTAAAGCATCAGAGAGGTCCAAGTGATCAATATCGAAATCTAGGTGCTAGTGACTAAGCTCCTCATTTATGTGAGCTACATTGTAGGCATGGTGTCTCTAAAACTTGCCTCTGTTACAAAGAATCTGAAAGATAATGAATGATGTACAGAAGTACTAGAAGGGGCATTCCTGATATGCGGTCGTTCCTGAATGGCTACAGCACCCAACAGACTTTTGGGCTTGATGAAGGAGAAGCGCCATCTCGGTAGAGGCGAGAGGTAGTGACATGCCGATAATAACTGCCTTTATAATCTTCATTTATTACAGACGATGCAATGACAAAAAAAAAAAATACAGATAGAAAGTGTAGTGCACTTGAGTGTAATGTTAATCATAACTGTAAAATGAACCTGCTGTTACCGAGTACTGGTTGGTTCAAATGGCTCTGAGCACTATGGGACTTAACTGCTGAGGTCATCAGTCCCCTAGAACTCAGAACTACTTAAACATATCTAACCTAAGGAAGTCACACACATTCATGCCCGAGGCAGGATTCGAACCTGCAACCGCAGCCCCATGTACTGGCTGTTATAATCAAAGCGCAGCTACTCCCATAGGTCCAGTGTGGACTGTAATTGTAATATGTCAGCGAATTTTGGCAGATATGCTACGGTGATAAAGCACGTCGGATTCACACAGGAGAAAATTTAATTCCAACTGTGGCCAGCAGGTGCCAATCTCGCGCTGCAAGTGCAAGGAACACGTATAGAAATATTTCCATATGCAGGCAAAACGTCAAACAAATGAGAAATTCATAATTTTGATTTTATTAGTAATCACCACAAGCATGATAGTAGTTTGTAGTGCATCATGGAGGATCCTTATTTCAGTCTACAACATTGCAGAAGGAGTGGGAGCTGTCTGCGTTGCACGTGGTCCACGGCACCCAGGTGTAATTCCAGCGCGCAGGGTCCGCTATGTCCGGGTGGCTGTTGGACTCTTCCTGAGGTACCACCTGCTGCCAGAACTCCTCTAGTCTCTCCAGCAGCGTGTTGACGACGTCCTCGGGAACCTCCACATCTCCAGCCTCGCACGGGTCCTGCGTGATGTTGTAGACGCAGACGTCGGAGATGTTGAGAAGCTGGCAGAGCGGCGTCTCCGGGCGGTCCGGACACGACACGGTGGCCTGGGTGCGCAGCCGCAGCATGTCCTCAGGAGAGGTGGAGCCTCCCAGCACTCTGGACACCGCCTGACCCGCCGGGCTGGCCAACACCTGCTCTGGGCCGTAGGTCGACGTGGAGCGGTTATTCTCGGCGCCACTCGCGCCCAGGTAGCCAGCACCAGCGGCGTTGTTCTGGACTCCTGTTTCATGAACATAAAACACCCATCTGTTAAAAGAGATGTGGAAGGCTCTACTGAAGTGTGGAAGATCGACAGTGCTAGTATCCAAAGGAATGGGTATCATCAAAAGGAAGTATTATTAATTGAATTTCTTACTGAGGCACCACATGCTAGTTATTAGACAATGTACATCTACATCTACATTTATACTCTGCAAGCTACACAACAGTGTGTGGCGGAGGGCACTGCCACTGTCCTTGCCTCCCTTTTCTGTTCCAGTCGCGTATGGTTCGCGGGAAGAACGACTGTCGGAAAGCCTCCGTGCGCGCTCGAATCTCTCTAATTTTATATTCGTGATCTCCTCGGGAGGTGTATGTAGGGAGAAGCAATGTATTCGATGCCTCATCCAGAAACGCATCCTCTCGAAACCTGACGAGCAAGCTACACCGGGATGCCGAGCGCCTCTCTTTCAGAGTCCGCCACTTGAGTTTGCTAAACATCTCCGTAACGCTATCACGGTTACCAAATAACCCTGTGACGAAACGCGCCGCTCTTCTTTGGATCTTCTCTATCTCTTCTGTCAACCCGATCTGGTACGGATCCCACACTGATGAGCAATACTCAAGTATAGGTCGAACGAGTGTTTTGTAAGCCACCTCCGTTGTTGATGCACTACATTTTCTAAGGACTCTCCCAATGAATCTCAACCTGGTACCCGCCTTACCAACAATTAATTTTATATAATAATTCCCCTTGAAATCGTTCCGTACGAGTACAGATATATTACAGAAGTAACTGCTACCAGTGTTTGTTCCGCTATCTCTGTATTCGCAATACACTACTTTTGTCTATGTTAATTGTCAGTTGCCACTCCCGGCACCAAGTGCCTATCTGCTGCAGATCTTCCTGCATTTCGCTACAATTTTCTAGTGCTGCAACTTCTGTGTATACTACAGCATCATCCGCGAAAAGCCGCATGGAACTTCTGATAGTATCTACCAGGTCATTCATATATATTGTGAAAAGCAATGGTCCCATAAAACTCCCCTGAGGAACGCCAGAGGTTACTTTAACGTCTGTAGACGCTTCTCCATTGATAACAACATGCTGTGTTCTGTTTGCTAAAAACTCTTCAATCTAGCCACGCAGCTGGTCTGATATTCCGTAAGCTCTTATTTTGTTTATCAGGCGAGAGTGCGGAATTGTATCGACCGCCTTCCGGAAGCCAAGGAAAATAGCATCTACCTGGGAGCCGGTATCTAATATTTTCTGGTTTTGATGAACAAATAAAGCGAGTTGGGTCTCACACGATCGCTGTTTCGAGAATCCATGTTGATTCCTACAGAGCAGTGGCTCCCTGAGCATCAGAAATACTTGAACACAAAGCAAGAAATTTTCACCACTTTATTGCCAGGTGTAGGTTACAATAACACGCTAGCTACGCCAGCAAGCGATAACTATGCCAGTCCGAACAGTTATAAATATAACAAGACTCACTATTGTGCGTCGAGAAAGAGCACACTTGCTCGGCCAGTTAGACAGAATTTTCTGCCGACAGCTTACAGCGTGCAGGCTGCCAGCAATGCAGCTATGGAGCCATTCTGCGGCGGGGCTTCACCTGTAGTGACGCAATCAGGTTGTCGACGTTTCCGTGAAGTAGGCAGGTACGAACGTGCACGCCCGTCCCCATTAGCTCTTACGTATTTGACTCAACGGAGAGTTTGTTTCCCGTTTGTCCCACAACAGTTGTCTGCCGAACATAACGCAACAGTGACGAAAACTATCGCAGATTAAACTGAGTGGAATTTCGGTCAGTCAACTTTTCTGCCAGGCGTAACCGATGGTTGCTTCAAGTGAGATCCGCCATTGGGTGCGTAAAGGCGCAGATGGCACTCTTCAGTTGTCCACATCCCTTTACGATAAACATCCATTTACGCTTGTCATCAAACTTTGGATCAGCTATAAAACAAACCTTACAGTACCGACCTTAGTTGCTTCATAAATTTTCGCTTGGTATATTGTTTCCACGCATACCGTTAGATGATGATGATGATGATGATGATGATGATGATGTTTGGTTTGTGGGGCGCTCAACTGCACCTTTATCAGCGCCCATACAAACTCCCAAGCTTTGCTCAGTCCAGTCTCGCCACTTCCATAAATGAAGCATACCGTTAGAAATGAATAAAGGTAATATCACTTATCTTCAGATTTGTTTGTATTGAGGTGCCACTATCGTGACCTTTCAGATTCGTATTGGAATACACGCAATGAGATATCAAGCAAAGTCATTAGGTATTTGGTTGGATGACCAGCTGGAAATTTTATAAAAAGTGAGACGGCTACCAGGTCAATCGTTGTACATGACGAGAATGTTTCTTTCTTTCGAACTTTGGTAACCGCCAACTATCTGCGGTGTACGGCGTCTACTGAAACGATGAGGCCTACCCTAGTGTAGTCGTCGTATGTCCCAAACTGATTCACGACTATACACCAAAAGATGGCGAGTATAAACGATATTAGTTACGTTTTTCTTGACTTTGGCCACGATAGTAGGTTCTTCTTCCTCAAATGCTTTCCCTAACAGCAGCCAACACAAGACATTTAGCTGAAAAAATACTGAATGAGGTTCTTAACAGTAGAAGTTCTACTACGGATATACGCTATCAAAGATGAAAAAACAAAAGGTACCGAAATTGGGAAGGAGTACTTCAGCAGGAATCAGTACAGGACCGGTCTTACATCGAGATTACTGGTAAGCACGTCCGATGTCAAGTCACACAGTTGGGATCCAGCGGCGACTGATCGAGGAGAATCACACACGCTATTGTGTCACGAGAAATAGAAGTAGTAGGAGCCCCCTCCCTCCACTCTGGAAAGAGCACCCTTCTCACACTTTCATCTTCTACCATTGGAACACTTGCGTTAAGAGGTTACCTTCCAGCTGCACAGAATTAGGAAAAGATTGATCCATATTTTAATAACACGTTAAATACGGTTAAAAGACGTCACTTGAGTTAAATCAAACCACAATCAGATACGCTAGTACTCTCATTTTTACGTATTTTCCATATCTTTTGTCGTTTCCTCAATTTTACATGAATTTCCTATTTCTATGGCTGGAGACATTCTGGGCCGAAGGGAGGGGATTTCACTACTTATTTATAATTAAATTCGTTTCTCCTGGTCTGTCTGTTAACAACAGTCCTTCGTGGCACCGGCAGAGACCTCACTACATAGATATGTAAAAGTATGCTGTTCCGCGTATTTTTCACATATTTGACCAATTTTACATATTTTTCACAATTTTACCTATTTTGCTCAATCTTGCAAGAGTGTTTCCGGCGTCGCGCCAACGTCAACATGCTCTCCCAAACAATCGCAATGCAGAATTCAAAAATGGCTCCAAGCACTATGGGACTTAACGTCTGAGGTCATCAGTCCGCTAGACTTAGAACTACTTAAACCTAACTAACCTAAGGACATCACACATATCCATTCCCGAGGCAGGATCGAACCTGTGACTGTAGAAGCAGCGCGGTTCCGGACTGAAGCACCTTGAGCCTCTCGGTTACAGAAGCTGGCAATGCGGAATTAGATATCACTGTCAATGAAGCACATGTAATCATCTGGGAGCGGCCTGATGGTTAGGGAGAGGCCGAGACTGTTTGTTAATAACAACATACGTCATTTATGACACTCTGATTAATATTAGGAGGCACCAGCACACGCCGCTGTTAGGCTGTTATGTAATTTTCGTCAGTCTAACGTATTTGCACACATTTTTTCTCACTGTACACAATGATGCGAGTTATGTGTAAACTCTGCGCCGCAACGTAACACCAAGCCGCATCGCGTAGTGTCCATATCATGATGTAGTCAGCCTTTGTCCCGATTTATTTCTCAATACTAGTGTGTGATGTCATAGTGTTAGAAACTAATATCTAGGTAGGAATGCTATAGGTAATCCTACAGCCATTAAGAAAGTTTTGCATCACCTCGGTTCCGAGAGTTCCGGAACCTATACAGAAAATTGAAATAGAGACAAACATAAACATCGTTTCCCTCCTTTTTACTGCTCATGAAATCCACACATCCGCAATGTTGTACCACCATACAGTGAGACCTTCAGAGATTGCTGCAGAGATTGCTGAACACACAGCACGTCTTCTTGCATTTATGCATGCCTGTGCCATACTATCCACAAGTTCTTCAAGGCGCTGTTGGTCTACATTTTCCCACTCCTCAACGGCGATTCGGCGCGGATCTCTCAGAATAGTTGGTGGGTCACGGTGTCCATAACCAGCCCTTCTCAATCTATCCCAGGCATGTTCGATAGGCATACACGTATCGTAGAGCCATTACAGCGCCTTCCATGATCACCAGCTGCTTACGTCAGCCCCACATAATGCCATCCCAAAACATCCAACCTTGCTGCATTCGCTGGATTGTGTGTCTAAGGCGTTCAGCCTTACCGGGTTGCTTCCAAACACGTCTCCGACGATTGTCCGGTGAAGGCATATGAGACACTCATTGGTGAAGAGAACGTGACACCAATCCTGATCGATTCATTCGGCATGTTGTTGGGTTCATCTGCACTGCGCTGCATGGTGTTCTGATTGCAAAGATAGATCTATCCTTGGACGCCGGGAGTGATGTAGCGCATCATGCAGCCTGTTTCGCACGGTTTGAGTTTTAACACGACGTCCTGTGGCTGCACGAAAAGCATTATTCAACATGGTGGTTTTGCTGTCAGGGTTCCTCCGAGCCACAGTCCACAGGTAGCGGTCAACCACTGCAGTAGTAGCCGTTGGGCGGCCTGGGCGAGGCGTGTCACTGACAGTGTCTCTCTGTATCTCCTCTATGTCCGAAAAACATCGCTTTGGTTCAATCCGAGACGCGTGGACACTTACCTTGTTAAAAGCCCTTCCTGGCAAGAAGTAACAATGCGGACGCTATCGAATCGCGTATTGACGTCCTAGGCATGGTTAAACTACAAACAACACGAGCCGTGTACCTCCTTCCTGGTGGAGTGACTGGAACTGATCGGATGTCGGACCCCTCTGTCATGGTTTTTTCCATATGTGGGCGAGTTTAGTGACATCTCAGATACAGTCAAAGGGACTGTATCTGTGATAGAATATCCGTAGTTAACGTCTATCTTCAGGAGTTCCGGGAACCGGGGCGATGCAAAACTATTTTTGATGAGTGTACATAGAAACGAGAATACTTAACGTATCGATGTCTGCTGGTGACACTTAATATTGACGTTAAGAAATAGAACTCAAACGACATGACTTAATGTAATATTGTTAAAAACAAACGAGCACGTCATTTCCCAATGCTGCCAAGCTGCATAGTAACCCCTGTGTGTATATACATGGATTTTGACGTTACTTATACAGAATAAGTGAGAAGCGTTACAGGTGTACTTTGAAGAAAAGAAAGCAAAGTCGTTATACAGACTTAATCGGCCAAAAGTAGAAGCTGTGACGAGTAGATACAGGAAGGGCACTGACCGCACATTCGCATTACTAGTGGAACGACAGGACATTATAGAGAGACATGACGAATTTGGCATAATTTGATTAGTTCTACTTTCATATGAGGGAACTATAATGTTATTTTATAGCGAATGATGTGGAAGTCTCTAACCCAATACATGCTATTTGCAAGACATGTGTATTTGGAATCATAAAAAATAGTTGGTTTTGGTGGTATCATTTCAGAGTCGAAACACATTGATTGCATACTGACGACAATATAGGCAAATGGTGCGACATTGGCTGATGATGGCTATGAAAGGATCTCTTTTGGCGATGCGACTCGCGTAATTTTTATTTAAATGATGTACATTAGCTACTAATACTATTGATTCGTGTTTGTCTAATTTTATAACCCTATTTACCGTACACTTTAAATTTTTCTTTTGTCAACGAATTGTTTTTTTCCATGAATTTTTCTCATGGAGAATGAAATCGTGCTGCCAGTGCTGATTTTGCTTTCGCCTATATCTATTACAGGTGTATGAGCCATCTTGCGAGATCCTCCCGTCGTAGGCCACCGATTTTAAATCATTTGAGAAATTATTGCTTATAAAACAGATTTATTTTTCCAAACACTGTTGGATGTTTGTCGTAAGTAAATTACTATTCTTTAGACACATATTTTTTCCACCTCTCTCAGTGCGAAAAGTTTCTATAATGGTTTATAAAACTGTCTTGTGATATATCGACTGCAATGTAACACTATATATGTTGAACACCCATATGACTGTCTATTAGTCGTAAGCAAATGGGTATGCAAAATTCTAGTGAAAGCAAACATAAGAATGTAAAGAACAATAACATATCTGCTCTGTAGGGTTGGTTGGTTGCCATATAAAATAAATTATGCCTTCCTGATACTTATGGGAGAGACCTACAGGTCGAGCAGATCTATTAAAATTACCGAGATCATTCCGTAGTTTGTCTACTGCGGGTAATTAACACTAGCTCAGATGGAATCGATTGTGTTGCCTTTTCATGTTTATGGATGCTAATTTTGAATATACCTTACGTTTTGTAGCTGGATGTGCACGTGTGATTGAAGACTGTAAAGGATTATTCGGTAATGGTAGAATGTAATACGGTGACACAGTCAGGGGCTAAAATGGTCTATAAAACTGTCTTGTGATACATCCCATAGTAATGGAACACTGCGCACGTTGTCATAGCAGTTATTTTATTTCTTATTTTTTGTTTCTTCCTGAGTCCAATCACTATATGAAACGTGAGCGAAGTAGCTGACTTTTGATTTTGAGCGTTTTCTCCCAGTACTGTCAACCTTATCAAATGTCACTCTACATATAGACTTTGCAACCGTTACTCTATGAAGTAGTAGGCTCTTGATTTATGCTTCGTTATCAACGACATCGTGATGCCGGAGTTCTAACGATACACTATGTGACCAAAAGTATCCGGACACCTGGCTGAAAATGACATACAAATTAATGGCGCCCTCCATTGGTAATGCTGGAAATCAGTATGGTGTTGGTCACTGTTAGGCTTGATGACAGCTTCCACTCTCGAGGGCGTACGTTCAGTCACGCGCTGGAAGGTTTCTTGGGGAATGGCAGCCTATTCTTCACGGAGTGCTGCACTGAGGAGATATATCGATGTCGGTCGGTGAGGCCTCGCACCAAGTCGGCGTTACAGAACATACCAAAGGTGTTCTATAGGATTCAGGTCAGGACTCTGTGCAGGCCAGTCGATTGCAGGGATGTTATTGTCGTGTAACTCCTCGGTCACAGGCCGTGCATAATGAACAGGTGCTCGATCGTGTTGAAAGATGCAATCGCCATCCTGGAATTGCTTTTCAACAGTGGGAAGCAAGAAGGTGCTTAAAACATCAATGTAGGCCTGTGCTCTGATAGTGCCACGCAAAACGACAAGCAGTGCAAGCCCCTCCAAGAAAAACTCGACCATACGGTAACACCAACGCCTCTGAATTTTACTGTTGGCACTTCAAATGCTCGCAGATGGCGTTCACCGGGCATTCGACATACCCACACTTTGCCATCGTATCGCTACTCTGTGTACCGTGATTAGTCACTCCACACAACGTTTTTGCACTGTTCAATGGTCCAATGTTTACGCTCCTTACACCAAGCGAGGCGTCGTTTTGCATTTAACGGCGTGATGCGTGGCTTATCAGCAGCCACTCGATCATAAAATTCAAGTTTTCTCACCTCCCGCCTAACTGTCATAGTACTCACAGTGGATCCTGATGCCGTTTGGAATTCCTGGATACATGTCTGCCTCTTACACATTACGAACCTCTTCCACTGTCGGTCTTCAACTGTCAGTCAACGAACGAGGTCGGCCCGCACGCTATTGTGCTGTATGTATCCCAGCACGTTTGCAATTCACTATCACATGGGAAACTGTGGACCTAGGGACATTTAGTAGTGTGGAAATCCCGATTACAGACGTATGACACCCAATCACCCGGCCACGTTTGAAGTCCGTGACCACCGCGGAGGACTCCATTCTGCTCTGTCACGATATCTAATGACTACTGACGTGGCTGATGTGGCGTATCTCGTAGTAGGTGGCAGCAAAAAGCACATAATATGAAAAATGTATATTTTTTGGGGTATCCGGATACTTTTGATCCAATAGTGCGTGTGAGAGGCGGATCCGTGGTAGAATGTTAACACCCCAACATCTGCTGATACTGTCCTAATGAGCTCAAGTATGGATTGATTCTTGTTAATACCACTGAAAGCAGCAACTCACAGTAGTGTAATCCCTATTAATTTTAGTTCAGTTTTTGTTCCTCTGGCCGTTAGGGTCTCTGCTAAGCGGCACACTCTGTCGTCTTTATCAGTCCGCAGCTTCCGCTGATACCGGCGGCGGCTGCGAGATTCTCAACTGATGTTTCAGCTGTCGCATTGTGACAGTGACGGTGTTACTTACAAGACAAAACAAGTTGGAAAAGAATTCTGCACCTTTCTTCGGGGACTCCCGTCATCTGTCAGTTTTCATTGGCTTTTGCAGGAGTCTCGATCATAGCTCGACAACGACACACAGCTTATCTTCATAAACATGGTGCTAAATGCACAGTTATCAGGTACCTGCTACCATTTCTTCCAACAGTCATTGTGTGTGTGTGTGTGTGTGTGTGTGTGTGTGTGTGTGTTGTTTTGGTAATTGCTCCTTCGAGGATACACTTATCGGTATACAGTGAGAAGTAAGTAAACCTAACTAACCTAAGGACATCACACACAGCCATGCCCGAGGCAGTATTCGAACGTGCGACCGTAGCGGTTGCGCCGTTCCAGACTGAAGCGCCTAGAACCACTCGGCCGCTCCGGCCAGCTAGTACTTTACAGTATCGTGACGACGGGGAGTCTATCTACGAATCTGTAACAGTTTCTCTGCCTTGTTTTTGTGTGGTAAAATCGCATATGTTTATTTCCACACCTATCGAAGCTACTGACAAGAATAATATACAGAAGAACAGAAAAAAAATGAGGATGTGCTAGATGACGATCAATTTGGCTTTATAAAAGGTAAAGGCACCAGAGATGTAGTTGTGTCGTTGCGGTTAATCATGGAAGCAAGACTACAGAAAAATCAAGACCGGTTCGTGTTATTTGTGGACCTGGAAAAAGCATTCGTCTATCTCAAATGATGACAAATGTTTTCACTTCTTAGGAACATATGGGTAAGTTATAGGGAGAGGAGGGATAATATGTAACATCCACTAGAGCCAAGAGGAAATAATAAGAAAGGAAGACCAACATCGAAGTGCTCAGATTAAAAAGTTAGTAGTACAGGAATGCAGTCTTTCAGCCGTACTGTACAATTCACGCATCGAAGAAGCAGTATTGGAAATCAAGGAATGGAATTAACATTCTGGGTGAAAGGACATCCATGATAAATCTGTTGATCACATTGCTATCCTTAGCGAAAGTGAAGAAAAATTACAGGGTCTGCTGAACGGAATTAACAGTCTGATGAGTGTAGGGAAACGAAAGTAATGAAAAGTAGCAGAAATGAGAACAGCGGGAAATTATCCATCAGGATTGCTGATCACGAAGTAAATGAAGTTTCGGTATTTTGCTACCTACGCGGCAAAATAACCCATGACGGATGGAACGTGGAGGACTTAAAACGCAAACGTCTTTAAAAGGCAGATCAGCAAAGCACTGGCAAAATGAGCATTCCTCGCCAAGATTGGTAGTACCTGTCAAATGTACGTATCATATATATAAGACTTAACATTAGGATGAAATTTCTCAGAATCTAGGTTTGGGCAAATCACTGCATGGTAGTGAAACATGGAATGTGCGTAAACCGGAAGACAACAAAAGCGGATGTGTCCGACATGTGGCGCTGCAGATGAATGTTGAGAATTAGGTGGTCTGGTAAGTTAACAAATGAGGAGGTACTGCGCAGAAGCAGAGATGAAAGGAATATATGGAACACACTCACAAGGAGGAGGGACAAGATGATGGGGCATCTGTTACGACATCAGCGAATGACTTCCAGGGTCCTACAAGGATCTATAGAGGGTAAAAACTGTAGAGAAGGCATAGATTGGAATAGATCTAACACGTAGCTAAGAACGTAGGTTCCAAGTGCAACTATGAGATGAAGAGCTTGGCACAGGAAAGGAATTCGTGACGGACCGTAATAAACCAGACAAAAGCTAATGACAAAAAAAAAAAGGTTGCGGAGGTGGGAGTTGCACCAGCTCCTCTCACGTCTGAGGCATACACCTTATTAATACAACGAAAGTTTTCGTACCAAATACAGTAATGTGTCAGGTGTCCTTGAAATTCTGTGGATCACTCGAAATTAATTAGCATACAAGGTTTACAGTAATGTCGCTCATACTTGCAGGTTTATTTTATTATGA
Organism: Schistocerca gregaria; assembly: GCF_023897955.1. Lineage (NCBI taxonomy): Eukaryota > Metazoa > Arthropoda > Insecta > Orthoptera > Acrididae > Schistocerca > Schistocerca gregaria. The sequence continues at coordinate 131,744,496 of NC_064922.1, forward strand.
CATCAGATCATAGGCATAACGGTAGGAGGATATAGGAAGGGAATATGTTTCTGGTTGGTGCAAAAAGAATGGACGGTGGGGAGAGATATGCTTGGCGCTTAAACTGTTAGCAACGTTTATGCATAAACAAGTCGACAATTTGCAACAGTTTTTGCTGTTGCGGTACACCGTTTCTCGGGACGACTGAGCGTTATTTGCAAAAGCTGCGATGTGCGAAGTGATTACACAAGCATTGTGGAGATTTCTCTACCACGCCTTGAGACATAGCCTGGCGTAGTGTTAGACACGTGGATCTTTGTTATTCGGTACCTGATGGCCATGATCGTACAAGAAGTTCCGTACCTTATCGGTATTATCCAGGAAATACAGGTAAGGAGACCCTCTTAATTTGTATGAGTATCAGTCTTTGATATTTCCTCCAACGACTTGGGATGCGTCTGCCGTTATTACAGTTGGCGGGGGATATATTGTTCGTCAATGTGATGCAATAACCGCAAATTTCCCTGTAATTGCTGGGCACTGTGTCTGCAACCATCAGCGTTCGCGGCCACACATGCAAAGGTCGAATGGTGTACCCTCTAGCGACGACGACATGATTTTCTGTCCATGTAGGTGTACTACATATACGATACTAACTACGACTGCACATAACTTAGTAATGTAGTACGATAATTTTTATACAATATCATGTCTTGTGGAATTGTCTGTAACACTGTTTATATCAACGTGTTCGTTTCTAACACTATGACGTCATACACCAGTAATAAATCGGGGCCAAGGCTGACAATTTCATGACATCGGCAGACATGACTTGACGTTGTGACACAATGCGATGCAGTATTGGCACATAACTCGCATGATTGAGTGCTGTGAGAAAAACTGTGGAAGGTCATTACATAACGATTTAGATGTAACATGTCCTAGTGCCTCTAAATGTCAGTCAAATAGTCTTCATGTGACGTATGTTGTTATTAATAAACATACTCTGCCTCAGCCTATGCTTCATGGTGCTCCCAGTTGGGGAGATGTTCCTCAGCGTCTGTGATATCTAATTCTGCGTTGCTACTGCCTGGGAGAGCGTCACGAAGTCGTTACATTATTGGGCACAGTATGTAAAACTGGAGAAACCACGAAAAGTATGGAAAAATAAATAAATCTGAGAGTAATCACATATATATCGGGGCGGGGTCTCTGCAGGTGCCACGTAATATTGTTAGTAACAGATAGCCCTAGAGTAACGCATTTTGTTGTAAAGAAAGACATACTACCTTTCCATATGGCCCAGAGAGTGAAAATAGTAGAAAATACGTAAAATTAGGGAATCTATGAAAAATATGGGAAATACATCAAAAAAAGTTTTTCATCACGTCGGTTCCGAGAGTTCTGGAACCTGTACAGAAAATTAGAATATTTATTGCTCTTGCGTTGATGCATGCGTGTATTCGTCGTCGCATACTATTCACAAATTCTTCAAGGCACTGTTGGTCCATGTTGTCTCATTCCTTAAGGGAGATTCGGCGTTGATAACTTGGAGTGATTAGCGAGTCATGTCGTCCATAAACAGCCCTTTTCATTCTAACTCAGGCATCTTCGGTAACGTTCATGTCTGGAGAACAAGCTGGCCACTCTAGTCGAGCTATGTTATTACCAGGAAGGGAAATCCTTCACAAGAAGTACACGGTGGGTGCTCGACTTCTCGTCCATGAAAACAAATGGCTCGGCAATATGCTGCCAATATGGTTGAACTGTCAGTCTGAGGATGGCATTCTCGTATCGTAGAGCCGTTACGGCGCCTATGATGACCACCAGCGGCGTACGTCGGCCCCACATAATTCCACCCCAAATCAATACGGAACCTCAAACTTGCTGCACTCGCTGGACAGTGTAAGGCTTTCCTCCTTTCTGGGTTGCCTCCAAACACGTCTCCAACGATTGTCTGCTTGAAAGCATATGATACACTCATTGGTGAGGAGAAAGTGATGCCAAAACTGAGCCGTCCATTCGGCATGTTGTTGGGCCCATCTGTACCGCGCTGCATGGTGTCGTGGTTACAAAGATGGAACTCGCCGTGGACGTAGGGAGACAAGCTACACATCATGCAGCCAATTGCGCACAGTCTGAGTCGTAACACTACGTCCAGTGGCTGCACGAAAAGCATTATTCAACATGGTGGCGTTGCTGTCAGGATTCCTCCGAGCCATAATCCATAGGTTGCGGTCATCCACTGCAGTTAGTAGCCGTTGAGCGGCCTCAGCGAGGCATGTCATCAACAGTTCGTGTCTCTCTGTATCTCCTCCATGTACGAACAACATCGTTTTGGTTCACTCCGAGACGTCTGGACAGTTCCCTTGTTGAGAGCCCATCCTTGCACAATGTAATAATGCGGACACGATCGAACCACGGTATTGACCGTAAAGGCATGTTTTAACTACAGACAACAAGGGCCGTGAACCGCCTTCCTGGTGGAATAACTGGAACCGATCGGCTGTCGGACCCCCTCTGTCTAATAGGCGCTGCTCATGCATGGTTTTTTACATCTTTGGGCGAGTTTAGTGACATCTCAGATACTGTCAAAGGGACTATATGTGAGATGCAATATCCGCAGTTAACGTCTATCTTCTGGAGTTCCGGGAACCGGGGTGATGCAAAACAATTTTTCATGTGTGTACATGAACACGAGAATACTTACGTACCAATGTATACTGGTGTCACGTAATATTCACGTTAAGAAATAGAACTCAAGTGACGTGACTTAACGTAAGATTGTTATGAACAAATGAGCACAACATTTCCCAAAGCTGTCCATGTAACGTAACATTGTTATAAACAAATGAGCGCATAGTTTCCCAACGCTGTCCAGCTAAAGCGTAACGCCTCCTACACAAACGTCCCAGATACAAAAGATGTTGTGGATGTGGTGCAAGAGAGTCATTGGTTCAGACGGGAGGGTATAGTATCATACCATTTTTGTGTCACGTGACACAATCACCTGTGTGACTCCTGATGATTATTTCCCATTTGGTTCATCCCCAGGGATAGCGGTCGGAATAGCAAGGAGCACCAAGTGTGTAACCCAGCAATAGATGACCTTATCAGTAATCTTGAGATAAGATAGTTACCTGGGTTTGTACCCGTTGTGTATTCTCTTTTAATAGGAGAAGCTTTTAAACGACGAAGGTGAAAGACAAGAAAATGCGGAACGACGAAATTATCTGAACGTGTATCACTTACTTGCACCGCCGACAGACAACGCAATCAAAACACTTACAGAGAAATAAAGCTCCAGAGAGAAGAAATTACCATAGAAGTACCTATAAATGGAGCTGGAGTACATGAGAAGACTATACGGAATCTCGTTCCCAACATATGGAATGAAGGCAGAATGACAGGTGAGTCTTTCACGGACGATGAATCATAGTGCAAGAATTGTAGAGGCATCTAACCAATTGTTGAAGATTCTCTAGAAAAGATTGAAACCATATTTAAAACAGGTAACAGATGTGAAATACATGGCATTTATGAATATTTAATGCACCACTCATCTGATGCTCGCACTGAAAAAGTCACATCATAATACTGAGAATACAACCAAACAATGGCAATTTATTTGTTAATTTTATGAAAGCTTAAGACAAATAAACAGAAAGTTCTGAGTAGAAGTGAAGATTACAAATGTTGTACAGATTTACACCGGACGGCTAGAAAGGTATACTGAGATATAAATAGGAGCCAGGTAAGAATATCGAATATTATCCAACTTATGCAGCATAATAATAGAGAATAGACGCAGAAGACAGAGTTTTGAACGGAATAAAAATTAATCTACCTCTCTTTAACTGATGATGTAGCAATAACGGCTGAAAATCTGGCAAGAAATTCGTTAGAGGTAAGTGACAAGAAAACATAATTCATGAGTGTAGAAAGGTATTACACTCCTGGAAATGGAAAAAAGAACACATTGACACCGGTGTGTCAGACCCACCATACTTGCTCCGGACACTGCGAGAGGGCTGTACAAGCAATGATCACACACACGGCACAGCGGACACACCAGGAACCGCGGTGTTGGCCGTCGAATGGCGCTAGCTGCGCAGCATTTGTGCACCGCCGCCGTCAGTGTCAGCCAGTTTGCCGTGGCATACGGAGCTCCATCGCAGTCTTTAACACTGGTAGCATGCCGCGACAGGGTGGACGTGAACCATATGTGCAGTTGACGGACTTCGAGCGAGGGCGTATAGTGGGCATGCGGGAGGCCGGGTGGACGTACCGCCGAATTGCTCAACACGTGGGGCGTGAGGTCTCCACAGTACATCGATGTTGTCGCCAGTGGTCGGCGGAAGGTGCACGTGCGCGTCGACCTGGGACCGGACCGCAGCGACGCACGGATGCACGCCAAGACCGTAGGATCCTACGCAGTGCCGTAGGAGACCGCACCGCCACTTCCCAGCAAATTAGGGACACTGTTGCTCGTGGGGTATCGGCGAGGACCATTCGCAACCGTCTCCATGAAGCTGGGCTACGGTCCCGCACACCGTTAGGCCGTCTTCCGCTCACACCCCAACATCGTGCAGCCCGCCTCCAGTGGTGTCGCGACAGGCGTCAATGGAGGGACGAATGGAGACGTGTCGTCTTCAACGATGAGAGTCGATTCTGCCTTGGTGCCAATGATGGTCGTATGCGTGTTTGGCGCCGTGCAGGTGAGCGCCACAATCAGGACTGCATACGACCGAGGCACACAGGGCCAACACCCGGCATCATGGTGTGGGGAGCGATCTCCTACACTGGCCATACACCTCTGGTGATCGTCGAGGGGACACTGAATAGTGCACGGTACATCCAAACCGTCATCGAACCCATCGTTCTACCATTTCTAGACCGGCAAGGGAACTTGCTGTTATAACAGAACAATGCACGTCCGCATGTATCCCGTGCCACCCAACGTGCTCTGGAAGGTGTAAGTCAACTACCATGGCCAGAAAGATCTCCGGATCTGTCCCCCATTGAACATGTTTGGGACTGGATGAAGCGTCGTCTCACGCGGTCTGCACGTCCAGCACGAACGCTGGTCCAACTGAGGCGCCAGGTGGAAATGGCATGGCAAGCCGTTCCACAGGACTACATCCAGCATCTCGACGATCGTCTCCATGGGAGAATAGCAGCCTGCATTGCTGCGAAAGGTGGATATACACTGTACTAGTGCCGACATTGTGCATGCTCTGTTGCCTGTGTCTATGTGCCTGTGGTTCTGTCAGTGTGATCATGTGATGTATCTGACCCCAGGAATGTGTCAATAAAGTTTCCCCTTCCTGGGACAATGAATTCACGGTGTTCTTATTTCAATTTCCAGGAGTTTATAACAGGAAAACACGGGATGCCCTGATGATATATAACCAAGTGCTTGAAGAACGAGATGACTTTAAGTACCTGGGATTTGCACTAATCAACAGAAATTATGACAAACGATAAATTGAAGCCTTGATCAAAACGGCATCAAGAAAGTCATTGCTACTCAGAAAATTAATGTCATAAAATTGTTTTCAGATGGAATCGAATAACAGATGCATACAACAATAGTGAGCCCAGTGTTACTACCTGGTGCCGCAAAATGAACAATAGAGAAGTATACAACAGAAAGGTAAACGGTTAAAAAAATAAGGTGGGAGATGCCTCACCGCTTTGTGAGGAAGGAGAAGCGTGAAGAGGAAAGAAGGTGGAAGTCATGGGTATAAATAACGAACCAGATGTTGCAGAACCCAAGGCAAGGATACTTACATGGGCAAGCTACGTCTATAGAAGAGAGGAGAGATCAAGAGAGACTTTTTCCATCATTAAAATTTTCCTTGTTTCTTTTATACCTACTTTCTCTGCTTACATATCAGGTATAGTTTTTTAACATTTTTGAAGTTGTTTGACGATTTGATTGCATAATAATCTGCGCGTCAACATAGAAATTGTTGTGGTTGGCAGGAGAGCCAATACCGTATTACTAAAGGAGGCCGAAATGCACGCGTCTCAGCTCACGCAGGCTGGCGTCAGGTCTGAAACATTTCTAGGGAATTAGAATTGAGAAAAACGAACGTAGATAGTGGAACACTTAACTTTAATCCATTAATGAAATGGTTCAAATGGCTCTGAGCACTATGGGACTTAACATCTGTGGTCATCAGTCCCCTAGAACTTAGAACTACTTAAACCTAACTAACCTAAGGACATCACACACATCCATGCCCGTGGCAGGATTTGAACCTGCGACCGTAGCAGTCCCGCGGTTCTGGACTGAGCGCCTAGAACCGCTAGACTACCGCGGCCGGCCCCATTAATGAAGAACGTCGCTCGTGACAGTACATGATTCACAATATCAATGGTAACTGAATATGGCGCCTTGCTAGGTCGTAGTAAATAACGTAGCTGAAGGCTATGCGAACTATCGTATAGTCAAATGAGAACGTATTTTGTCAGTGAACCATCGCTAGCAAAGTCGGCTGTACAACTGGGGCGAGTGCTAGGGTGTCTCTCTAGACGTGCAGTGTGGCGGCGCTCGGTCTGCAATCACTGATAGTGGCGACACGCGGGTCCGACGTATACTACCGGACCGCGGCCGATTTAAAGGCTACCACCTAGGAAGTGTGGTGTCTGGTGGTGACACCACAGTAATATTGATAATAAGAGTAGTAATAATGATTAAATGACGGTAAATGAGAAGATATATACGTTTGCAGCCTATGGTGTAACAGTAACAATGTTACTTAAAGAACTATATGATTAAGTTTTGGGCAAGGGAATAGAAACTAAAAACTGAAAAACAAAATGAAAACCAGACAATTGATTCTTAACTGCGTGAGCAATTTTTATACTATCTTCTAAATAGGAGGTTTATGGGCAGAGAGGAAATGTTGGAATGAATTCTGTTCTCTTACGAAAGTATGTGCATTTATACACACCGACGGAAAAGAAATATCGCAGTGCCAAGATGGAGTTGGGTGACATAAACCGAAGTTGATAAGCGGGTTTCTACTTCTGAAAGATGATGTCTATTGATGTTTCACGCCCGTGGCGTAATAATGGTACTTCTAACGCCGTTATAAAGATGCAAATCATGTTGGTTTTAAATACACTCTATAAGGGTCGTGAGTGCTAGTTACCTTTGGTACTAGACGTGTTGAATTTATATTTAAGAATTCCTTTAAGGAGACAAAGATGTAATTACACTATGTGGTCAAACGTATCCAGACACCTCAAGAAACATGCATTTTGCGTATTAGGTGTATTGTGCTACCACTTACTGCCAGGTACTCCATATCAGTGACATCAGTAGTCAATAGATACCGTTAGAGAGCAGAGTGAGGTGCTCCGTGGAACTCACAGACTTTGAACGTGGTCCGGTGGTTGGGTGTCACTTGTGTCATACGTCTGTAAGCGAGATTTCCACACTCCTAAACACCCATAGGTCCATTGTTTCCGATGTGATAGTGAAGTGGAAAAATCTGCGGGACACGTATAGCACAAAAGTGGACAGGCTGATTTCACTGTTGACTGAGAGAGACTGCCGACAGTTGAAGAGGGTTGTAATGCGTAATAGGCAGGTATCTACGCAGACCATCACACAGGAATTTGAGACTGCACCAGGATCCTCTGCAAATACTACGGTAGTTAGGGGGGAGTTGAGAAAACTTGAATTTCGTAGCCAAGTGGCTGTTCATAAGCCACATATGACGGTGGTAAATGACAAACGACGCATCGTTTGGTGTAAGGAGTGTAAACATTGGACAATTGAAGAGTGGAAAAACGTTACCTGGTGTGACGAATCACGGTACACAGTGTGAAGATCCGATGGTACATCCAGTCTCCTTAAACAGTAATATTTGTTTCATCTTCACACAGAAGAACGATTGCTGCGTTGTATTACCATTTTAATGAAACAGGTAATCACTGACCATGGAAGTCTTTTAATTTACTTTCTAGAATCAATATGCTTTTAAGCAATTACTGATTCTCAAACACGCCCGTGTACCAATCTCTCAGTTAATCCCGCGTCTTTTTCAGCGAAATAACTGCGTTTCCAAACATACTTTCCTTCTACTAATCGACGTAACATCTTCCGCTATTAATTTCACTTTGTAACAAGTCCTTCCTACTAGTTATGCATGACACTGTTGCGCGCATCGGCTGCGTGCTGGAGTTCGACACCGACCCCTCTCCTCACGCCGGCGGAGGTTCGAGTCCTCCCTCGGGCATGGGTGTGTGTGTGTGTGTGTTTGTTTTTAGGATAATTTCGGTTAAGTAGTGTGTAAGCTTAGGGACTGATGACCTTAGCAGTTAAGTCCCATAAGATTTCACACACATTGGAATATTTTTTCTACTCACACTGTGGTGGCGCGTGACCACTACCGTGGGGCACTGCTGCCCTTGCACGCCGAGACAACGCTGCCTCAGGTAAAATGCGCGCTCGACTCCGAAAGTTCCAGAGGCCAGTGTTAAGTAAGAAGTACAAAATCGAAACCAAAAAGAGATTAAAAATAGCCACGGAATTCTTAGTTTAGTTTATAATGATGAAAGATATTTTTTTCAATTGTTTAACATTTTTTCCTACCCTGCCCCAGAAATAACACTCCAAATTACGCCCCTGATATTTACTAATTTTCAGTAAAATAATTGTTTTCATGTAATACAAGAAATAAGAGACATTATCGGAGATTTAAATTTGTAGTTACCTGTAGATGAAACAATCGAATCGTGTGGGAGATTTACTGCCAAAGCCGTCGTGAGAAAAATTACGGAATATGAACCAACAACAATCCGTCTTAATGCTCCAGAATACTGAAAGAAACAAACCATTCAACGATTGGTGTGGTTGATGGTGATGCGTTACGCGTCCTGTGGTCTGTTAATGAAAATGAGTAAGAACTGTTTGTAGCAGTAACAAGCATATCACTTCAGCAGACATAGTAAAGGCTGCCAAGGTGAGCATATAGTTTATCCTAAGGTTCTTCATATGAATTACGTAGACAAGATCTTTACAGTTGACAGAGGACATTCGAGCATATTTTTCAGAAATAAATGCCTTAACTTCCTCTACAAAAAAAAAGAAAGAAGAAAGAAGAAAACGTGAGGACGCTATGAAGACTGAAAATCCTCACGAGATCGGGAACATGGATCGAAGCAGCTCTTTACACTGAGCTGACAAAGCTCATGGGATACTTCCAAATGTTTCGCATACCCTTTCGCCTGGCTTAGTGCAGCAACACTATGCATTGGTGCCCCTCTAGCCGTACACAATTGCGAAAGTGTTACCGGTACAGGAGTTTCTGTACGAACTGACTTCTCGATTATATCCCATAAACGACCGATGAGTGTCATGTCGGGCGACCTGGGTGGCCTAATCATTCGTCCTAATTGTTCAAAATTATCTTCAAACCAGTCGCGACGAATTGTGGCCCTGTGATACGGCGTATCATTAAGCCACTAAATGGCGTGAAGTTGTCTCCATGTAGCCGAACATATTTCCGGGTCGGCCGAGATGGCCGAGCGGTTTGAAGCACCAGTCTTGAGCCACACGACCGCTACGGTCGCAGGTTCGAATCCTGCCTTGGGCATGGATGTGTGTGATATCCTTAGGTTAGCTAGGTTTAAGTAGTTTTAAGTTCTAGGAGACTGATGACTTCAGAAGGTATGTGCCATAGTGCTCAGAGCCATTTGAACCAGCCATATTTCCGGTAACAGAGTACCCAGTCCATTCTATGTAAACACAGTCCACATCATTATGGACCTACCACCAGCTTGCACAGTGGGTTATTGGCAACTTGTGTGCCACGCGGGATTAGCCGAGCGGTCAGGGGCGCTGTAGTCATGGATTGCAGCCGGCGGAGGTTCGAGTCCTCCCTCGGGCATGGGTGTGTTGTTTGTCCTTAGGATAATTTAGGTTAAGTAGCGTGTAAGCTTAGGGACTGATGACCTTAGCAGGTAAGTCCCATGAGATTTCGAACACATTTGAACATTTGCAACTTCTGTCCATGACTTCGTGGGGTCTGCGACACACTCGAACACTACCATCTGCCCTTATCAGCTGAAACTGTGACTCTTCTGCCCAGATCACGGTTTCCAGTCGTCTAGAGTCCTACCGATGTGGTGACTAGCCCACGAGAGGCCCTGCAAGCGACGTCGTGTTGTTAGCGAAATGTCTCGTGTCGGTCGTCCGCTGCCACATCCATTTAACGCCAACTTTCGCTACACCTTCGTCGTAAGTCCCACGTTGACTTCTGCGGGTATTTCACGCAGTGTTGCTTCTCTGGTGGCACTGACAATTCTACGCGAAAGCCTTTGCTCTCGGTCGTGAAGTGAAGGCCGTCGGTCACTGTGTTGTCCATGGTGAGAGGTAATGCCTGATAACTGGTATTCTCGGCATACTCTTGACACTGTGGCTCTCGTAATATTAATTCGGTAGCGATTTCGAGAATGGAGTGTCCAATGCGTCAAGCTCCAACTACCATTTCACGTTCAAAATCTGTTAATTCCAGTCGCGCGTCCATAATCACGTCGGAAACCTTTTGACATGAATCACCTGAATACAAATGACACCTCCACTAGTGCACTGGCGTTTAATACCTCGTATACGCGCAATAATAATCCATTATGTGTTCGTGCATATTCTTTTTCCATGACTTCCATCACCTCGGTGTCTTGTAAGTGATGGAGTCGGCCGGAGTGGCCTTGCGGTTCTAGAGGCTACTGTCTGGAGCCGAGCGACCGCTATGGTCGCAGGTTCGAATCCTGCCTCGAGCATGGATGTGTGTGATGTCCTTAGGTTAGTTCGGTTTAAGTAGTTCTAAGTTCTAGGAGACTGATGTCCTTAGAAAAGTCCCATAGTGCCCAGAGCCATTTTGAACCCCTCAGCTGACGCTCCGTCAGGGAACGTGGCGTGGCACAGCAGTCCCCGCGTACGCAAAACGCTGACTGCTTGTTTAACCAGTCGGCGATGGCCAGAGTCAAGAGTCACGTACTACTTCTGTTCACGAGACACGTATTTCATTTCAGGTACTTTGGCACTTTCTTTGTAGATGCGAAACAGAGGAACACCGACATTACCACGAATGTCACTGCATGACCGCCACGTGTGCTGCAAAATATTTTAGTTCTTTGGCGTAACTGTTTTCGGCCGTTTTGACAGAATTTTACAAGAAAATTTCGAATGAACACGAACCGAAACGAATTTTACGATGAAAACACGAGCACAGAACGTGCCACTTTTTCCGCAGTGTCCACGCACTGATTCACGATCAGTTTCACGCATTAACCAAGAGAACGAGCACGGCAAAGCGGATACATACGGACACTATGACACTGTTTGTCAGAAGTGTCAGAGGAGATACTCGAAGAACAAAGACTCTTAGCACCTACGTTTTGGGCTTAGACGCGCCAGTCAGGGCCGACCGACCGCTGTGTCATTACCAACACATGACGTCATCTGGATGCGATATGGAGCGGCGTGGGGTCAGTCAAAGCCTTCTAGATACAGCGGCCATATTGGCACATGACGTCACGAAATGTTGGCCATCTTATCTTCAGTCGGCAGTCCTGTTGGCGTGTATGTTGTGTTGAAAGTGTGTGACACATGAAAGTGAAATAAATTCCACACAATATTCGCCTACAGTTCAGGGAAGTATGGGATACAAGTGCTGCGTTCCCTTAAGCCAGGAAAATTATAAATACCAAAAATTGATGAAAGTGCAAATGTTTCGATTTCTCAAATGTGTGAAGCTTAGAATCTCTGGATTGCAGCTATTCCCATACAGGAATTTGTGTCTACGCGTCACTCAAGGGTAAGTAAAAAAAAAAAATAAAAAAATAAAAAAAATAAAAAAATATTGCAGCGTGTTATTTGTTTCATTGCACCACATTTGCCAGTTGTTTTTAAAAGCAGTTATGTACCATTTGGCAGTATCATTTGTTTCTTAATTTAGGACCATTGCTGCGAGGTTAATACGAAACTGGCTGTGAAATGTCTCTCACATTTGCAACTATTGTCACACAGAATTGTTATATTAATCAGTGTGACTCGAAAATGTTTAGTACTCCTTATTATTCCTATCAGATTATTAAGTTTCCAGTACTTTCATTTGAAAGAGCTACAGAATGACAGAATGATTTTGTTCGGTTTTAGATATACAGCTTTTCGGAAATAATTTCAATTTGAGTAAACTACCTTAGAAAATTGCCTTCAGTGTTCGACAGATTGAGCAGTATAGAAAGCAGAATATCGAAGTAAGTGCATTATGATTAAATTAGCAGCAGTCTGTGACACGAATTTCAATCAAGGATATAGAAGATACACTCTTTTCATGTTTAAGATTCTAAAGGTCGTGAGAAACAGGAAAATAAAATTAATTTTTTCGGGTTTTTTGAGTGATTAAACATTATGTCAGGAGGTGCTCCATTTCGTCGAATGATTTAAGTTAATTGTGAGGTCACCAAATTTTGAAGTGGAGAGGAAAATTTACGAAAATAACCAGGGAAACAAATTCTTCAATTCTGTAAGAGCTCCAGCTGCTTTATATGAAACCGAAAACGTCGGCATATTGCCGATTTTTTACTGCAAGAAAACATATCTCCTGAGGTAAAAGGCAGAATTTAAAATTACAGTTTGTATTGAAGCTCAAAAACGCGTATTTAAGGTAAATAGTCAAAATAATCTTGAAATAACAATGGGCAGCTTTGTTCAGTTACTTACGCAATGATATAAATTTCCATACTTTCATTACAAGGCCATGTAGAAGAGGAAAGGACGAGAATCTCTATGCGGTCCCAGCTCTAAGACTCGTAAAGTTCGTACAGCAGCACAGTGCTTAACAGGAGAATTCCGATACAGACCCGGCCATCAGTATGTGACGTCACAAGTGCGCGCGCAGGCCTGCAGTCTAAGTGGTGTTGGGTGAGCCCGGCTCTCTCCCGGCCGTTGTTGGCTTTGCAGACTTCGGAACGGCCACGCCTCATCCAGGTAACTCTTAACTCTCCATCACGAACCTTATTGGACTTCATTTTACTTCTCCGGACAGGGTATATGTGGATGGCTCTTAAGTAATAGGCCACAGTTTGCTGTCCTCAGTAGCGAGTGTTCATCGGAGACAAGGGTATCGTCTCCCAGGTGTGATACGAGCGCTGTTATTGTCTTTATACATACAAGATTTGTCAGCAGGGTGAGCATCATGCTGTGGTTGTTTGCTCATGATGCCGTAGTGTATAGTTAGGTGTCGTAGTTTTGTGATGAATGGCAGTTAGCTCTAAATGTGGAAAATGTAAGTTAATGCGGATGGTTCGGAAGAACAAATTTGTACTTTTAAGTTACAATATTAGTAGTGTCGTGCCTGAAACAGTAAAATTGTTTAAGTATCTGGATGTGACGTTGCAAAGCGATATGGAAAGGAACGAGTATGTGACAACTATGGTAGGGAAGGCGAGTGGTTGACTTCGGTACACTGGAAGAATTTTAGCAAAGAGCGAGTCACCTGCACAGGAAGGTAAGATATGAAAAGTTAGGTCTCATACGGAGGTATATAGGCAATCGTTGTTCCCTTGCGCTGTTTGCGAGTGCGACAGGAAACGAAATGACTAGCAGGGTACAGGGTACCCTCCAGCACTCACCTTAAGGTGGCTTACGAAGTATCGATGTAGCTGTGGAAGGAAAAAGTCCCTGGTAGTACAGGGGATTGAACCCCGGTCTTCCGCATGGCATTTGTCGTGTTGGCCACTCAGGTATGGAGGCCGTCCAAAATAAGATGGAGCTCAAGAGGCACACGAGTTTCAGATACTTGGAGAAGAGGATGCCAATTACAAAAAGCTGCGGAGGAGGCTGTTGACAGTGTCATGTTTCTGATATGAGAAGCGGAAGAGTAAGGATATACGTGTTGCTCTGTGGCAGTAGTACAACAGCTAATTCTCAATGCACGAGAAAGAGTGCAGTTGCTTTGTAGTGTTTGATTAATACTGAAGAATGTATGCCCTCCATATTGACACGATATGTTGACGCATTTGTATTACAGAGTTGCGGTGCAATCTATGCTTCGTATTGTTCTCTTTAGTAGTGGTCAGTCTTTTCACCGGTCTGATGAGGCAACAAAGAGTAAGGACTCGCACCCTGTGTCCTCAATTATTAGTTGGATGAATTCCAATCTCTGTCTTCACCTGCAGGTTTTACGCTCTGTGGTTTCCTCTAATACCATCAATGTTATCCTCTGCTTTCTTAATAAATGTCCCGTCGTCCTGTTCCTTCTCCTTGTTCGTTTCTTCTTGTTGGTTACTTCGTTCGTTCTGTGGACACCCTCCTCATTCTTTCTCTTACCAGTCCACCAAATTTTCAACATGCTTGTGCAGCACCCCACTTCAGACGCTTCGATTCTCTTGTTTTCTAATTTTATGGAGTCTTTGATACACTACTGTACAATGCTGTACTTCAGATGTACATTATCAGAAACTTCTTTCTCAGATTAAGGTCGCTGTTTGGTAATAGTAGATTTATTTTTTCTGGTATTCCTTCTCTGCTTGTCCCAACATTCTTTTTATATCCAACGTAGCAGAATTCCAACACATCGTCTACTTTGAGGTCTCCAGTTTTGACACAAAGTTTATCGCTAATTACATTTCTGATAATCCGGTTTTCTTTCATCTCTGTTCGGTCTATACTCAATCCGTATTCTCTGTTGATCAGACTGTTCATACAATTCAATACGTCCTCTAATTATTCTTCACTTTGAAACTACTTTATTTAAATTAGTGTGGCTGTACTCAAATTGCAGAATGAGAAGATGAAACTTCTACGTTAGTTGATTCTGAAACAGCTGAGTAAAACTGAACTTACAGAACCTACATTCTCTTTACTTTCTCTGACCCATAATATTCTAGAGCAACGCAAATCTGACTACTAAAAAAAAGTTACAGCCTGACCTCAGGTAATTAATTCAAAAGAATGGGCCTGACCAAAAAGATATCCTTACAATAACCTACACGTTTCATTAAGCACTTACCTGCCGCGCGGCATTATCCTAGCGATGTCAGACGCTGCAGTCATGGACTGTGCGGCTGGTCCCAGCTTAGGTTAGAGTCCTCCCTCGGGCATGGGGGTGTGTGTTTGTCCTTAGGATTATTAAGGTTATGTAGTGTGTAAGCTGAGGGACTGATGACCATAATATTACACATACATTTGAACATTTTTTGAAGCACTTACCTCAGAAAAATCTTCATTACGCGAACTACTGCCATACAGCGAGCGTCAATACTGCCAGCTAAATAAAAGATCCTAACTACTAAGGCCACTAACTACTAATAGGCATGTTGCAAACCAAATAACGTATGTTTTACATTAATAACGCTACATCCAGTTGAAACACGAAAATAAATCGTCATTGACATCTAGTGCAGAGGTATTTATTCATGAATAATATTCAATCTCCAAGTCGAACATGTACAGATCGTTAGCCTACGCTAACATTTCAGCCTCTGCCCTCCAACAATGCTAACTTCTCACATGTAACATACATCACTGGCGGCAGTTCACCTACTGCCCAACAGCACTTCCATCACTGCTGGCGACTAACTTCCAGCTGCCCAACACTACCTGTCATTAACTTCCAACCAGCCACAGAGTCTCTTACAAAGAAAGCGCGGTCAGAGATCCAATCCAAAGCCCTGCACAGCGATGCCAACATAGAAGCAGCCCACTTAAAAGTTTCACTATGGATAGAAATGCCATTAGCGAATATTGTCATTGATGTCCTTCCACCCTTAATTTCAATATCGTTCTTCAATCTTTCTTTTATCTACGTCATTAATTCACTGTTGAATAGATCAAACATTAGGGTCAAAAACTATATCTAGTCTTCCACCATTTTTAGTCCAAGTAAGTTCATTCTAGGTCTTTCATCCTTTGTTACCTCTTGGTTCTTGTACGTGTAAGAAATTATCAAGTTTTTCCCTATAGATTACTTCTATTTCTCGTAGAATTTAGAGCGTCTTGCACCATTTTACACTTCGGAAAGCATTTTCCAGGTCGACATATCCTATGAATGTGTCTTGATTTCTCTTAAGTCGTGTTTCCATTAACAAATGCAGTGACAAAACGGCCTGTCTGTGCTCTAACCATTACGAAAGTCAATCTAATCGTCATCTGATACTTGAAAAATTTTCTTTTTCATTTTTCTTTATACACTGAACAGTCAAAGGAACCGGTGCACTTGCCGTGTAGCGCCCTCGTGAGCACACGGAAGTGCCGCAACACGACGTGACATGCACTCGACTAATGTCTGAAGTAGTGCTGGAGGGAACTGACACCATGAGTCCTGCTGGGTACGAGTGGCTGGAGATCTCTTCTGAACAGCACGTTGCAAGGTGTCCCAGATGTGTTCTACAATGTTCTTGTCTGGGGAGTTTGTAGGCCAGCTGAAGTGTTCACATTCAGAATAATGTTCCTAGAGCCATTCAGTAGAAATTCTGGATGTTTGGTGTGTCGAACTGTTCTGCTAGAATTACTCAAGTCCGTCGGAATGCACAATGTATATGAATGGATGCAGGTGATCAGACAGGATGGTTATGTACGTATCTAGACGTATCAGGGGTTCCATATCACTCCAGGTGTACACACCCCACACCGTTACAGAGCCTCCACCAGCTTAGTCTCCTGCTGCCATACAGGGTCTATGGATTCATGAGGCTGTCTCCATACCAGCACACATCCATCAGTTTGATACCATTTCAAACGAGACTCGGCCGACCAAGCAACAAGTTCCCACTTATCAACAGTCAAACGACGGTGTTGACGGGCCCAGGTGGGCGAATGCTTTGTGTCGTGCGGTCAACAACGGTACACGAGCGGGCCTTGGGCTCCAGATGACCATATCGATTATGTTTCATTGAATGGTTTGCTCGCTGACAGTTGTTGATCGCCGAGCGTTGAATCTGCAACAATTTGCGGAAGTTTCCACTTCTGCCACGTTGAACGATTCTCTTATGCCGTCGTTGGTCCCTTTCTTGCATGATTTTTTCCGGCCGCAGCGACGTCAAAGATTTGATGTTTTACCGGATTCCCGATATTCACGGTACACTCGTGAAACGGTCGTGCGGGAAAAATCCCAATTCATCGTTACCTCGGAGATGCTGTTACCCATCGCTCGTGCGCCGACTATAGCAGCACGATCAAACTCACTTAAATCTTGGTAACCTGCCATTGTAGCAGCAGTAACCGATCTAACACTTGTGGTATATAGGCATTGCCTAACGAAGCGCTATATTCTGCCTGTTTACATATCTCCGTATTTGAATACGCATGATTATACCAGTTTCTTTGATGTTTCAGTGTATTATTTATATCTGCAACGTGGATCTATGAGCCATTAAGCTGATTATGCGATAGTTGTCGCTATGGGACTGTCAGGATGATATGATTCCAAACGTCTGATGGTATGTCTTAAGTCTCATTGATACTATATAACAACTTGAATAGTCGCTTATATGCCAATCCCGCAATGATTTATGATTTATCTGAGAACCTGCCTTCCGAAGCTACGTTTGACTCAAATACTGGTTCGCCTGTGCCTTCTATATGGACTTCCAGACCGCTTATATGTACTATTTCCACCTATCTGCTCTCTCTTCAGTGTTTAACAGTGCAATTTCCATTTCTCTCTTAATGTTAAAGACCTTGCTTTTAATTTTGCTCAAGGGCACATGAGACTCTATTAGATTGTGCCTTGTTACAGTGGAACTAGGTTTCCTTCTGTATTATATTTTAGGAGTAAACTTTGCTGAAGACGGTAGAAAGATTGTGGTGTAACGGCCCGTCGACGACTGCGTCACTGGTGCCAGAGTACAAACTATGGTTGGAAAAGGATGGGAAAGATATTTACTGCACCCGTGTTGAAAGGAATCATCCCTTAATTTTCTTTAGAGAAGAATGTGTATTGCCATTCTCCTAAATGAGAATCCCTTGTCTAACCAATGATCTTCCTCGCTCAGTAGAAATTGGCGAAAGAATAATAACGTAATTTGGAGAATCATAAAAAGAAAATAAGGTATTCGCTTTGCAGTTGTATATAGGAGACGAAAGTTTCTAATTCATAGTATGAATTTGGATCTTTAAGTTACAAACAGTTAGTGACAATAAGCACATAGCCAATTGAATTTTTATTATGTTTTTGCTTTTGAGCGTTCAGTCCTTCAAGAGAGATCGTCTTCTCTTATTAGAGTATATAAATGTTCAGTTTAATTTTTCTTATGTCACAAAGTGACAAATTAGCGGATAATGCCATTCAATTTGCTGCATTTCCCATAAATCCGAGATTGATTTAGAGGAACAAGTCGATTTCAAAAAGATTGCTTCTGATGAAGAATGATTTGTCCCTGATAACTCAAAGGCTATGTTATACAAATGGCCAAGTGCGATTAGGTTTCATGTACTGAAGGTTCCTTACAAAATTAATTTTGTATGTAGTTTATCCATTCTGGGAGTCGAGGAAACTGGAAATTTGTGGTAAGTTCCTGTGGCACCAAACTGCTGTGGTCATCGGTCCTTAAGCTTACACAGTACTTAATCTAACTGAAACTAACTTATGCTAAGTACAACACACACCCATGCCCGAGGGAGGACTAGGACTTTAGACGGGGTTGGGGGAGGGGGGGGGGCAGCCTTGCGAATCGTGACAGGAGGTTTCAGATCGGGCGGCTATCCCGTGCGGCTGGAGTCGAGGGTATTGAAGATTTTTGTCCGCTATGGACAATGATGTTCGTAAGATGTCACCCCCAGGGATGCCAAGTGTTTTGAGAACGTTTTAATTTGAAGTTAGAAGTCGGATAACAAATGTCAAAAGAAGTATTCTTTCGTGTAATATAATTAGGAATTAACAATTCCGGTTCAAAATGGTTCATATGGCTCTGAGCACTATGCGACTTAACTTTTGAGGTCATCAGTCTCCTATGACTTAGAACTACGTAAACCTAACTAACCTAAGGACATCACACACATCCATGCCAGAGGCAGGATTCGAACCTGCGAACGAAGCGGTCTCTCGGTTCCAGACTATAGCGCATATAACCGCACGGCCACTCCGGCCGGCTAACAATTCCGGATATTTCCCTTCACTTGTACCGTGAGACCTTGACTGTTGCCAAAATTCATGATTCTAGGTGAACGTAAAGTACCCTACAGACTTCTATGAGTGAGTTTTTGAGTATCAAAATATGTGACATAAATGGGCGTATCTCTTGATCGCACTGACTGAGAAACATGAAATATTTAACACAGCCAAGGGACCATGCGACATCCACGCGTTTGTGAGAAAAAGGTTTCTATACTACTGTAGAGACAGCTAGACAGACAACAAAACGATGTTACAAGGGTTCCGTTTACACACGTTGACTCGCAGATACCTGAAAATTGGTGCTGATGTAACGTAACAGGTACATCGGCCTCTGTACACTATTGCTTGAAATTATCCGTCCCTTTTCATGGTGACCTTTCTGCTTCCATTTGTTATATCAGCGCCGGCCGCTGTGGCGGTTCTAGGCGCTTCAGTCCGACACGACGTGGCCGCTATGGTCGCAGGTTCGAATCCTGGATGGATTTGTGTGATGTCCTTAGTTAGGTTTAAGTAGTTCTATGTCTAGGGGACTGATGGTGTCAGTGTTTTTGTGTTATCAGCTTTCTTTCTGTGCTTAAAATTTCCTCGCTTGATTTCTCTTTCGGGAACTACCACTGCCGACCGCGACGCTGCATGACACCTAGTGGCGTTGCGGGCACGTAACACGGTAACAGAAGTGTGTGTAAGCGGAGTAGATACGGTCAGCGGATCACCCTAGCGAAGACATGGCTGGTCGAATGTTCAAGTGATACTGTCTTTAGCATCTACGGAAAGAGGTAGTAGGACAGTGGAAGTATCACTACGCGTTACAGGGTTGGACGTCCACGACTCTTCAAAAAACGAGGGGTTCGGAGCATTGTCTGCTCTGTAAAGTAGGACAGATGGTGGTCTGTGGCATCTCTGCCGAAAGAGCACACTGCTGGAGCACGCAAGTTTCCAAGTGCACCATTCATTGTACATTGTTGAACTTGAAGCTTCGCACCAGGGCACCCATACGTTTTCACATGTTGACCCAACAACATCGCCACCTACTGGGTGTGGGATCATCGGGATTCGACCGTCTTGGCTCTTGGGGTGAATCGCATTTTTGCTACACTAAGTCGGCGGTCGTCTCCACAATTGCCGGCGGTTTCTGGTAGTACAGTGCGCCACTGACACAGGCTACTGGGAACAGTATTATGCTATGGGAGACGTTCTCGTGCTCTTGCATGGCACCTGTGGTACTAATCGAAGACACGCAGATTGCTGGAAACCGCAAGCAGCCTTCCTGATATCTTTCCCGACGGCAATAATATATTTTAGCAGTCTTGGAGCCACAACCGTGCTACAAGCGTTTGAGGATATTTATAGCGAACTCTCGTTGACGTGCCAGAGGCTAAGTTCACGCGATGTAATATTGAACCCATCTGGGTCACTATCGGGCGCCATCATCGTGTACGCAAATCAGCGGCCCTTTATTTACGCGAATTCTATGACCTGCGCGTAAACGTCTAATGCCACATACCTCCCTCCACAAACCTACTAACGAACGGTCGGATCTCCAATACGCAGGAGGCGAGCGAACAAGCTATTAAGCAGAAGGTCATAAAGCTTTAGTACCTCAGTGTAGTTTCACATAAAATTAGGTGTTTGAATTACTGTTTATTATGACATAGGTGCAGATAACTTTTATAATAATTTCCGTATACGAAATGTAATTACAGTTTTATAATCCTCCGAAAAAACAGAATCGCTTAATGAGCGTTCCATCTTTTATGTTGGATAGTAGGCAGCAGATGTTTAAAAGACTTTTAATTAGTTTTTCATAACGTTTTGCAAAAAGTATTAGGTACATAATTATTGTTAAGTATTTCAGCTAGCTATAACTCGCTGGTTCACAAGTTTTCTAAAGTTACTTACTTCATACTTACTTTATGAAGTTATTAACTTTATAAATAACCATTGATTTGGAACCAGTGGGAGGTTAGAAAATTTTTCTGCTAACAGTGATACAAATGTGGGCGGTAGTTAAAAAATGTCGACTGCCCCTAAAGTACATCATTATAACATTCCATTAGATTTTCATTTATTGCACATTTCGACCGATTTTTGTTTTTGTATGTTTTAGCCTTTCCCACCACTTTCAACAAGGTACAATAAAATCAAAACAATATGCAAGCAATTAGAAGTGACAATAAGTGAAGAATTCCCAAAATCATTCAGATGTACTAAACTATCTGTATTATTAGCCACCAACGTAACTTAAATTACAATGAAATCAATACCATTAGCTGCTGACGGGCGTTGATATACATCAACCGGGGACAGTCGAAAATGTGTGCACCGACCGGGACTTGCACCCCGGATCACCTTTTTACATGGAAGACGCTCCATCTATCTGAGCCACCGATGGCACGGAGGACCGCGTAACTGCAGGGATTTATCGCCGGCCCGCTCCCCGTGAGACCCACGTTCTTAACTTATAGTCCACACACTACATTCATGGTGCCCTGCCATTATATCCATTACTCGCGGCAGACAATCCACCGAGTCCCGTAAGAGTTCAGGCAAATCGTGTGCATCCACACGGAAAAAGGTCATCAGCCAGTTAGCCATAAATGACTGAAGATGGCATCTGTTCTTTCGACCATGTCCGAAGAAACAGATGCCATCTTCACATCATTTCATAACGTAAATTCACGATACTCAATTTGAGCCATAGAACTTGTCAACATTATCACGTAGGCCTTGTCTGACGACAGGAGAATGTCTTCAGTATCCAGTGCGATTAAAGCTGCAGCCGTATCTGATGAAGCAGCTTGTTCATGATGCCTATGACACTGTTTGGATGCAGCCTTGCCAAAATTGATGCGCGAGACGGAACATGGAACAGCACCAACACGCTTGCGTTGAACACGTGGAAACCATTTTCAATACAGACTGTAACTGTGGCTGAATGGTAGAGCGCCTATTAGACTGATTAAATGGTCTCTAGCACGGAAACCGTTCATTTACGGACATAATTTCATTACACCTTGTTTGTCCCGTATCCTTTCATCTATCAATCCCTAAAATTTGTACACAATGGAAAAAATCACCCCGTACATTTGATATACCTTTTGTTTTTGCTTTAAGAGCTGTGCAACCAAAATTGATTTTATAAAGTCAAAAATAGGTAAAAGTTAGTATTGTACATCTGTGTTACGTAAATGTTTGAATGTGAGCTGAGGAGATTTTATTACCATATTCCAATTCCAATTGTTTCCCAGCAAAAACGGAGTTTAGCACTACAACCAAGCAGGACGGACTTCAACCCACCCGGACGGCACGCTGTGATCTGCACGGCCCACTAACCAGCTTTCCGGTTTGTTACAGAGACCTGGACTGATGAGCAAGCGCGCATAATGACTTAACGAGCGAGAGAGTGGTCGTAATTAACGTAACGGGACTACGACCGCAGCAAACGATCTTCAGAGTTAATACGACTGGATTTTTCCACATGCAAGGCAACGCATGATCAGATTAAAAATTTGATTAAATGATCCAATGTATTCATGTTAATTGAATCTCTTTATCTGACCTTATGACTTCTTACAAAGCCATTTAACTCTGGTACTCTATGTTAAAAGTGTCTAATCGAGCTGTTGTTCGGAGTCCACGTAAAACTTCAGGTGCTCTATAGCTGAGGGGTAAGTCAGCTGAAAGGTCACAAGAAGGCAACAGCACACTTCATGGTTCAAATGGCTCTAAGCACTAGTTAACATGTGAGGTCATCAGTCTTCTAGACTTGGAACTACTTAAACCTAACTAAAATAAGGACACCACACACATCCAAGCCCGAGGCGGGATTCGAACCTGCTTCCGTAGCAGCCGCGTGGCACGCTTCATCCATTACCATCGTGGCTAATAAGGTACTATGGTATTTAAACGAGCCTTAAGGTTGATGAGAGCTGTACCTTCATGCCGACTGTTTCGCAGAATTAACTGAAAGTTTATTTGTTTTCAGAATGTTAGTTTTAGCAGTACTGTCTTTTTTACGCCACTATGACTGTCTGGTACTTGCTTAAACCTATCCGTAACCGAGTTGCACTATGTCGAATTTTAATACGCCAACTACACTGCACTATCGTAGTTGGCCTACCGTTATTTGTCCTTAACGCTGATTTAAACTATTAAATTAATCTTGATTAATTGTGTATGAATTTGAGTATGTTATTACTATTGAATAAGTTAACGTAACTCTTTTAAATTTTCTTTAACCGTTTGAAGTGCTCAATCGGTACATAGTTAATCCACTAGTTATTGCTCATTCTTCCTATACAGCGTGTTGCGCAACTACTATTATGGGTTTCTGGGGGTTGTAGATGAAGCTTAGATGAGGAACCCATGATCACAAATGTAACGTTTGGATGCCAATGGTATTCAATTATAGTGTTACAGTAGATACACAGCTGGCGGCCGTAGGATGAATGTCGAACGGTACGTGATACCACTACTCAACATCCCCCCACCCCCGTTCCACTCGCAAATACAACAGCCACCCTCAAATGCCTGCGCTCTAAGTTTTGGCATGATTGCGGCTACCGAACTGAAGGCCGCCACCCCCCCCCCCCTCCCACCCCCCCACCCACCCCCAGGGACCCGCCCGGCACTACCACTGATCACCCCTGCCCACCTGCAAATACAACGACGCCCCCATTCTCGCAGAATCGCCCGGCAGCAAGCCTCAAATGCTAGTACCCTTAATTTTCTCGATAGTGCCTTCTGCATGGAACACTGCCCTCTCCCCAGGGACTCACCCTCAGTTTTCGAAGCATCTCCGAAACATACTCCCTGTTCGAACCGGCTGGCAACAAATCTAACAGCCCTCCCCTGAATTGCTTCGATGTCTTCGCCCTCCTCTGAATTGCCCCAATGTCCTCCTTCAATCCCACATGGCACGGATCCCAAACACTCGAGCAGCACTCAAGAATAGGTCACACCATGGTCCCATATGCGGCCTCCTTTACAAGTGATCCACCCTTTCCTAAAATTCTCTCAAATCGTCTTGCAACGTAACTCCCAGATATTTAAACGACTTGACTATGTCATGCTGGACACTACTAACACTGTATCCGGATATTACAGTTTCGTTCTTCCTATTCATCCGCATTAACTTACATTTTTCCACATTTCGAATTAGCCGCCATTCATACACCAAATGGATATTTTGTCTAAGTCTTCTTGGATCTTCCTAGGGTCACCTAACTTTGACATGTTACTGTGCACCACGGTATCACAAGCAAACAACAGCAGATTGCTGCCCATCCTATCCGCCAAATCGTTTCTGTATACAGAGAGTAACAGAGGTCCTATCACACTTTCCTGGGGCACTCCTGACAGTACCCTAGCCTCTGATGAACATTCGAGGACAATATGCTGAGTTGTATCACTTAAGATGTCTTCACATATCTGTGGACTTATTCCATATGTTCGTACCTTCCTTAACAGCCTGCAACGGCACATTGTTTCCAGAAGTCTAGAAATATGGAATCTGCCTCTTGCCCTTCATCCATAGTTCTCAGCATATCATGTGAGGAAAGCTGAGTTTCGTA
Organism: Schistocerca gregaria; assembly: GCF_023897955.1. Classification (NCBI taxonomy): domain Eukaryota; kingdom Metazoa; phylum Arthropoda; class Insecta; order Orthoptera; family Acrididae; genus Schistocerca; species Schistocerca gregaria. The sequence continues at coordinate 131,769,187 of NC_064922.1, forward strand.
CGAGCGATAATTTCTAAAACCATGCTGATTCGTGCACATAGGCTTCTTAGCTCCAACAAAGTTTATTATGTGCGAACTGAGAATGTGTTCGAGGATTCTGCAGCAAAAACAGAAGTTAATGATACTGGTCTGTAATTCTGCGGGTCCATTCTTTCACCTCTCTTACAAACCGAAGTTATCTGTGCTTTTTCCTGTCGCTTGGGACTTAGTGCTAGGCGAGAGATTCACTATAAATGCACGCTAGATAAGGGGACAATGCCGTAGGGTATTCTTCGTAAAATAGAACTGGGATTCCAACCGGACCTGGTGATTTATTTGTTTCCAAATCTTTAAGCTGCTTCTCTACACCCGGTAGTCAGGTGAAAGTGGTTTGTAACATCATAATTTCAGCAGGTGCTGGCGACGACGCCCTCTGTTTCCAGTATGAGTACAAGTCTTGAAACGGGATATTTGAAAGAGGTCGGACTATTAAACTTACTTTATATGCAAACGTTACATTTCCGAACCTGGTTTACTTACCAAAATTTTATCTACTAGTTCCTCCATATAGTCCCTAGAAGCCTGTAAATGGGACTGGGAAACACTATTTATAATGTTCATTTAACAGCAGGTTTTTACAAAGTGTTTTTGTTCTGCAATGAGATTACTTCGTGTTCTCCAGCTTTGCTGAAGATGTGAACCTCAGTAGCAACGCATGAGCTAGAGGCCTTGCTGCAGTGCGCCCACAAAACCTTATCATGATCGATATAAATGAGTACGAATATATTTTCATAGGATTCCAGTTCTACTCCACAGCGGGCGTAACATAATTAAAAGCGGTTTCTTTGCTGCAGATTTACAACAGATACGTTTGACACGAGAACGTCTCACAACACACAACTGATCTTAAAATCTGCTTACGAGTCCTTCACGCTGTTCCGGTCTGATGAGTCCAGTGTGCCTGGCAGTGAGGTGTGGCGTCGATGGCGGAACTGATACTGGACCTTTCCCTAGACATGTGGGAGTTACGTCTTACTTATGTTTGTGGAGGGTAGGTGACTGTAATTTTTATGTGTAGCCCAACAGTGTTGTGTTATTTTGGTTGTTGTGTGTTTACGAGAGAAGGGAGAAGGCTAATACCAGTGATAGCACATAGATATCTTGAATAGCATCATACAAGCCACCGACCTTAACGCCACGATATGACGCAAGGATCAACGGTATGGCATGTCCTCACTCCGCAAGACACTTCTGAGAGGTTTGGAATTTAATTGAGGATATTGGTGGAAAGTGTAGCGATCGGGAATTTTACGCGTGAACTTCTTGTCTTCTTTCTGTCAAATACTAGAGGTGAAAACTTTATCCGACACCCCTGCCAACCTACGAGTCACTACGAGTCAAGGGCCACAGCACAGGTGTTCAAAAGCGGCTTCAGGTATAGGGGAGGGTTGAAGTAACAGTTTGCAGACGATAATTCTAATCAAACAGCTTTGACCACGTCATGTTCTATGTATCAAGTGTAATTTCCAACACAAGATGTTTTATCACGCATGTTGTCATACCCTTTTTTAATTATCATAAATTTTGTAAATATTTGTTATAAAAATTGTTTTCATTATTTTTCTGAATGTAAACGTCAGAGAGGTATGCAATCATGAAAAAATTTAGTTATCTTTGAGCACTGTTTTGTTGTCTTTGTACTGAGTAGTCTGTGGACTATCAGTGGGTAAAGAAAGCTAGTTGCTCTCGAGTAGTTTGTGGAGTGATGTTGCTTATGGCCGCACGTGGTCAAATTTGGATGAGTGTTGCCCATTATGTCTAAATAATTGTTTTCCAAAGTATCTTTGTATAATTGTGAACCACAAAGAGAAAATGTTACTAAAATCTGTGAAATTATTTCAAGAATATACCAACAAAGAAAAAACAAATGCGTTCATTGTTTTGATTAAAATTTATACAACAAGATGTAACCCGTGAACTCCTGCAAATATTTTGTCAATATTCTACAGCTAAGCGAGGAAGAAGACCCCCATAAACATCATCATCATCATCATCATCATCATTTAAGACTGATTATGCCTTTCAGCGTTCAGTTTGGAGCATAGCCCCCCTGATAAAATTCCTCCATGATCCCCTATTCAGTGCTAACATTGGTGCCTCTTCCGCTGCACTAATGTTATAACATTGCACCAATGTTATAACAGTGCTAACATTGGTGCCTCTTCTGCTGCACCAATGTTTTTTTAAGAGTTCCTCCTGTTGTCATAGATAGCTTCATATATAAAATTCTTTACTAGAATAAGGAACCATGTCCGGTTATTTTTAGGTTTCATATCCTATTTTGCTCGTCTCTTGTTCTATTCATTTCATTTTTTTATATACGTTGATCCATGGTTAGGAACATATGGGCTATTTAGCCCAGACCCATGTATAAACTTTCTCGTATTCGTATGCACATGCGCATTCAAGTAAGTTCCCTTGTCTTACGCATGTGCAGAGATAGCAGATCAGGCTTGTAAGTGAGCGACCGTTTGTAGCTGCATTTTATGGAGGGTCATGGCCGGTGTGAGGTGGAGCGTACGGCATTAAGTTAAGCAGTGGTTTTGACTTTGTACATATGTACTGTTTGTGTTTTCCTTTTCTTTTCAGTTTATAAATGTATAGCTATGGCGTTCTTCTAATCATTGACAAACGTGTTCTTAAGCACTTGTGGGTTTTATTGTTGTTCTGAAGAAGGTGTAGTTATCTACGCCGAAACCTGAGTCCACTAAAGAGACAGGTTAAACTACACTCGTTCGTCCTCCGTTAGAATATTGCTGCGCGGTGTGGGATCCTTACCAGGTGGGATTGAAGGAGGACATAGAAAGGGTGCAAAAAGGGGCAGCTCGTTTTATATTATCACGTAATAGGCGAGAGAGTGTGGCAGATATGATACGCGAGTTGGGATGGAAGTCATTAAAGCAAAGACGTTTTTCGTCGCGGCGAGATCTATTTACGAAATTTCAGTCACCAACTTTCTCTTCTGAATGCGAAAATATTTTGTTGGCGCAACACACATAGGTAGGAATGATCATAGAAATAAAATTAGAGAAATCAGAGCTCGAACAGAAAGGTTTAGGTGTTCGTTTTTCCCGCGCCTTGTTCGGGAGTGGAATGGTAGGGAGATAGTATGATTGTGGTTCGATGAACCCTCTGCCAAGCTCTTAAATGTGAATTGCAGAGTAATCATGTAGATGTAGATGTAGAACACTTAACACTAGGTGCTTTTTTCACAATCGAGGCGCGTTTTTAGTTTTTTAAATATTTTTCAACCCACCCTTATCTTTGGTAACCTGTGGACTACCACACCATGAAAACCTTACAGCTTCTTACGAGACCTACACCTCATGTACTCCACTAAACCTCGCGTCCTCATTCTCCCGATCTACAAGTACCGTCTATCGGTTGATAAAAACCCTCCTCTCCTCAGATTCGTTAACAATGTCTGAAAATCCCATACATCTATAGTTACACAACTTCACTCCGCAAATCACCTTATGGTGCATGACATACCCTGTGTACCTCTGTTATTTCCCCCTTCCGTGTTCCAGTCGTGAATGGTCCATGTGAAGGCAGATTGTTGGTAAGCCTCTGTGTGAGCTGGGATCTCTCTCATTATTCCTCGTTTTCTTTTAATTTTTGCACTGCCCCTGGTGATAAATATCGATAAAAGAAATATTACCCTGCACTAATTTGTGACTGCTCTAACGAATGGACACGTAAAATCCCGATTTAAAATTCATTTTTATCGTAACAACGCTTCCCGTCGTCAATAGGCGACACTTTAGTTAATGAGCGGTAAAACTTGAGAGATCTAAATATCTCGAAAATGATGTGTTGGACGAAAAACGTTTTCTAGACGAACAGTTAATAATAGTGAAGAGGATATTTGGGTGTGCTACTGCTGGCCATTTCCTACCACCCCGTCCAATGTGAGCGAGGTCAACTTTATATATCTGAATTCTATCCGAGAAAATACGCATGAGTCACTTTACTGGTAAATCGCACTGTAGTAGTCAAATATAAAGTGTGCATGTTTCTGAGTTGAAGAAACTACGCATTTGATTCTACATTTCATTTCCGATGTAAGTGTGAACTTTTGTGTTCTAAAGACTGGTACTGATGCTGTAATGTTACTTCATTGTTTCAAACGTGTCTGTTCAGTACAAGTACACTACTGGCCAATAAAATTCCTACACCAAGAAGAAATGAAGATGATAAACGGGTCTTCATTGGACAATTATATTATGCTACAACTGACATGTGATTAAATTTTCACCAAATTTCGGTGCATGAATCCTGAGAAATCAGTACCCAGAACAACCACCTCGGGCCGTAATAACGGCCTTGATACGCCTGGGCATTGAGCCAAACAGAGCTTCGATGGCGTGTACAGCTACAGCTGTCCATGAGGCTTCAACATGATACCACAGTTCATCAAGAGTACTGACTGGAGTATTGTGACGAGCCAGTTGCTCGGTCACCATTGACCAGACGTTTTCAATTGGTAAGAGATATAGAGAATGTGCTGGCCAGGGAAGCAGTAGAACATTTTCTGTATCCAGAAACGTCCGTACAGGACCTGCAACATGCGGTCGTGCATTATCCTGCTGAAATTTAGGGTTTCGTAGGGATCGAATGAAGGGTAGAGTCACTGGTCGTAACACATCTGAAATGCAACGTCCACTGTTCAAAGTGCCGTCACTGCGAACAAGAGGTGACCGAGACGTATAACCAATGGCACCCCATACCATCATGCCGAGTGATACGCCAGTATAGCGATGACGAATACACGCTTCCAATGTGCGTTCACTGCGATGTCGCCAAAACGGATGCGACCATTTATGATGCTGTAAACAGAAACTGGATTCATCCGAAAAAATGACGTTTTGCCATTAGTGCACCCAGGTTCGTTGTTGAATACACTATCGCAGGCGCTCCTGTCTGTGATGCAGCGTCAAGGGTACCTGCAGCCATGTTCCTAGCTGATAGTCTATGCTTCTGCAAACGTCGTCGAACTGTTCGTGCAGATGGTTGTTGTCTTGCAAACGTCCCTATGTGTTGACTCAGGGATCGAGACGTGGCTGCACGATCCGTTACAGCCATGCAGATAAGATGCCTGTCATCTCGACTGGTAGTGATACGAGGCCGGATCCAGCAACTTTATCAAACTGGGAAACGTGATGGTACGCATTTCTCCTCCTTACACGAGGCATCACAACAACGTTTAACCAGGCAACGCCGCTCAACTGCTGTTTGTGTATGAGAAATCGGTTTGAAACTTACCCCATGTCAGCACGTTGCAGGTGGCGCCACCGGCGACAACCTTGCGTGAATACTCTGAAAAGCTAATCTTTTGCATATCACAGCATCTTCTTACTGTCGGTTAGATTTCTTGTCTGTAGCACGTCATCTTCGTGTTGTAGCAATTTTAATGGCCAGTAGTGTAATATGGCTAGACATTGTCATTTCTGGCAAACAAGCTACTTGTATGGTAACGTAATTTCCTGTTCCCTACGGGACTGTTTACTGTGAGTCCTTAAATCAACGGAATGCTTGATTTGGGTGGTCGCCGTCGAATCCCGCCGTCACGGTGACTGATTTCGGTATATGTTTCCATCCAGCTGCCGTATCCGTTGCTCTGGTTGTTATGCGTCTACTGGCGGAGTACAAAACACAACCACTGTAATAATGTAAAACGTCCATGAAGTGTTAATGTACAGCGAGGGGTGGCCGTGCGGTCTTAGGCGTCTTGTATCGGTTCGAGCGGCTCACCTCGTCGGAGGTTGGAGTCCTCCCTCGGGCGTGTCTGTGTGTGTGCGTGTGTTGTCCTTAGCGTTAGTTAAAGTTGGATTAAGTAGTGTGTAAGTATAGGGACCGATGACCTTAGCACTTTGGTCCCACAGGAACTTACCACAAATTTCCTAATTTTCGAAGTGTTAGTGACAGGCATACCTGCCATGGATACTCAACTACGTCAAACTACACGGTGGTGAGAAGCTACGGGACTCACCTATCCGAAGCATGCCAATGGGGAGAGACAAAGTAACTCGCCAATATCGAGCGTCCCGATGGGAACAAAAAACTTATTACTCCCACGTTCTTGTTCCTGCATCACGCTAAACGTAGTCTGTAAGCAGGCACTGAAATGTATAACCATGAAAAGTAAATTTCGAACATAAATATCAACTGTCAGAACACGTAAATTCTTAACTCCAAAGACATATGCATTTGATATCTGTCGATTACATCGCCACCTAGCACAAGTGCAAAAGATTGGCTTGAGTAAACTGTAGGTACTGCATTGCGTGTAATCCGAATATGCAATAAAATGGGGGTTCCCAGTTGAAAATACAAAGTTGACCCTTCCCACGCAGGAGGTGGTCAATTACACGACACACAAATATACTCTTTAATAATACTAACTTTTCACTTACAACGTATTTGTTTCATATAATGTTATGTCGTTTTCGAGATATCTAGTCTTCTCAAGTTAAAGCAAACAACATTTATATTCACGTAATGTTGTGTTTTCTTTGTCTTTTTGTTGCGATTGTAATGTTTTTCTCTATTGTGCTACGTGCAATTTTACATGTTTCCTGATAAACAGACGTGTGGCGTTATAACTTTTTTCAGCTAAAGGCTGATACCAATCTGCAACATCATCTCGTCCACTCTTGGCGCTGTAAAGTATTTTTTTGTTATATTGACAATACTCTTAAGTCAGGTTACCAACATTGAGAAGGCTGTTGCACGGAGCGACTGTTGTATTGACTTGTAAATAATAGATTTCAGCTATCAGTCGTCCTTTTCAAATTTTATTGCCAGATCTAGATTTCAGCTACAAACTAGCCATTCTCAATACACTATCATTTTTTATCAATGCATGTAATGCCTGTTGGTCGGGCTTCATGTACAGTTCATTGAATACTACTCAAGCACTTATAAAAAATGATAGTGCATTGAGAATGGCCAGCTTCTAGCTGAAATCTAGATCTGCCAATAAAATTTAAAAAGGACGACTGATAGCTGGAATCTATTATTTACAAGTCAATTACTGTTAAGTGTTCAGTAATAGAATGGATGACTACTCACCTTTGACGAGCTTCCAGTCACCGATGCGGATCGCACCGTTTCCGACCTTCTCGTCTATATTAAGCAGCACCTCTGTGCGTGGAGATTCCGCGTTAGTGACGAGAGCGTCCCACACGTTGACGCCGTCCAGGTCTTCCGGAAGTGACGACACATTTCCTCCTGTAACAACGTGTTACTTGTACTGAGAAGTGTTTACTTAAGCAAATTTGTTGTCTGGGTTTATTTCATGTCATATTTCCTACAGGTGATTCTTGCTTACCGTATGGGTTTAGGTTACCAGTTCCACTTCCACTGTTTACTTTATATTCGATCTTCTGTTCAATTCGCCTAAACGGCACTTCGCACTTACTTGGCTCGTCATGTAGTTGTGTTTCTTCGGGAAAAGAGAAGGGAGACTGTATTCTACCATATGAGTGGCCAGAAGAGTTCCACCATGATTTTCACTGCGGCGATACACCCACGTCTTCCACAGGCATGCCTCCAACATTTTTTTTAGTACTTTTTCGTGTCGTTCTTTTTCGTCTACATCTACATCTGCATCCATACTCCGCAAGCCACCTGACGGTGTATGGCGTACTTTTTAAGAGAGCAGTCAATTCGCGCGCTGAACGGTAGCTGGAGCCTTTTTCTGGGGAAGGTTACTTCCCCCTTCACTAGCACTGCTCGTTCTTCAGCACCAGTCGTATCCTCAGGTTTCCTCACGAACAACACAATTGGGCAGCTTGGCCTATAATGAGCCAAAATGTTATGGTATGACTATCCCGTAATCTAAGAGACCTATCGCTTTGTCCCGAGGAAGAATGATTTGATACTCCCGAGGCACATTTGGCATTGCCTTTATGTTCCTATTCCTAACCACTTATTGCTGGTAGAAGATTTTGTACTTAATCGAAAATTGTGGTTATTGGAGCTCTTATAACCGTATCCTGCAGTATTGAAAATCGCAGATGTCACCCATTCAGCCCAAAATGGTTCGGGACTGGATTAATAAAAAACTTGCTACTTATGATGCTCCAGGTCTACTACATGGTCTTCAAAAAATGTTCAAATGTGTGTAAAATCTTATGGGGCTTAACTGCTAAGGTCATCAGTCCCTAAGCGTACACACTTCTTAACCTAAATTATCCTAACTACAAACACACACACCCTGGCCTGAGGGAGGACTCGAACCTCCGCCGGGACCAACCGCACATACATATTCTTCCCCCACTTTAGCACAATGCACAGCGCGCTCATACAACTACAGTGTTAAAACGATGAACAGTGGTGGGAGAAGAAGGGATAAAATGCAAAAGCAATGGGGATGTACATAACTAAAATTTTGGAACTATATCAGTTAAGACTGAGAAGCGAAGAAGAATAGGGGGATCGTAAAGTAACGTTTAAAGCAGGAAACAAAAGCGCAAATTAGATTAATGTAGAGTGTATCCCATGCAGATCTATCACCCCAAACAACGTTTCGTCCGGAAGCAAGTGAAAAATCTATGAAGCAAATGTTGTTTGGCTACCAGCGGACACTGACCAGAATGTCAGAATTTCTTGTAACTTCGCTCGTTACGAAGATACGAATAGTGATACGACTTTTTAAACGGAAGCCTATATTTCTTATCTCGAAATCCACTTCATCTTGATTCTCTTTTCCGTTTTTTTCTTTTTCGGCAATCATTCTTCCCACGCGTTGTTAGTGAGTGAAACAGCTAAGGAAAGGTGGAGGCGTGGAAGGGGGAGGGAAGTCGTTGATACTAGATGTAACCTCGGCCACACGTGAATAAACGGCTTGTGGTTATATAAACGTAAATGTAGACATTTGCCATGCGTTTTATCTGGGCTACAATATCATAGCGTAGTTAATCAAACGCAGCATAAAAGAAAGAGGAAAAAAACTTGGATAGTTATGAAATACTGCCCTGCAAAATAATGCTTCATTCGATGAATAACGAATTAGGAAGTACTTCTCAAGATATGAGAGTAAAGAAAAATAATGGAAATGATGAATATCAGTAAAGCATATTCAGTGGGACGTAAAGTGTGAAAAAGTTGCCTCCAACGAAAAATTTCGAAATTAAGATTGCACTGCGGAGAGGAAGAGTATAAAGAACACTCGAATTGTGGATGACATTAACCATCCGTTATTAGCGCGAAAATTCGTGACATGGTCACTCGCGCGGATGACTGGTGTCATCCACAAAGCAAGCGGTCTATTTTTGTATACTCTGAACGGTCTTTATGACTGGTTTTATAATTTTTTATTAAATCTAAATATAATAGATTTAATATTTGTACACTGTATAATATATTCTAACGACTGAAACAGTTTGAGCAATCGAAGAACAACATCTTCAGCTGAGTTACTGGAATTACACGGTCCCTCCTGTTGCTTGCAGACATACGGTTCTAAATTCAAAGTGTAAGCTGTTTTTACAACAACGAAAGCAAACACTCTTAACCCACACTTTGCTGATTTGCTAAGAATATATTGCCTGAACGGGCAGTTTCCTCTAAGCTGTTCGTCAGCAGTAAGATATTTACTAGGTGAAAAATATTTTTGGCAATTGTTCGTGAATAGTTCAAGTACCCCTCTGGTAACTTTAGTAGCAGCCAGCTTGTCAATCTCTCTGCGAACACCTCTTTCACGGATATTATCAAACCTCAGACATCTCAACAGAAACCTGAATCGGTTTTCACTTATGCATAAATAACATGATTCAAGTCCGTTTCCCTTTGATTTATCCCACAATTTCGATACACTCTTCCTATAACATCTCAAATACCCACATAGATAAAACAATGAAAGCTCTGAACTCTATCTCATCTGTTTCTTTAGCGTCTCTTTCCCTACAGAATTTAGCAAGAACTTAATTGATGTATATATTATTGCATGTTGCGATAATGCTTATTATATTTTCATCCAAGAACAAATTCAGAATTTCTATTTGTCTTTTTTTATACGAGCTTGACTTTTTAGTCCGAGCAAATGCGTAATAAAATTACAAGATCTGCTTCTAACACTGGTAGGATATTTATTTTTCCTCCGTTTAGTTATTCCATCTTTCCCTAAAAAATGCATCCTCTTGAATTACTTCTTCCTGTGACCTATATTCATCATTTTCTGACACTTACTGTTCTGTTCCTGAATCATGACGCTTTCGTGAACAGAATCCGCAGTGTCTGAGTCAGCGCTGTCACTGTGACCATCTTCGTCACTCAGCTCATTGAACCATTCCGACCATACATTAGGATCTCTTCTAAACTCTGTCCGAGGTTTTCTGCCTTCGACATTTCTTCCACAATTTAAAAATAAAGACAATACTAGGTAACACGGGAGGTAACTGCAATCAGTTTCAGTACGTCTAAATTTACGCACATGAAAGATCGATTGAATCTGGGACAGCATTAAAGTAACACAGACTTACATTGTTTCAGATTGTGGCAGTAGAGCTCGCGCGGATGACAAGTGTCCTCCAGACTATAATAATGTTTCATAAACAATGTATCTTCCGTAACTGAAAGCCAACAATGATTAGAGCTAACAGCCGGAGAGTTAACAGAAAGGCACTGAAAATGGCGCGAACTCAATCCATCAGTGTCAGGCAAAATTGAGCGGGAAAGTCATGTGGATGACGAGTCTCATCCGCGCTAGCAACGGAGGATTAAAAGCGGAAGTAGTGTGTAGAAGAATAAGGAAGAAGCACATGACAGAGGAAAGTGGAGAGTGTCCAATGGGTATCCGTCGTAAAACAGATACACTGAGTGAAAATAGCGGCAGATGGCTGGTGGTATAATTGTCTACTAGTGCGGAGTCCAGGAAAGCAACTTCTATATAACTGGCGCCTAACGTGCAATTTACTGAAGCAAAACACATCGGTATTGATGCCATCTGAGCATTAAGCTCTATTTTATGTGCGATGTCCATGTTGGTATCTTTCTGCCGCAGACCAGTACCCACCTGCAGCAGCGTAGAACGTGGGCAGCCAATCGGTGATGTGCATCAGCTGGTGTGACACCCTGGGCGTTTTCTGCAACAGCGGGCTCCACACCAGGGCCGGAGATCGCACACCGCCTTCCCACAGCGTCGCTTTCAACTGGAAGGGACAATATGTACTGATCACTACAACTTTTATCAGGCCCGGTTGTAAATTGCATGACGGGAAATCGAAGGATCGTGAGATCGAATCCGTGTTCGACCACGAAATTTCCTGTCTGGCTTCAATCTAGGCTTCACCTCTCAACAAGGGCATCGAAACCCAGTAGTTTTTGTTGGGGGAGCCCCAGGGAAAGGAAAAATATATTGTGTAGTCAAGTGTTTCTTAGGAGAAAATGATTTCAAAGTCGCTATTATGCAGGTTTTTAACAGTGTCGCAACAGTAACACTTTTACGGATCTTTTTCCGAAATATAAAAAGCTCAACATACCCCAAGAGCCAGGCCCCCTACAAACTATCGTGTAGGCGCAATTGCCTCTCACAATTGTGAAGATTCGGCAGGAACTACCGGAGCTTCGAATCCAACGTTGAAATACACCTCCTCTTTCGCCAGTAAGTTACTTGGGCGTCTTAGTGAAACATACGTAGGTCACTGGCGTAGTTCCTTCTGAAAGACACACGTCAGATAGTTGATCGACATTAAAGTAATATTATTACCACACCTTCAGCTCGCCTTTATCTCTTACGACAATACGAACAAAGTCATAGACGAATATGGCCTCAGAGTACTCGCATTACAGAAGTACGCAATTCAGCAGCAATTCGAGGAATGTCGTTGATAATTCGCTTCCATTTGGACCTTAACCAGAGAGTAATAGTATTGCACATTATACAACCTACAAGCAACCTCCATCGCCTATCAGTGAGCAAGGTTCCTTGTGTATAGCATCCCAAAGACTAGTAAATCAGAATGTGATAATGTGAAACTATAAGTGTAACCCTCGTTGTGTGATTAACAATGTGACGGTCCTCTAAGTAAGTAATAACGCTAGAGCGGTATGTATTAATATTGCTTAAAAGACATCGTAGTAAGAGTGACACAGTAATTCGTCGCGCTGGGGAATACAGTTCCCGGCTCTTGCAGCACACGTGGTATCAGTAAATTAAGGTACGGTTCCTATCATGGATATTGGTCCAATGATACGGATGGTTGGTGCCGCTATTGCAGCATTAAAGAGCCTTTCCCACGATGCGGCTGTGGCACTCGCTCCTTAGGTCGGTGTTAGGCCTACTTCTTTGACAATTGTACCACAGTTGCATTGTGCGTGTATTTTGAAGTGCAGCGGCCGGAGAAAAGGAAACATACTTGGGTGAAGCACTTGGTTTTACGTCGAGGTGAAAAAAGAAGTCAGCAAATTATTTTACGAGAGCTGCAAGAGGATGTTGGAACAAAGTGCTCTATATTCTGCGAGGTGGTAGTAAGGATCAAAGGAAGCCAAATAGGTCCAGTAAACGAGGGCGCTAAAATGCATATTGTTAAAGCTATGAGCGCTTGTACATCTTCACTACTATGAAACACATATCTGCAAGCCATCTGCCTTTACGAGCTGTCTACAGAATGTGGTAAACATATGAGGACACATTTTTCTATTATTGTCCTTGTAACAGTAAACATCGTTACTTATCTACTGTAAACGGTATTCGCAGTTCTGGGTACGCACAGCGCATACCTTAGTAATAGTGGAACGAGTTTGTGATTTGATAAGTCCGTACAAATCTTATACATCGGAATATAATCTTTTCAATTACCAGTATAGTGGAAGGTTATTATTCCACACGGCTAATGGCAGACATCATCTTACGTTATGATGTGGCAAATGAAACCTAATATGACCTTATATTCCACCAACGAATTCGACTGATGCAGGGTATATTCGGTTCTTATAAAACGACTTGCTTGTCCTGCTACTTAAGGTATTATACCAACAACAGCTTGGGACGTGTTTCATGCATAATGGAGCACGACCCCATTTTCCCCATAATATTCGAGAGCACTTCGCACATACAGTTAATGGACAACGGATTGGTCGGAGAGGTCCAGTATGTGGAGCAGAGGGTTTCTTCGGCCTTAATCCTTTGTTTTTTGGTGTCAGAGACAGATGAAGTCGCTGCTGTATGCAAGCTCCACTAATGGTATACAAACGCTACATAAACACGTCATCAACGCCTGCCAGCGCATCCGTGACCAAACTCGAGGTTTTCGGAGAGTGCCTCATTCCCTAAGAAGTCTGACAGAAGCACGCCTTACACTGAAGGGACGCCTCCATTAGCGATGGCTGACAAGAGGAAGACGTACGTAATAGCAAGCTGATCACAATAGCAACTCTGCTATTTCGCAGTAGCAGTATAATGTGTTATTATGTGTGTATTCATTTGTTTACTGCTTTCGTGATAACAACGATCATTCAGTAGACGAGATGGGTTGCTCAGAGGCGAAAATGAACAACAGCTCTTTTACAGAACATTTTAGTCATTTTTTCTTAATTTAGTTTTCTCAAAATATGGAATACTCTTTTATAGCATCCTGTGTAAGAAAATACTAATGCGAATCATTTAATAATAGTCTGAATTGCTCATATTTCATCGTTCATCAAAATCTATTTAAAATATATTTGTTCGTTCTTATTACTTGACAAAATACGCAGCAAAATCAAAGATGACGTACGCAATCCGACCACCTGATGCGGTGCTTGGAATTCACCTACACGGAAGATCTCTACTTACGCCTCTGAAGGGGTAGTTGGATCCCCAGTTGGCGGTTTTACCCGTTGTGGGCGCTCCGTTGTCCGGGGTGAAGACGATTATGGAGTTCTCCAACATTCCTCGGCTCTGCAGCGCAGCCACTACGCGGCCCACCGATTCATCCAGTTTGGACACCACGCCTGTAACAGGAGGAGGTGCAGAAGTCGCGGGTCGCCGAGATCTGTATCGTATTATACCGAAGCCCTTTGTTCGACGCATAACGATCGACAGTGGCTGTCACCGCCCTTGACAAAAAAAAATAAGAAAACAAACTGTTTTCATGCCTCGTATAGTAAATATATCTGTTGATCTGGAAGAGGACTGAACATACATCTGGTGCTGTAATATCCCTTATTGGCGAAACAAGTGAACATCCTTTGGTTTCCGTATCCATATGCCCTTCCCCACCCATCTGGTCAGTTAATTAAATTTCCACATCTTCCAACACACTCCTTTGACCCTCACACATCTACCGCAATGGCTGCTGCCACGCCCCTATCGGCATGTTCCACATCCTCTTTTTTTTTCCACGCACTCCATATCCTTCCATCAGGGACGAAATGTGCAGTCTGGACCAAAACTTCACTAGGCCGTCCTTGGACAGCGTGAGTTCCAAGGACGCTGACTAAGTATCCAGCCACCATCGCCGACACTTTCTTCATCGCTGTCCTACCCTCGCTCCATCTGACACGATCCGAGCAATAACCGAAGAACCGTATTCGTGCTGAATGCGTACTGCATTCCTACTCATTTCCTTTTCTTATCAATCGCCTTCATTTCTCTGATCGTTGATTCATTTCCAGCCACAACATACCTTGAACATCCCGTGCCAACTGAAGTCTTCACCCCAACCAGGCCAGCGTCAAACTCCTGTCCCAAAACCTGCAACCCAGCTGTGAGTTCCTTTCCACAAATACATCTGTCAATCTTTTCAGTCTAGCGCCTTCCCATATATCTCCCATACGTCACTCCCGGCTCGCACTTATCTAGAGGCTATATCACGCCATCCTTATTTCGATTTAGAAAATACCAGTGCGACCGGCTGCGCATGATATTTAAAGAATCTAATTCACTATTGGACTCACTTCTACAAAATCAGGCACCTGATAACTTTATATATGCGTTAACGTGTATAATATTAGTCGTTATGTTAGTAAAACCTAAACAGAGGTAGCATTAAAGTATTAATAAATTAAATGCCTGATGCTGTAGTTTTACTATAGGAACGGCGAAAAGACAATAAGCGACAATTTTTTTCCCTTCATTGTTTTGTGAAGGATGTCACACAGAAAAAGTTCGGAAAATGTTTGAGATTTTATGTAAGCTTAGTGCTCTCATTCTGAAATACTGGATGAATATAATCTGGATAATTTGTACGCCAAGAGGTATTCCGTCTCGGGACATTTACACAATCAAATGTGCCCCCGACAGCCCTCTTTCATGTCATTATTACTTGAATCGATTCACTTTGATTCATTTAGTTCGGTAATTTTCCAGTCTGCTACTTAACTGGTCCGTCGCTTCCGTTTCAGCATATAGTCATGCCTTGGAGAAAGAGGTGCCCACTGAACTCTAATGCCATGTGCTGAAACAAAGGGATCGCGCGTCGTAGTACGTTTAACAGTTAAATTTTTGAGGGTGTATGTTCCTACAGGTGTCAGCCCTCATACTGATATTTCCTACATATATCTTGCAAAGTGACCATGGAGGTACAATTAGAGAGACGCTTGCGGACAGTCGTTCTTTCAGTGCACCACTCGCGACTTAACAAGAAAATGGATTGAATGCCAGTTCTACATGAAGTACCCTTTGCCATACAGCGTATGGAGGATTACGAAGTATAAAATAAGATTAACTGGTCCGTCGCTTCCGTTTCAGCATTTTTTTCTTTGTATTAGCATTTAACATGGTAGAAAACTTTCTGAAGCCAAGATCGGATAAATATTTCTTTACTTCCAGCATCTGATTTCGACAGACTTTGCTGGCATCTTCAGGTCTTCAAAATTTTTTACAACACATGTTTATTGTGACTTTCTCCGGTCTGAAGATGACAGCAAACTTTAGCGAAACCGGCTGTTAAACATTGAGAAAGATTTATGCGATTTTGGCGTTATTGTTTATCAGCACGAAAAGAAGATACCTTCATCTCGTCTCTCGACGTGCCAAGATTCAGTATGCGTTTAACAACGAGAGCTAGCATTTATGAAATACACTTAATCATCCAACCTGCGTATATGCGCCTGTTGGGGTCCGATATGTAGAGGAACTTGTTGATGGCCTCCTGAGGCGCGGTGACGGGGGCGGCGGGGTCCCCCGCGTGGCAGGCCTGGTGCGACAGGTACAGGAAGAGCGGCCTCTCCGCGTCGTGCTCCAGGATGAGCCGCTCCGCCTCCTCCGTGTAGACGTCGGTGGAGTAGCGGCCGGCGTGCTCCCACGCCGTCGTCAGGTTCTTCCACAGGATGTAGCCGTTCAGCTCCTGTGAGTAATAAAGTCACTACACTCGAACAGTGTTGTGGATAACTGTATTGAAGCCTGAGCTTCAGGCAGGCTTTAGCAGCCGAGTAACTGATACGTGGGGCCAGCCACCAATGCAATTCCTAAAGCTAGCTTCTGTAATAGTGTCGACGTAGCACCCTACAAGGCGGCGTTTTGGAGTCAACATTTGGCTGGGTAGCGCAATGGGCCTGGCTGCAAGGAAATTTTACCAACTCAGACCAAAGCAGCATTACTTCGGCGTTGTGCACTGTACGGCACAGCCTCCGTAAAGTCATCTGCTAAAGCTCAGCAAGAACGACAAAGGCACACCTGCTTTTCTATGAACAGTCCGCCAGCCATGACGATTCTGGGCTTCGAGTGGGATCCGTAGGGTTGAGGCAGCTCAGTCGCCACTGTCACTCAGCACACCAGTTGGTCTCCAACCACCTTGAGTGCAGCTTTGCCTTACTGCGTGTCTGCCTCTATCAGGTGCCTATGCCAGCCGTTGCCCTTACGCAACAAGAGCTGACACGGTTAACTAGTCAGCGAGGAGGTGGTGTCGAAAGCCATAGTGGCGCTGCAATAGTTTTACACCGTTCGTGGCGTCACAGACTACCTAGCAGCCACGACAAGCACCTGGCACACAAGTGTAGGAGTGGGGTATGGAAGGTTTTAAGCAGTCGCCAAAGCTTTACTGATTAGTAAGGGCAGTGAAGGAAGAAGTTTGGTGAAAAGAGCACAATGCGCTCTCTCAGGTGGGAAGAACTTGCCTGAACGCGGCTGGGATGATATCAGAGTCGATATGGAAGACATAAGGAACCCAGTATTATGAGTTTAACAGAGCTTTGGAAGACCTGAAGTCAAATAAGGCAGAGGGCTGTCTAGTCCTCCTACGGAATTTATGAATTTGTTATGGGGATTTGGCAACCAAGCGGGTATTGAAATTGGTGTGAAGAAGTCTGGAGATATACTATCACACTTTAGAGAAAATATCATCTACAGGTTCTCGAAGGTACCAGGGGCAGATGAGTGGAGATCTATCACACAAACAGCTTAATGGCTCAGGCAAAGAAGTTGCTGGCGACCATTATATACTGTGACGTCCCCTCTCCCCTTTGTGTTGTCGCTGTTAATGTTGAGCCGCCACTGCTACAGCTTGGTCTGTGGAATGGAGACGCTACGCGCAGTGATGGTTGTCCCCGTCGGATAACGTCGAACAGCACCTGAAAATCTCTAACGAACATTGTTCCTCGTGTAATGTATGAAACTCCGTTTGGAGTGCGCACAGTCTTCTCAGCGATGTGAACTGCTAATTGTTTATTATGGTTTTATGATGATTTGTTATGCACAGTTAGTTATTTAGTGTAGTACTGAGTGAATCATTCATCACCGGTGTCGTTTCATACCACTGAAGGAAGGAAAAAATTCATTTGCGGTTCAGTATCAGTAGTTGTTACGTTGCTAGGCAGAATTGTTCACTAGGGCAAGACGCAAATCCATGCCATCTTGCTTTCGTGCGTCGTCATATTATTTCGGCAAAACACTCCTTTCAATTCTCAATGTTCATCAAGTCCCTCTTCCAATTAATATTTTCACAGCTAATTAATTTAGTCTCTCAACTATCACACAGTTCAATTAATGATGGAGCCAACACGTGAAATTTCCATTACCGACGAACAATTTTATTATTCCCTCTTAGCAATTACTTTATAATCATCAGACCACACGCACACCGATGGATCAGATCAATTACAGTTCTTTTCAGTTCGGTGATCATGACAACTATGACAGCATTTACAGTCACCGTATTTGTATTATCTTCGTGTGTTCGTATAAATGTTTCCTACTCCAGGCTAATCAGGTATTGCAGTCTTCGATACTATGTCCATTCTTTGTTGTAACTGTTCACTTTGATGAAGGCTGAGTCAAACAATAATATCTCCAATAATTAAAGTTCATTAACTCGTCGTACACTATCAGAATATCACTTCAGTTCAAGTTCTCAAGTCTGGATAACTGAGAACAAAGTCCATGCATGTCTGTCACACAATATTACTTTTGTTAAAAAAGAAAATATCTCGTAGCGTTCCGTTTGTAGTACTATAACAAACGGTGCTCTCTCTCTACTTGATAGCAAGCTAGCTAGCAAGCAACTGACTTTTCCATGAGCGAGCACTGTAGATGTATTGAATTTCCTTTCCATAGCGTATAAAATTCTCTTTCACAATAAATGTTATCTCTGACCGACATATTACTTTGGACATAACTTTCGTCATACTGATTTGCAGTTATTACTAAGATGTTTGATAGCTAATTAAAATAACCATTCTTTCTTTCTAGCTTGATATCATGACATACTCAGTAATTATTGAAATTGATGTTCATCAAAACTTTAAGGCGTTACGTTATTCTCAAAGTTGTCGTAACTGTCAGGATAACTCTGTTCCCTACTTTAAATTATTATGACATTCTTATTTGGGTTTTAGTGTTTCTTGGGGTGTTACAATACGGAAGAATGTGGAAGGAGAGTTAGGATCTGGTCAAGGAACATTCACTGGATTCCAATATTCCGAGATCCACAGTGTCAACAGCGTGCAGAGAATGCCAAATCTGAGGCATTAACTCTTACCAGACAGAACGCAGTGGCCAACGGCCTTTGCGTGACGACTGAGAGCAGCGGCGTTTGCGTAGAGTTATCAGTGCTAAAAGACAATCAACACTGCGTGAAATAAATGCAGAGATCCGTCAGAGTACTGCGGCGAAATTTGGCTTTAATGGGCTATGGTCGCAGCGACCGACGCTAGTTGCTTTGCCCGCAGCAATACATCGCTTGCTGCGCCTCTTCTGTCGTGACCGTATCGATTGGACCCTGGACTACTGGAAAGCCGTGGCCTGACCAGGCGAGGCCCGCTTTCAGTTGTTAAGAGCTGACGATAAGGTTCGAGTGTAGCGGAGACCCCACGAAGTCATGGATCCAAGTTGTCAGCTACACACTGTGGAAGCTGGTGGTGGCTCTACAGTCGTATGAGCTAAGTTTACATGGAATGGACTGGATGCCATGGTCCAGTTCAACCGATCATTGATTGAAATGGCTTTGTTTGGCTACCTAGAGACGATTTGTAGCCGTTCATAGATTTTTCCCCAAATGAGGGTTGAATTTTTATGGATGGCAATGCACCACGTAGAGTATTTTGTACAAGTCGAGCGTATGATTTGGTAAGTCCTGCACGTGCAACATCTCCGTAATCATTGACAGATATAGAGCCACATAATTACGGATGGATACTGAGGCATCATGGCTCAATATTGGGTAAAAGGAGGTCCGGCACTGCATTAGGCGGTATCTCATGATTTATA
Source organism: Schistocerca gregaria (assembly GCF_023897955.1). Lineage (NCBI taxonomy): Eukaryota > Metazoa > Arthropoda > Insecta > Orthoptera > Acrididae > Schistocerca > Schistocerca gregaria. Next base: position 131,788,856 of record NC_064922.1, read on the forward strand.
CATATAACGTTATTGCCGGTCCCAAGCCTAGATGAGAAAGGAGGAGAGTTAGACGATGGGCCAGCCTCCGCTTCTGAAAAAAAAAGAACCTCGTTAAATGAAAAGACGAAATATCGCACCGATCAAAACATTTATAAAACTGGATATGTGGATATGTTGATGGATTCTCTGGATTTAGAATTGGAACATGGAATGTAAAGTCAGTCATGACCGGGGGAATGAAACTACTTGGAGAAGCATTCGGTAAATATCAGTGCCTAGTGACAGCAACTCAAGAAACAAGACTGTCTCATGGAGTCATGAAGATTGAAGATACGTACAAGCTCTTCAACAGCAAACGAGCTAAATCAAGCATGGAATCAGGAGTTGGATTTTCTGTCCATAATAAAATGATATCGGCTGTCAATAACTGGTCTCCAGTAGATAACCGCATCTGCTAGATCATATTAAACACTAAACCAAAGAATATCTGCTTAGTCACCTGTCATGCCCCATTAGAAGATGCTGACGAAGAAACAAAGAACAGTTTATATCTCCAGCTAGAAAAAGTATTTGGACTACCTAGGCGTTCAAGCCAACTGGTAATAGGAGATTTCAGTGCCAAAATAGGGAGAGAAAAGGAGTGTCGGCCAAAAATTGACCCTGATAATAGCCAAGAAGCAAGCAATAAGAACGGTGTCAGGTTAATTAACTTCGTTGAAACAATGTACTGGATCCTCTGGTCCAGATCAACCGATCATTGACTTGAAATGATTTTGTTTGGCTACCTGGAGAGCATTTGCAGCCATTCATGGATTTTTTCCCAAACAATGTCTTGAATTTTTATGGATGACAGTGCGTTATGACTATCAGAGGCACGTACTTCCACGTAAAGAAGTATATTACCTGGATGTCACAAGATGTAAGTACAAAGAACCAGATCGATCATGTTCTAGGTGACCGAGGGCATCATGGAACTGTAGAAACATATACGAACCTTCCGCGAGGCAGATATTGACTCCGACCACTTTTTGGCTGCAGCCAATCTACATCTGAAACTGTCCACCAATTGGCGAAATTATGAAGAAAATATGGTCCGCTTTGACAAGGAAATATTGAAAGATGTAGCAGTGAGACAGCGTTACCAAAAAAAAGTTGCAGAACATCTCACACCATCGGAGGGTAGTAATAATGTAGAAGGCGCGTGGCTAGCAATACGGAATGCAATACTACTCAGCAAAATTAAGAGCTTTTTTTGCCTTCCAAAACGCAGAAGTAAACCTTGGTTTGATCAAGAATGTCAGAAATCCGTAGAGACAATATCAGCGACAAGGCTGAAATGGCTAGAGCAACCTTCAGATGATCAAGAATTGCTTTTTGTGAGGCGAGGCGAAACATAGCTCATAAGGAGGAAGAATATGGGAACACCAAAACTATCTGTTGATAGCAGTAGGAGAGTCAAAGCCCTCACGATGTTTTTCCCCGGCCTCAAGATTTCCCAGGGGTGTCTACTGGCAACATACATTGGTTTTATCGAGTGAGACTGCTGAAGTGGTACCACCACTAGTGCAGGCAAACATATTCAACCAACTGCGACATGGTCGCGTATACAAAACGTATTTTAAAAACTTTTGTGGGTTTATTCAACCATGACAACTTGTAAGTAGGCTGTTTAGGTTTTTTTTATTGGTAACGTCGCCGCCACGTAGCGCTCTGTATAAAAATCACTGGCTGTGCCGTGTGCAGCCTGTGGCTGGTTTGCATTGTTGTCTGCCATTGTAGTGTTGGGCAGCGGCAGCTGGATGCTAACAGCGCGTAGCGTTGCGCAGTTGGAGGTGAGCCGCCAGCAGTGGTGGATGTGGGGAGAGAGATGGCGGAGTTTTGAAATTTGTAAGAATGGATGTCATGAACTGCTATATATATTATGACTATTAAGGTAAATACATTGTTTGTTCTCTATTAAAATCTTTCATTTGCTAACTGTGCCTATCAGAAGTTAGTGACTTCCGTAGTTTGAATCTTTTAGTTAGCTGGCAGTAGTGGCGCTCCCTGTATTGCAGTAGTTCGAGTAACGAAGATTTTTGTGAGGTAAGTGATTTGTGAAACATATAGGTTAATGTTAGTGAGGGCCATTCTTTCGTAGGGATTTTTGAAAGTCAGATTGTGTTGCGCCAAAAAATATTGTGTTTCAGTTTAAGCACAGTCTTGTATAATTTTTCTAAGGGGACGTTTCATATGTCGACCCTTAGCCTAGGATACCTCACTGGAAACTTCTGATTTTTTCTTGTAGTTTGTGTAATTAGTGTAGGTTTTGTTTATTGCTAGCGCGTAATTGTAGAGAGAATCTCCTTTGTAGTTGTAGTCTTTCATTGTTGTACAGTAAAACAGTTGTAGCATGCATGTAGAGTTGCACCAAGTATTTCGCAGCTGCGCTTGCAATTAACTAGATATTATTTTCCATGTTTATGTATTCTCTTATTTTTGCTCTTCAAATTGTTTTTTTCTGTGTTGTCGTGTGAAATATTGTGACAATAATGGCGTGTGAAAAACGTAATACTAGGCTCCAAAGTAAACTGAGAAATGACAGTGAAGACGAAAGCGGAGTGTTAGCGCCACCGAGTAATGAATTAACTAGTGTTCAAAGTAGTAATTTGGTAATTGTACATAGGGAAATGGAGCGGGCTGCAAACAATGGTGTAGACAGTGAAATACGTAGTGAACAGGGAACAATTATCAATCGATCAGTCGGCAACAGCTCGCCTCAGGATTCCGAAATGACAGGACACATTCTTGCAAATACTGTAGATACAGGTTTTGCGTCCTCACCGCTTTCTCAAATAAGTCAAGACACGTTTTCTGTTTTTCAAACTGCGCATATTGCCGGTTCAAATGCATTGCCGAATAGCACTAAGGAATATGTTTCAGACACCAGTGCATTGTTATTACAAGTAATGCAACAAATGGGACAAAAGCTTCAAAAGTTGGACACAATGGAACAAAATCAGAGACAAACACAGCAAAAGCTTCAAATGTTAGACGCAATGGAACAAAAGCTTCAAAAGTTAGACTCAGTGGAACATACACTTGAACAAACACGTGAAGATTTAACTACTGAATTACATAAAATCGAATCGAAATATCAAAAAGTCTGTAATGACGTAAAAACACAAATTTGTGAGCATTTCCAACCTATTTTTTCGCGGCATGAAAATGCATCACAGAATCACGAAGCAGCCTTAAAAGAACTGCAAACTATTGTTCATGAAAATCATGAGACCTTGGAAGCTAATATTGACTCAGTTGCATCTACCGATTCGGTTACGCAACTTGCAAAAACTCAAGCGAACTTAAAGGACACAGTAGATACTCTGAAAATTGGTTCATAAAGACACATGGAGGACATTAGTTCATTATCAGAGAAAGTAGTTGAACTTTCAGATCAGCTAAATAATTTATCTACGAAGGTAGATGATAATCTGAATGACACAAAACCGGTAGTCTTTAATGACACAGAAAAGTTCGAACAAATTAGGAAATTCAAACAAAATCAGAATCAAATTAATACCCAAACACCAAAGAGAAATCCGGGAAGTACAAGATCAGCTGACACAGGTAATACAAGAATTACGTATTTCAGAGGACACTCGCGCTCCAACACGGGAAGAGGGACTTAGAAATATGGAAAAGCCACAAAATAATAACACAGGGCTTTTCGGAAATTGTGAAAGAAATTGGCAAGGTGCACCGAATTTTGAGATGGAACCGCCGAAACGACGTAACAATGACCGACATGCGACCCGCCGACACGATGATTTTGACTATAAGCTGTTCATTACTACACATAAATTCAAAACTTTTAAGAATTCTGGCAACGAAATTCATCCACAAGCGTGGCTCCATCAGTTCTCTCATTGTTTTCCTCCCAACTGGTCACTAGAGTACAGATTAGAATTTATGTGTGGCTACTTAGAGAATGAACCAGCTGTAAGAATGCGATCGGTCATTCACGATTGCCACAGTGAAGGAGAATTTTACCATGCATTCCTGTCAGCATATTGGTCCCAAGCCACACAAGACCGAGAAAAACATGGCATCATAATGATGAAAAATTTTGAACAATCTGAATTTTCAAGTCTTGTGAAATATTTTGAAGACATGTTACATAAGAATCGGTATCTTTCAAACCCATACAGCCCGTCAGAACTCATCCGCATTTGCTTAATCAAATTGCCTGAATATTTACGGCATATTATTTTGGCAGGGCGTGCAAAGACGGCATTGAAGCTTTTCAGGGACTCTTACAAGAATTAGAAACTGACATTGACAATCGCGGAACGCGAAAACAGGAACACAACAATTACAGGTCACATCCGTCGCAATTCCGCGATGAAAGAAATAATAACTGGACACGACAAGGCTATTCTCACAACACAAATCGTGACCAAAACAGACACCACCTGTATGACAACCGTTGGCAGAGTAGTAATAATTACAGGGAATGATCACCTCTACGCGGTAGTGACTGTCACAGAGACAATCAGAAAAACAGACAATATGTGAACCAAAATAAATATTATCAAGGGAGACAGAATAACTTTAGACGCAACGGTCCAGCGCGCAGTTACGATTCAGAGATAAATTCTCCACCATGTGACCGACAAGAAAGAAACTATGGAATCTACCGACATGACGACAGACGATATGATCGTAACGACAGACCTGAATTGCAGCAGAACTGGCGGGAATCAAACAGAGCAGGGCCCTCTCGACAAGGTGAATTTGTAGAAGTTAGGTCTCCTAATCCCAATAACGACGCGCGCCAACAAAGAGACAGACAATGACTCTCACCGCAGGCAGCCACGTGCGCCCGCTGGCTCCAAGAAAAATAACATAAGACGCTAGCCTTGAGAAAAATTTTAGCTTTCCTTACCGACGTGCACAACATGATAACTGCTTTGAAGTTGGAACTCTGCGTATTGGGCCACATTTCACATGTAAAACCGCTTATTGTAAGATAATCTGCTTTTTTAACTTTCTATTTGGCATATAACTTTTCACTTTACATTACTAGTATGCCTTGTCAGACTTAGAATCTGTTAACGTACAACAATGTTTGAAGTTAAATATCCAGTCAAGAACCAACAAAACTTATTTAAACAGAAATTACGAATGCAGTGTTCTAGTGAACAGAGGACACGGTGTTATTGTGTAATGACTATAAGGCTCACAAACTTAGAGCATTTACCAGTACTGCTAATGAGATTTTAATGCAACATTTTGGTTTACTTGAAAATACATTCTGGATTTAAAGTACTTTCTGTGAGATACCAGATGACACAGTGGTATATGTGACAGCTACATGATTATATCACGACACTACTAACATTTGACACGATTTACAATGTTGCTTTTGCGGTGTATCTGTTTTATATCTGCACAGTTTTTCTAAATTATTCTGTAAAGTAAAACATGTTTTAGTAGTAACTATGTAGTATAGCTACAATGAGACAGCCTTTTCTGTAGCAAAACAATACGTTACAGTACAGTACTTACTTCATCACAGCAATAAGCGTAGTAACTACAGTATCTATACGCAAAGCGTTTCACTTTTGTTTATCATGAGGTCAGTACATTGACTTCTGCAGAACTTAGCTATCGGAGGAGGATAACTACGACACTTCCACAGAGATTATCTTACAGCATGACGCACAGTTTAGCGCTACAGTACACGTGTTTGAGTGATTAATTTTGTACTTAAAACATTTATGTTTAAAGATATTTGAAATACAATGATAGAAAGGTTTTCCGTGATACATTTCATTCCATTGCTGTAACCTGTAACATCTGAGGATACAATTACATTAATCCTCAGGGAGGTACACGCTTACTTTGTGTTTAATGTGTTTGGCAAGCACAAGGAGCCCCAGCTAATATGGTATTTGCTTATACAAATTTACACATCGGTACCATATTTCTCTAACACATAAATTACACAGGTATCTGGTCATTTAACTGAGAAACAAACATTTTTTCAACTACGTCAGTGACACATGTTTACGCAATTACACAGTAGGATAATTTCACATTTATGAAATTGTATTTTGTCTGTACTTTGTGAAATGTTCATATTTTTTCGGAACCATTGTGATACTATGAGAGCTTTGAATGATGTATTTGGTATGGGATCATGATTTATAAAGTACGTTTGAGGTAGATGACAATATTGAAATGAGCAGAGAATTTTTTAGGTTTTGACATTATTGCAGAAAGCTACGTTGTTTTAGAGATTTGACTGAGGTGTTGTGATGTTATTTTTACGACGACGATGTGTATTATGCTGTTGAGGTATGTTTATGATCAATAAGATGATGCTACCATATATGAGGAATTTGATTGTGCTACGTATTTCTTATGATGAAATATGGAAGAAGTGTCAACGAATATGCATATGTATAATAAGGTAAGGAATAATGAGTATTGGTTAGGGACTCTGATTTGTGAAAAAGGTTGTTGGAAACCAAGAATCGTACTTTAAGAGTTAAGAAATGTGTGTAAATGCGTGAATGTATTACAATGCCAACGAAAATTTTTTGGACTCTGTTATATAAATAGGATTTTGTTTCTACAGATGAATAACGCAAATTCTTGACGTGTGAAATTTTTATATGAGATTGTCACTGTAGCGGAAACTGCTGTCATAAATATTTCAGTAAGAAAGGTAAGTGACCTTGACGTAATGCGTTTTGGGCGCCCGGCTGAGAGGTAGTCGTCTGACAACAGAAAACCATTAAAAAAAAAGGGCACTATCCTCGCTATTGACATTCCTTTCTAAAAAGCATCGCAAATACGACACGCCCATTACTTGGAAAGATACTTACATCTGACACCTGATTATATCAAACGTCTTTCTACGAGAGTTGACAGAATTTCTACTAACTTATGGAATCTCACATGACTATTGAATGATATTTTTATGCTTTTCTTTTCATAGTTGCTTATTTCATTTGATATCTGTTTTCCAGCTGTGTTGCAGCATTGGTTTTATAAAATAAAATTAAATTCATTTGCTAATGTGAACACTTTCTGTCAACAGATCTATTAAATAATTATTTTATGATCCACATTCTTCGAAAAAGGAGCTCTTGGAATGGAAAGATCAATAAGAAGCGACTAATAACAGTAACTGTATATATAATTTTCTTTTCAAGTACTTGGTAATTTGTTGTTGCATTAGTTTTTGTGGTGCACCACTTTAATTACATAGACATTAAGATGTGATTATAACTTTCCCTTATCTGCATTGTTGTCTATAGTATACTATTTTTTCTGCTTGTGGGTTTGTCATGTTTAGATATAAGTTATTACATTTACTGCTGCTTGCTTTGCAAATCTGCATTTTTTTTTTTGGGTCATTGCTGTTTGTGTTTATTTGATTTGTGCTGCTGCATTGCGTCGTCCCTCAGTTTAGCATCTGAGCTCAGTAGGTTTAAGTTAGCTTAAGAGGGGTAGACTATATAAAAAACTAACTATGATGAATTGGAAGGAAAGCATTGAGAAGCTATAAGAAAATGGTTTGGCCAAAAAAAAGTAGTGTACAGTGGAGAAAAACTATTTTCGAAAGAGGATTTGAACAGAATACTGAAAGCATGCTTGGACAGGATTTTTTAGGCGGAAACAAATGTTGAAATAAGACGAAAGATCTATGGACTGCAGTTTTGGGTTGGACTGCAGTACCAAATGTTACAGTGAAAACGAAAACCCTGTCCTTTCCTTTTGTGTTATCCCACTATGTGTTTCTGTACCCTTGTGTATTTATTTTCTTCCTGTCTCTGTGTACTGTTTCATAGAATTTTTTCTCTTCTAATACTAAGCTACATTCACTATGATGAGGAATACTGTTATCCTCAAATATAACTTGCATTAATAACATGTTATTTACTTTCGTAAACATGTTTACACATAATTTTTTCTGTTTTGTTCAAATGCTCATGTGTGAAGTTGATGTTTCAAAAGTCATTCTGATCTTTTATGTATGTACTTATGTCGTAATTTTTGTAACACTGTTGTGTTTGTTATTTCGATTCTTTTGTAAAGCCTGTACTACAGCAAATATTATCTGTACTATTATGTTCTTTAATGATATATTTTGTCCTTTGTTATTGTATTCTTATGTTATAAAATTGTAATGGACACTAGTTCATCAAATTAAGTAACTTGTAAATTACATTTCACTGCACACATTTCTGTTGGTCATAGTATATGGACAATATGTGAGAAGTAGGGACTGATAGTGTTGGCACATGTGTTAATAATTCAGTAAGGGACTAGATAACAGCATTGCTGGTTGTAAGGACATTTCAAAAACAATTTTTGTGAGTGCAAAAGTGGTGGTTATGGACTTGCTATATTATCTGCAAGACTCTTTAATGGTGATTGTGCACCTGCACACTCAAACAGATGGCTGCTGGCCATCTCTACAAGGACTACAGTGGGTCTACACCTTTGATGACCCACCAATACCATTATTTTTACAAGGACTGCAGTGGGTCTGCACCTCTGGTGGCCCACCAATAGCAATCTCTACCAGGACTACAGTGGGTCTGCTCTGTGATGACCTACCTACCGATAGCCTTCAACGTCGACTGACTCTGTTGTGGCCCATTATCTGTCTGCATGTCAAGAGTCAGCACTGTCTTTGGTTGGAAGGACAACACTACTACTTCAAGACTGCTTAGAAGTCCACTACTTCCAAGTGCATTTTCTTTTACTACTCAGACTTTGAGAAAAACACTGCAATTTTACTTTGATGAATGATCAGGACTGTCTTTATGGACTGTGAGAAAATTTTAGCTTTTGACCAACATTGTATCGATAAGTGTGTGCATTTCATTTCTTTGTCATTGTAATTATGAAAAAAATTTTCAAATCTGTATTGGCCACTGCCCAAAACAATTTGTAAATTTTTTTGTGGGGAGCATGAGGGCTATGCAAGTAGGCTGTTTAGGTTTTTTTATTGGTAACGCCGCCGCCACGTAGCGCTCTGTATAAAAATCACTGGCTGTGCCGTGTGCAGCCTGTGGCTGGTTTGCATTGTTGTCTGCCATTGTAGTGTTGGGCAGCGGCAGCTGGATGCTGACAGCGCGTAGCGTTGCGCAGTTGGAGGTGAGCCGCCAGCAGTGGTGGATGTGGGGAGAGAGATGGCGGAGTTTTGAAATTTGTAAGAATGAATGTCATGAACTGCTATATATATTATGACTATTAAGGTAAATACATTGTTTTTTCTCTATTAAAATCTTTCATTTGCTAACTGTGCCTATCGGTAGTTAGTGACTTCCGTAGTTTGAATCTTTTAGTTAGCTGGCAGTAGTGGCGCTCCTTGTATTGCAGTAGTTCGAGAAACGAAGATTTTTGTGAAGTAAGTGATTTGTGAAACATATAGGTTAATGTTAGTGAGGGCAATTCTTTAGTAGGGATTTTTGAAAGTCAGATTGCGTTGCGCTAAAAAATATTGTCAGTTTAAGCACAGTCACGTTTAATTTTTCTAAAGGGACGTTTCAAACAGAACAGTATTGACAACTCAGATACAGGGCCAATTTGATAGAGAGGAAATCCATGAACTATCAAAAGAAGAAATCTGTGTTTCGCTAAAGGCCCTCAACAACAAAAAGGCTCTAGGTGGTAGTGGTACCACAGCTGAGATGCTACGCCTGGGGGATGAAGCATTGATGGAGGCGTTGAAGCGGTTAATATTTATCGCCTGAACAGTGGAAAAAATTCGTGAAGAATGGAAGGGCGCAATTAAATGTCCCATCTTCAAGAATGGAGATGCCCCACAAGTATCCGACTGCCGTGAAATTTCACTGCTTCAGATTGGGTGCAAAGTATTTATAAAGCTGCTCCGAAGCCGCTTGAAGCCATTGGGTGAAGAAATTATTGCGCCTTATAAATGTGGCTTCATCTCTGGGAGGTCGACTCTTGATCACATATTTGAGTCAGCTAAAAAAATAATTTTACGAGTTTGATCGCAACTACATCTCATCTTCATTGATTTTAGCGAAGTAAACTCTATATTAGGGAAAAGTTAGAAGAACTGGATATTCCACCTGAATTCATCAGACAAATAACAGCTTGCTTCATCCAGTCAACTTGCCAAGTAAGGTTCGTCAGTCAACTATCACCACCATTCGGTATTCGAAATGGATTGCGACAAGGAGATCCATTGCCACAATACTATTGAAGCTGGCCTTGGAAATGGTAAACCGCGACACTGGTCGAAACCGAGAAATGAAGATGGTGGGAACAGACACAATACTAGCATTTCTTGACGATGTTGTGATCCTCGGCGAAATACAGGATCGAATAAGTGCTGAAACTTCACCATTCCTCCGCAACGCAAAACTAATAGGGCTGGTAGTGAACGAAAGTAAAACATAATATCTTGTGGTCTTACAACATCAAGCTCCTCTGTCCTTCATTGTTGTTGGTGGGAATGCCTTAGGACAAGTAAGAGAATTCAAATACCTGTGACCCATTCTGACCAAAAAAAGGGAAGTGACAAAAGAGGTGATGCAACGAATAACAAATACTAACAGCGTTTTTTTCAGCCTAAAATATCTATTCAAAGTCCGGCTGATATCGGTAAGTAACAATATTCGACTGTGAATGACATTAGTATGGTCGGTACTTTTATATCGTTGTGAAACGTGGGCAACTTTGAGAGAAAGGCACTTCGAGAGACCCGCCTAGAATACCATGGAAGGTAAATGGGAACGAAGAACGAAAGAAGACCTTTACCAGCAGTATGGAAAGCCACAAGTTGGCCGAAAATTGGGGAAGAAGAGGCTGCAGGGGTTTGGCCACATCTTCCGAGCCAGTGGATCCCTCCCTAACCGTGCTTTCCGTCCCAAACCGGCTGGGAGACGCCCAAAGGGACGACCGCGGACGTGGAGGAAGTATCAGGTACTGGCGATACTCAAACAAGTGGATCCGACAGCGGTAGAAGATGAGGCTGGGGTCCGATAGTGATGGACCGCCAACTGCGGTAAATGTCTCCTATACTGTGCTTGTGACTGACTGGTGCTTTTTTTTTTCTTCCTTTTTGTAATGAGTACCTTTGCAAACTTTATAGCGCGTAGTTTGTTGCATTCTTATTAAATTGTGGCTTTTTATTTTGCTGTAGGCATTAAAGTCCCGTAAATGGAGTAAGTGATGATGATGCTGATGATGATGATATACGTACAGATCTGGGGCTCGCTATAGCTCTGGAGAATCGGCACTACAGTTTCAAATGCCTCTCTGCAACCAGAATTGGTCAGCTCATAGCACTGGAGACACAGGTGGCTACTGTGGTTTAAAGGATAGCACAGGGTTTCCTTAATTTTTAGGCGATTAAAATGTTCCACAGAGAGTTTATTTTTATGATTCGTTCATATCAAGTGTCCCATAAGTGTTAAATACGTAAAAAACCACTATTTACTGCTCATGGGTCTGGCGCATCTGAGCGCTCGCATGCAGTCGATGTAATATATATGTACTGCAGTAGTTACCGACGTAATTAGGGTCCTGCTAGTTTTGAATAGTATCATAGAGGGAAATTGGAATCTATTAAAATACTATTCTCAACAAGATTTCTGTTTGTCACGTCATTTGTTAGTGGTAAACAATCTGAAACCACGTACTTGTTTCTGGTCTGTGTTACTTGTCAGTTCGCTTGTTTTTTATTCAAATCAAAACGTGAAGAAAAGTTCGAAAAGTAATCCAAGGCGTAGAGAAAACACTTCGATTTGTAAGTGGACACTCTTAATAGAGATAGATTCGTCAAAATGAGAGTGTTTCAACGTTGGCGATTAAAGGTTTGTTCAGTTTCAGTATATAAAACACAAGCTGTAACTTTAATCGCTTATATTTACTAAACAACACTTTTGCACGATTTTGTTAAGCTTTTTTTATAATTTGCCTAGTTACAAAGCACATTTTGAAATTTGGTTCTAAACTGACATCTGTGGCGCTGAGAACCACCAGCAACCGTCCTCCTATTCCGCAAAGGACTTTTGTAGGAGTCGTGCTGTAGCCTCTGTTTCTATTACACAGTTCAGTCTCACAGGTGTAATAGTAAATATCTAAAGCCAGTTTTGTAATTTGCTTGTTATTTTATTGAGAAAAGTGATTTCGGTTCCAAAAACTAGCGTCATCGTCGTTACCTCTGTAGCAGTTGGACGGTAATCGACGTCTGCCGTGATTATCGGGATTTCATTGATCAGTAAAAATAGGAAAAGGGAATAACGTAGTATTAGAATTTGACAGTAGTAATGTAGTAGAAGCTGCAAATTAGATCCACATTTGCAATTTCAGACATCCTAATTTGGATGACGACATTCAAAGTAGTTGTAAAAGATCTTTTTTATTCAATATCAGGCCTGCTAAAGGAAGTGCTATGTTGTGTCTTTTAGATTCTCACAATTTGGCAGAAAAGTGCTGTGAAGATTAAGTGAAGTTTAGGAGAATGGAAGAATTCAGCTGAGTTTGGACATTTACGAGGACATGCCGGAAACTAGTGCCTCAGAATTTTTTATTCTATTCTCAATTTTGTTTGAGATATTACATGCCATGCACATTACTCGATCGATATTTTCGCTTTTGCCGACACAAGTTGAATACTGCTGGCGCTAAGGGGTACCGAACTGTAGCATGTATCATGGCGACGTGTAACCTAATTACGTCGGTTAGTGAGAAACAGAGTTCTGAAATCGAGTTTGAGACCGCAGAAGAGGTGCCTCTTATTGAAATCGGTAGAAGAATGAAAGCTCGGCATAGTGATGAAAGTATCGACATCAGTAACGTGTTCGCGCTTCCTATTAATCTAACAGTTATCCTGAACTGAACATGTGTGTCAGAGCTGAGAGTGGGCGACTGTGCATGGCAACCGACGAGACTCATTAGCATCGGGTTGATGAATTCATCAGAGACAGTGGTCAGCTAACACAGCCACAGCTCTCAGGGACGTGTGACAGATCACAGAGGGTGTGCAGAAAACAGTGTGCGTGGTGGGTGCCTCGATTGCTCACCCCTGACGTTCAACAAAGGAGAGTGGACATCTGTCAACTATTTCTTTTGCATTTTAAGCGTGAGGGTAATGATTTCCTCATAAATGTGACAGGTAATGAAAGCAGGGTTCACAATTTTGAGCCAGAAAACAATAAAACATCGATGAATGGAGGTGTGCAATGAACGATCGCCAAAGCCAAAAAAATTTCAAGGCCATGCTAGCAGCAGGCAAAGTGATGCTTACAGTGCTCTGGGATGTTCAAGGTATGGTGCATTTGGAATTTGTGCATAAAGGCCCCACCACAAATTCTGCAATGTACTACAAGACCCTCAGAAAACTGAAAGTGGGAATTCGAACAGTATGCCTGCAAATGGAGCACGCTCTTCTCCAGCATGACAATGCCGGATGACACTCGAACGCTGCGACGTCTGCAGCAATCCGATGACTTGGGTTGATCGCTACCGACCATCCTAGGTACGGTCCCCACTTGGCACCTTCAGTCTTTCACCTGTTTCAGAAAGTTAAACAGCACCTTCGAGGTCTTCACTTTGGTAGCGATGAAGCGGAGGAAGCAGACGCGAGATTTTGCCTCCGTCAACGACGTTAAATATTCTATAATGACGCTATCTGCAAACTGATCTCCCGTTGTGAGAAATATGTTCCTCACAAATCTGTATGTGCTGATAAATAAATATGTAGACACGAGGAATAAAATTAGAATGTTAATAAAGTTTGTTATATTTTATAGCCGTTAAGAGTTATTCATAAAAAATTCGGAGTCATTACTTTTCAGCACGTCCTCATATTAAAGCAGGAATGTCGGCCAGATGTCTGCTGATATCCAGCGCTTCCAACAGGCTGAGTTTCGTCCTTTGTTTGCTAAGTGAAGAACATGTGACTGTGGCTGGTAGCTATGACCATCGCTCAGTACATGGTCAGCAGACGTGTAGTCAGAAATCTTAAACCATCAGCTGTGTTTGCTTTGAGAAAATGTAGTTGTTATCCCTCTGTCTTATTGACCGGTATAGAACACGATATTCGGGATAAGTAAACCTGAATAAGTGTAATTGCATGAAAAAACGTAGTGATTTCCTGAGTCCCACATGCCTGCAGTCTTTCCTAAAGACCTTACTACGTTATTCAAAAATGAGTTTAAATGTGTAACCAATTCTGGGTAAGGTATTTTTATCTGATTTTTGAAGAATAGCTGCGGCCTACACTGTATTGGCTTCCAAAACTACATATTCAAGATGTACCCTATAGGCTAGTTCTATCATCATTCACTGATCCATTTTACAAACCCGCAAGTGGTTTCGACACTTTATTTATAAGTAAGAGAAAGTAATAATCAAATGCATGAAACTACAACCTCATTAGACGTCGTAAATAAGAAAAAATATTTGTCTATCTCACATCGTGATAAATTAGTGGATTTCGATGTCTGCGGTTTGTTTTCCAATACACCAAAAATGTCGATACTCTGACAAATTTGATGTACAAGTCTAATGTCAGCCCTGTGGAAGTGAATGACTTGGGACCGGCCACTCAGGCACGCTTAGGAAAAACCTGTCGCTAGTTAGCCATGGCGTCTTGCCGTAGACTAGTTTTGGCTGAGATATTAATGGGCAATTCCAAACAATATTTTTCGAATAAAGAAACTTTGATTCTAAATATTACATACTGGTACAGATATTTAGATGACAAAGTGTACATGTGTACATGCACTACAAAACAGCTCAAGACATTTTTTCATAACTTCAGACACTCAACATTAAAATATTTATATCACAATGTAGAATGGCAAGTAATTTATAAAATCCCTAGTTTTAACCACTGACATCAATATACAAACATACTTTTCTCAGTTTATAGAAATACTACAACTAGAGACAGCACCCAGAAACACACACAAAATATGTTGCTTCCCAATCAATGAAGCACCGTTTCATATCTGTTACCATGCCCGAAGAACATTTCAAAGCAGAATTAGATATAATACAATTTATGAGCTCAACCAATCGCTTCAATCCTGTCCAGATTCACCACATTTTGAGTAGGAAAACAAACTGAAAATTATGTCCCTCCTCCACTGTCTCTCGCTGATCCCTACACTGTCTGCAAGGATAGCTAGCACGGAATGTAACAGAAATCCAGATAGCCTTGCAACTATAAGCTCTCCTACCATATGCAGAACATAATACAGTGAATTTTTACTTGCAAAGGTGAAACCCAATTACTACCCAACAGTAGGGTTTTCAAAATTGCTTGTCCTGACTTTGATCTTTTTTTATATTGGTCAATAAGGCAGAAACATAGCAGCTTGGTTGGCGGAACATGAATGCAATTTCGAAGTCGTAGAAATATGGTTCCAGATATACTGAGTATGCACTGACGTAGGGCCACATCTGTCACCCACAGTCCCATGTTCATATTTAACAGAAAAAAGGCCAAAAACTCAACCTCTTGGATGCTATGGGTGTCAAAAACATCTGGTCCACAGTCATGATTCAGTGTTAAATGATCAAGAGAGGTCAATACTTGCCATCTCCTAAACCTAACTGAAAGTGACAGCTTTCTGGTACTTCCCACATCGTTTGTTCGTTTCCATTTCTTCATTTTCCTGGATTTATTCATTCTGTTGTGACTGCCTATGTACTTCGTATATCTGTTGTTATCATTGTTAGTTACATCTTTTACACTGTTTCTGCATCACTTTCCATAAGTAATACCTCCTCCAATTATTTTTCACTTCTCTTGTAAGGTACAAATTTTATTTCATTGCGATTGTTAATTCAATTTAATTGTTATTATATGGAATGTTTTCAGAATTTACTGTTTATGTTTCTCATATTTTTTCTCTTTGTTTTTATGGTTCAACATTTTACCTTTTTAATTCTATTACCACTTCACGGTCAAAGACTACATTTACTGCGTATGCGAGCGTCAGTCTAGATGAGTCATATGTTTCCCAATATTGTTAACAAATATTGTAGTTTTTTGACGACGGTAGTAAATTAAAGTCTGATGATTGCGTTGTAAGCCGAAATCCGGTTGACTAAATAAAATAATCCTGTAGGACGTATACAGTACTGATCGTTACATTTGTAACTTCTTTTCTTACCTTTGTCTTCATCTGAAGCAAAATTTTTGAGAACTGGCAAATGTTGACTGTGAGTGAGTGCGCATGTGTGTGTGTGTGTGTGTGTGTGTGTGTGTGTAAGTTTGTATATCTGCACATAAGAACACATATGAAGTAAACTGTTGTTCATGATAGCACAGGTATATCTTAAACCTTTTAGCCATCTTCACTGCACCAATCTCACCAGATTATAGTATCAGCTGTCAGAACCTCGTACCTTTAAGATTTATCAGACAAAAAAGATTCAAAATTAAATTTCATTGATTAGACAATAAGAAACTGGTCAATATTTCCACATATACATGTCTTTGCTCAGGTACAGAACAAATGGCTCTGAGCACTATGGGACTTAACAGCTGAGGTCATCAGTCCCCTAGAACTTAGAACTACTTAAACCTAACTAACCTAAGGACATCAAACACATCCATGCCCGAGGACGGATTCGAACCTTCAACCTTAGCGGTCGCGCGGTTCCAGACTGAAGCCTAGAACCGCTCGGCCACTCCGGCCGGCGCTCAGGTACATGTTGTTTAGATATTGCCTTCAATACGAGAATTTTTCTGTCCCTTTTTTTTTAGTTATTGTGGTTTCGCTTGTTTCCAAAATCATTATTATTCAACTCTTATTATTGTTGCATTTCACTATTGAATGTTGCATTCTGCTTTAGGTATTACTATTGTACTGAATTCGTATGAGGTTGCGTTTAAGTATATAACGAATATATTGCTACAGTCGCTATTGGTTTTAGTGAAGTTCATTGATGCATTAATAACGTTTTAACTAATAGTAATAGATATTATTAAATAGAGGTATTATTGGTACTTCGACCGCCAATGATCCAGTAAATGCAATACAGTATTGAAAATTTTTTGGTGATTGCGTTAAAAGAACTTGTACTGGAAATACCATGTAACTCATACTCTTGAACCTTCAAGCTGTACAATAACCTCATTGTAGATTTACTAGCTTATGAGGTTTGTTGTCAACAGTCAATCATTGTTGAAAATGTACAGTAACATTCAGTAAAGGCTTTCACTACCGGATGTATTAGATGCTGCTGATTATTCCGGGTTGTTGGGTCGTAGTTCATGAAACTACCGATCACGTGTAAACATCTATCACTTTTTCGGAGTATCTACGTCACTCTACGACGTCCGGCCCGTCAGTAGGCAAGTATAGCGTCCCCAGTGAAATAATACGAAGAGACTTAGAAAACAGTATTTATAAAGAAGAGACATTTAAAAACTGAATAACATACATTTTTCTCATGTATCCGTAAAATAATACTTTATTTTTGTAAGTTTCGATGGCAAATAAATATTACAAAATGATATAAAGCGAGGACAAGATACGATCTTTTGTTAATTTTTTAGTCGTCTTCACTTCTTCTCTTGCCTTGGTTGTGTGTAGACGGACATCTTGCGAGTGCTGGCAAATGTAAGTATATTCGTGCTAATTAAGCAGATAATATATTGATTTAATATTATTGTTCACTTTTAATATGTAAGAGGTGGTCCCGATTTCATGTCCGCCTTCCTTGAATTACCTGCATTCGAGTAATTTACAGTGCAACAATTGCAGCGGCCGATGCAGCCAACAACTCCATTACGTGGCGATATTAACTTATAAAAATTAGCGGAAGCGAAAAACTCGCCCGCTATTAACATGATATACATTTTTCTCCACAGCCTCCCGACGTTGCAGAAAATACGTAGCTTTAAGGATCTTATTTTCAGTACCACAGCCAAGAGCCAATGGTTAACGGAGGTAAGAGAAAATACTCTCGCGCGTGTGGGGGCTGCAATTGTAGTTAATAACTAAAGATTTTTTGCTTTGAAGTGAACTGACTAGCCGAGGAAATTAATACAAAAAGTTTATTCCATTGTTCAACTTATATACTCATGTTTTAAAATTCAGCGAGTCTATTTCCACTAAAGATCAATATTGTTAAAAAAAGAGAACTTAACAAAAGTGTTTAATTGTAAATCAAAATTGAATGAAGTATCATTTTGATTAAGGTCCACCACGTAAGTCGGAAACAATCAACATTACCAATAAATAATATATTAAATTACGACGGGCGACGGACGCGAGACAGGACTCAGTGGAACCAGCAGCAGCTCTGATGATATCCAGCACAGCTGTGGATGATACTTTAGGAACGGAAAAGTTTCGTGAATCGTGTCTACATAACACGGGATGTAGCCCCTCACGCCCCCTTCCCAAGCCCCTTTCATGATGTACCCCCATCGCCCGATTCTTTCTCGGCAGAAGAAAAAAGTCATGTCCCACTTGACACACGCCGAATATGAAAAATTAGGAAACCCATTAAAACGCTTGAATATGGTGCTTTAAATTCGTTGATAAGAGAAGATTTCGTCACTTAATTTCACCGCCAAGGCCTACTGTTTCATATACGCCAGCTAATCAAAACTATACAGGTACCTATCTGTGGACAATAATATGGGGCTGTCCACCATTCACATTACGACGTCTTGAATGCTGGGAATACTTTCAATGCGGTGTCTAAATGTCTGTGGAGAAAAGCAGGCCATTTCTCATCAAAACCCGAGACCAGAGAAGACGGCGATGTTGGACGTTGGGTTCTGGAGTGAACTACACACTGTCTAACTCATATTTAGGGTGTTCCATTTGCTTCATTTCGGGCCTCTGGGTAGGCCAGTCCATTTCGGAAATGTTATTGTCCATAAAAAACGTTGTCTCTCAGATGCTGGGTCATGCGAGGGTGCATTGTTAGGCTATACAGTCATCGTCTCCCGAGCGCTCTTGTACTGTAAGCATTATGCAGTACGTAAGTTGTATTCATGTCATTTCGAATTTAGCGTTTTTAAGCACAATAAGGGGGCACTCCCAAACCACGTAAAACGCTGCCTTATCGTGATACTACTTCCTGCTTCACAGCCGACCGATGTTGCCGAGCAGTTCTACGCACTTCAGTCCGGTTGCAGGTTCGAATCCGGCCTCGGGCATGGATTTGTGTGACGTCCTTAGGTTAGTTAGATTTAAGTAGTTCTAATTTCTATGGGACTGATGACCAGAGATGTCAACCCCTATACTCTTTAGAGCCATTAGAAGCATTTGAACCCTATAAATAATAGGAAGCATCGTCCTTCTGGCATTTTCCAAACTGAAGCCCCGGATAGCTGCAGTGTATAGAGTGATTTATCACTCGAAATCACTCATTTAAAATACTCAGCTTCTTAAGCGTCACGTAGCACGGACTTCAGAAATGCTTGATTTATAAAAAGCTGCTTGACCATTGTACCCCGTTCTTCTTTAAGTCCCTATGGACAGTCATTGTGCTAGCTGGACTACTGGTAGCTGTTTCCACTCATGAATGTTTAGTTCTGATGATATCGTGAGAAATTTTTCCAATGACTCTCCCTCCGTTACACTCGAACCTCACGCTTCCACTTCACAGGCTCATCACCAACAGTCAACTTGGGCAGCATCCGATGACTGGTCCAAGTTCGAAATCACTGAAGTCTCCCAACAGACCCGTTTTGCTGTTACCATTTCTTTGCTGACGATACGGCGGTACTCCCCACCTCCTTTTCAATTCCGGCCTCTACTCTATATATTCGAACAGATAGTGCACTAACATACGTTATCTTTGTCAGTTAAGTTACCGCACTTTCACTAGTGATTTAGGACTGAATATTAGGTTGAACAGGCTCGAATCCTGCCTCGGGCATGGATGTGTATGCTGTCCTTAGGTTAGTTAGCTTCAATTAGTTCTAAGTTCTAGAAGACTGATTACCTCAGAAGTTGTCGCATAGTGCTCAGAGCCATTTGAACCATTTAGGTTGAACAACAAATCACGGCTCCCCTTTCAAAACAGTTCCTATGTGGTACGGTAAAGCTTGGAAGTACGAGGGCTGTTCAGAATGTAAGGTCCGAGCGGTCGCGAAATGAAAACCACACGGAAATTCAAAATTTCTTTATTCGTAACAGTTAGCCACACCTTCCAGCTACTTCTCTAAATAGTCGCCGCTCCGACTTAGACACTTGTCGTGGCACTGTACAAACTTTAAAGTGTCCTTTTCACAGGAAGCAACCGCCTGTGTTTTCCGCCAATTCTCTGCGTTGGTCTGACTTTCGCTGTTTGTGACAAAATGTTGTCTTCGTAGCCAGCGGTTTAGCAGAGATGAACAACGGAGGGAGTCAATTAAGGGCTGTATTGTTGGTATCAATCACTTCCTATCGAAAAAATTCCTGGAGCGTAGTCATTGCCCCGGCAAATTGCCGCTGAAAGTTGTCTTGAAGAAAGAAACGCATGACGTTTATGTGAGCTGCATAGCTTCAGGCGAATCTCTCACCAGATGCACATACCTCCCACGTGATCACTTTGCTCTCTGAACTGAAAAGAGCGACGCGAAGCGATCGACAGGCACACCCCAGAAAAGCTGTGCGAAACTCCATCGGATTTTCACATTGGTTTCCATTTCGCGCTTAATCGGACCTTACATTCCGAATACGCCTCGTAATATAAAGGGGTACACCGATCAACGGGTCATCAACGTTCACGCGTATTCAAAAAAAAATGTGGGGACTGAAGGTTGTGTGAATTGACAAGGAAGATATTATTAGTTACCTTGCCGTCGGGTGAAGTCTGGACGATGAAGTCGAAGTAGCCGATGGAGCCGCCCCAGTGACCCAGGAAGGAGTCGAAACCGCGGTAGGTGGGCGTAAGCTCCACCTCGTGGAAGCCCAGGTGCCACTTGCCGACGGCTCTGGTGACGTAACCGAGCTGCTTCAGGTAGCCGGGCAGTAGCGTGCCGTTGGCTAAGCCGCGATCCTCGTGTTCGTCCATGGGGGTACCCTGCTCACCTGTTCAGTGCGTTATGAAGCACTGCAGTTTATTTGTAACATCAGACATGTATAGGTATAGTTAAATTTCTGTTATCTACAAAGACAAAAAAGCGACGCAATATGAAGGAATTACCCTAAGTGGAAGGAAATCGGATAATGTGATTACAGTTTCAGCAAATTGGATGACTGATTCTAGAGCAAGAGCTCCACAACGCCTTAGCCCAACTCTGTCCCTTATACAAGCAGCTATTCGTCTAGGAATTGACTGACAGAGTTGTTAGATGAACATCTAAGAGATATCGTTGCAGGTAACTGGCGCGTTAGATCGTCAAAATGCCGAGTTGCTTGGACAGATCCTCACACAATGCTCCAAACGTTCTCATTTGTGGAGAGATCTGTAGAACTTTCTGGTCAACGAGCCAACGAGGAGTTTGACAATCATGAAATCAATCAGCAGAAACTCTCGCCCTGTACGAGCGTGCATTATGTTGCTGAAATAGCCCAGGATTGTTACGACGAGCAACAAGACACGGTGTATAGCAGATGACATTCGGGTTAGCATCCCACTGCTCTCCAGGGCGTTTCGGGACATGTCTTCGGCCTCGAAACTTTTGTCTTTAGTGATGAGTCCCGATTAGAAGTTAGTCCCGACTATCAGTGACATGTCTGCAGACGGTCTGGTCAGCAGTGCTATACCAACTTAACTGTTGGCCGCCATATTGCCCAATTTCAAGGAGCGATGGTATGAGGTGCCATTTCCTTTCGTAGTAGGACCTCTTTGGTTGTCATCCTCACCACTCTTACAGTACAGCGATACGTAGACGATACTCTATGCCACACTTTGTTTCCCTTTATGGAAAGCTTACATTTCAGCAAGATACTGCCTGCCCGCATATGGCGAAAGTTTTCCTGATTGCCAAACCATACCTTGGCCAGAAATGTCACAAGATCTGTCCCCAGTTGAGAACATTTGAAGGATTATGGACAGCACTCTCCTACCAGCTCGGTAATTTGACGATCTAACGCACCAATTAGACAGACTTCGGCGCGATATCGCTCAGGAGGATATTCAACTGCTCTCTCAATCTACGTCTAACCGGATAGCTGGTTTTATATAAGCCAGAGATCGCCCATCATGTTAATGACCTTCTCAGTTGGTCTTTCTCTTCACAAAATCATCCAGTTTTTCTGAAATTGTAAACATTTGTTTGTCTCCATATGTACATAACATCTACCGATTTCCGTCCCGTTTGGACAAATCCTTTGTGTTATGTCTTTTTTGTGTCTTAGAGTCTATATATTGCCCACCTGTGCGTATAGGGTACTTCCCCGTCATAAAGGCAGCTCTGGACGGTGTGCAAATTGGTTGAACATAATGGTTGTTCAAGATGATCCCATGGTAAGCCAATGCGTCGATGTTGGGCGTAGGAATCTGGTTGGAACCGTGAAAACTGACGTCATTCCAGCCCTAAGGGACACAAAGTAAAAGCAGTGATTTAGTTCCCACAGTTACTTTTTTGTGTAGTTAAGGAATAGCTGAAGTGGAAACATATCTTTTGTGCCCATTAGTCCTCAGCTCTGTCTGCGTACGCGTATGCCTGATATATTTCGCACTTTCTGCTGATTTACACCATGGGAGCCCAGAGAGGATTTTGAATGTAGGGGGTGTTCACCCATGTGACATGGTCCTTGGTCCTCAAAACAGCCGAAAAAAGCACTGGAGCACTCTCGCGACATTGACACAATGAGCGGTACAAATAATAGATAAAGTCCACTTCATACTTTTGAAGTGCTCCAAGTCAGCTAAATACAAGAGCGAAACGACAGTTTCAGAAGATTTTTAAATGTCACGTTTTTCTCATACTTATCCTCAGGGCATTAGGTGTACCTTACACACACTCACACCAACTTTCTGTTCCAATTCTCCAATAGCCCTCTCTATCTTGCCTCCTACAGTAGCCCCTTCTCTCTGTCCATCTCCTACTACCCCCTCCCCCCCCTCTGTCCATCGCTGGCGTTACCTCTCTCTCTTTCCATCTCCTCCTCCCCCTCTTTCTGCCACCCTTCTCCACACTCCTCTCTGCACATTTCGTCTTTTCTCTTTCTAGCTGCTCCCTCCTCTCTTTCTGACCGCCTACTTCTTTTCCCTCTCTCCTTTCATCTTCTCCCTTTCTCTCTCCATCTCCTTTCCTACCCCCTTACCCTTGTTATCGATGTCGTCTTCCGCCTCTCTCTATACATCTCATCTTTCGCCTCTATCTATCTTCTCCTCCCTTCATCTTCCCATCTACCCCTCTCAGTATCATGTCCTCCCTCTACCGCATGCCTTCAGCCTTATACATCCACACAATACAAAGTGAAGACATTACAAAGCTTTTCATTCTCTTCCCATATTCTATGGGAGTAATGTAGTTCTTATTCCATAGGTCTCTTTCCAGACAGTAAGTCCTACATGAAGCAAGTTTGGTTGAAGTCGATCCACTGGTTTAGGAGGAGATGTGAAAATATGTGCACAAATATATCCACGTATATGCAGGGTGAGTCACCTAACATTACCGCTTGAAATATTTCGTAAACCACATCGAATACTGACAAATCGATTCCATAGACCGAACTTGAGGAGATGGGATAGTGTAATTGGTTAATACAAATCATAAAAAATGCACGGAAGTGTGTTTTTAACACAAACCTTTTTTTAATGGAACCCCGTGAGTTTTGTTAGCACATCTGTACATATAAACAAATACGTAATCAGTGCCGTTCCTTGCATTGTAAAATGTTAATTACATCCGGAGATATTGTAACCTGAAGTTGACGCTTGAATACCACTCCTCCGCTGTTCGATCGTGTGTATCGGAGATCACCGAATTACGTAGGGATCCAAAGGGAACGGTGATGCACCTTAGGTACAGAAGAGACAGGAACAGCAGATTACGTCCACATGCTAACACCTTTTTATTGGTCTTTTTCACTGACGCCCATGTACATTATCATGAGGAGTGAGGTACACGTACACATATGGTTTCCGTTTTCAATTACGGAGTGGAATGGAGTGTGTCCCGACTTGTCAGGCTAATAGATGCTCAATGTGGCGGCCATCATTTGCTGTACACAATTGCAATCTCTGGCGTACTGAATGTGGTTGTTGTGGGGTTGTAGGCACATCACGGTACACATTCTCCTTTAACGTACCCCACAGAAAGAAGTCCAGAGGTGTACGATCAGGAGAACGGGCTGGCCAATTTATGCGTCCTCCACGTCCTATGAAACGCCCGTCGAACATCCTGCAAGGGTCAGCCTAGTGTTAATTGCGGAATGTGCAGGTGCACCATCATGCTGATACCACATACGTCGACGCGTTTCCAGTGGGACATTTTCGAGCAACGTTGGTAGATCATTCTGTAGAAACGCGATGTATGTTGCAGCTGTTTGGGTCCCTGCAATGAAGTGAGGACCAATGAGGTGGTCGCCAATGATTCTGCACCATACATTTACAGTCCACGGTCGTTGTCGCTATACCTGTCTGAGCCAGCGAGTATTGTCCACGGACCAGTAATGCATGTTCCATAGTTTCACTGCCTCGTGGTTTGTGAAACCCGCTTCATCGGTAAGCAGGTAGAACTGCAACGCATTCTCTGTTAATGCCCATTGACAGAATTGCACTCGATGATTAAAGTCATCACCATGTAATTGCTGATGTAGCGACACATGAAACGGGTGAAAGCAGTGACGATGCAGTATGCGCATGACACTACTTTGACAGTCCACTGGCTCTCGCAATGTCCCGTACACTCATATGTGGGTTTATGGCAACTGCAGCTAACACACCAACTGCACCCGCTTCTCCTGTGACGGGCTTGTTACGGACCCGTGCTACGACCATACCTGTTGCATACAGTTGGCGGTAGATATTTTGCAATGTGCGGCACGTTGGATGTTCTCTGTCCGGGTACCGTTCTGCATACACCCTGCAGGCTTCAGCTTCATTTCGTCGACACTTGACATAGATGAGTATCATCAGCATCTTTTCAGAGTTCCAATACACCATGGTCACAGTTCCTACAACACTACACTATCACAGACGTCTGGTAACACGGTGTACTACAGTAGGTCTGCGTGCGGAGTCGAATGCAGAATAACAATAGCAGCAAGTGCTACATGCGGACACTGCGACAGCTAGACCAAACCACAACAGTGCACTACAACCACACTCGTAAACACGGTCGTCATCGTAAACATGTCCTTGCAAATGCTGCTCGCCGACCGTGGTCCGTGTTTGTTACAACACGCAACTGAACGTCGCAGGTTTCAAGCGTCAACTTTAGGCTACAATATCTCCGGATGTAATTAACATTTTACAATGCAGAAAACGGCAGTGATTACGTATTTGTTTATATGTTCAGATATGCTAACAAAACTAACGGGGTTCCATTAAAAAAATCATAGGTTTGTGTTAAAAAACATACTTCCGTGCATTTTTGTATGGTTTGTATTAAAAAGTTACACTAGCCCCTCACGTTCGGTTCGTCAGTATTTGATGTGGTTTACGATATATATCCAGCGGTAACGTTAGGTGACTCACCCTGTGTATCTTATGTACAGGGTGAACAAATGAAACTGGTCCGGGCGAGAGGATATGGCTGGACGTAAATGTGTGTTTATAATCACATTCCTCCACATGATCCTTGCGGGTTCAGAGCATAGTGTGTGCTGTGTCAGTGAGAGTAAAGCAGCGCAAAGGGGACGATCTACTAACAATGGAGCATCAGGCGTTCTTTGTTGAAAGTTATGTGAAAACAAAGTCAGTCGTTTGTTTAATGTTGTCAAAGTGACGGTAAAGAGAGAGAGGGCCATGCAACACTTAGTCCGAAAATGACGTCAGACTGGCTCTGTTTTGAACAAGTCAAAAATACATCCTGAAATGTCTCAAGAAAGACATTTTCACTCTGCAGCGATGTGTGCGTTGATATGACACTTCCTGGTAGATTAAAACTGTATGCCGAACTGAGAATCGAATTCAGAACCTTTGCCTTTCACAGCCAAGTGCTCTACCGCTAAGCTACCCAAGCACGACACACACCCATCCTCACTGCTTCTGTTCTGCCAGTACCTCGCCTCCTACCTTACAAACCACACAGAAGCTCTTCTGCGAACCTTGCAGAACTGGCACTCCTGGAAGGAAGTATACTGCGGAGGTATGGCTTAGCCACGGCTTGGGGGATGTTTCCAGAATGAGATTTTCAGTCTGCAGCGGTGTGTGCGCTGATATGAACCATTCTGGCAGATCAAAACTGTGTGCCTGACCGACACTCACTCCGGCACACAGTTTTAATCTGCCAGGAAGTTTTATTCTGAAATTTGCCTGAAAACGAGGGCCCAAAAATGTCTAGAGATGAAAGGTGGTTACCTTCAGCATCTGCTGTAGTCAGGTTAGCAACCTGCTGAGTTTCTTGATACCCTGGAATTCTGTTCTCTAGGCCCCTTTTATTTGCTCCACCATGAGTACACAGCCGGAAAAAGAAACAGCAACACACGTACCCTGATTAACTTTGTACGTCGGTCTGTTGATTCGACGTGTTATACTGCCATTCCTGAACAGCATTCGAGGGAGTGTTTATCATGAGGGTAACTCTCGCCCACATGCCGCAGTTGTAACCAAACATGCTCTACAGAGTATCGACATGTTGCCTTGGCTTGCTCGATCACCAGACCTGTTTCCAGTCGAGCAAAAATGCGGACTACACCTTCAGCGTCATTCACTAAGAGCATTAACCGTTCCTCTATTGACTGACCAAGTACAACAGGCATGGAGCTCGATCCGACAAACTGACATGTGGTACTTGTGCAACACAATGAACGCACATTTCCATGCTTGCATTTGGCATCCTGGCCGTTACACTGGTTATTAATTTAGAATTATTTCACATATACAATGGCTTATCTCAGGCTTACATTAACCAGTGTCTTGCAAATTTTTATCTCTTACATTTGTTACCTAGACAAATGTATTACCAAAATATCATTCCTCTAAATCAGTTACATTTTGACGTTGTGATCTTTTTAGCGTCAGCGTACACTAACGTTTTCCCAATAGCTTCAGCCATGTATATATTTGACACATTAGTTGAAGAGACCTCCTCCTCCCCTCTGTGTCTTTCACCCTCTGTCACCGTATCCTCCTACCCCCATCTATCTCCCCTCCCCACTTTCCCTGCCTTTTGTCTCTTCCTTCCCCTTTTTCCTTTGTTCATTTCTTCCACCACCTCTCTCGGGCCATATTTTTCTTCCCCTTCGCCCTTTCTCTTTCCATCTCTGTCTCTTCCTCTTCCTTTTGAACCTCACCACTACCCCTTTACATCTTCCACCAGCCTTATGCATCACCTCTTCCATCTTTCTCTCACTCCGTTTCTTTCTACCTGTAGCTCTACACCCCTGCCGCCTCTATCCATCTTACCGTGTCCCTAGCCATGCTCAGTGGTACACGTAGCACCTGTAGTACAGTTCAATAAAGCAGGCTGAAGGTACCTCCACAACACAAATGTTGCCTGTGACTTGAAAGTCATTTATTTGCTCCCACTAGCCCAGAGTTGGACTGCATGGGAACCTGTAGGCAGGCATACTTGTCATAAAGCTTCTGGTCGTATACAGGCAATAACCACGTCATTGCCCTTCAGATATGTGCCTGCCATCAAAGAAAAAGTAATATAGTCTCTGAAACATTCTGTGTAAACTTGCACTATTGGTCTTTGCTCAGAGACTGGGAACAGCTGGACTAGTCAGCTACCATTCCATGTGCAGGCTGCCACTGACATCACAGTACAAATGGCTGTGTTTATGGTGCTGTGGCTAGAAACTGTAAACTGCTAATGGATGGGTTAGGATTATGTCCTGAAATGAATTACTGTTCGACACGAAATTAGAAGGTCAGCGTTGGCCGTAATGTTGATGGTTTATTGATAGCAAAATCAATTTTCAATCATATAGTGATCATCTTCAGTGCTGTTGTGTACAAAATAAACTCATATCCACTGCTTTCTAGTTATCAGAAACCAGTGCCTGTGAGTGTGATCGTTTCTTAGCTTTGGTTTCTGATAATAACTTGATACCAGTGCCTATGCGTTTAATTTGTACACCATAACACGGAAGATGATCATTATGTGATTGAAAATCGATTTTGCTATCAATAAACCATCAATATTACGGCCTACACTGACCTTCCTTCTAATTTCATGTATATGGTCGCTGTGCGCACAGCACTCTATGGAGTCACCAATCAATAAATTCGACACGACTCTTGATGTGCATCATCGCCGAGCAAGGTGCTGACCTGGAGAGCGGGGCTACTCCTCACGTCATGTAGTTGGGAGTCATGTTGAGGTACTATGACTTCAGATCACAGTTGGTAGTGACTGTGGGAAATCAGAAGGCAAACAGTATGTCACAGACATCCCGCACCCTCATGTGTTCCTTCAAGCGACAGTATCGTTATGCGACTTTTCAGCATCAGAATGCTCGTCCACATGTGGCGTGTGTCTCCGTGAACAATCTGAGTAATGCTGAGATACGCGAGTGTCAGCAATTTCTCCAGATCCAGAACAAATGTGTGACAAGCTTGGACATCAACTACACCCCACCTACAATATCAAGGATATCAACCATTCACAAAAGTCGTCAGTCAGCTTGCCTGAGAAAAGCACAGAACGGTTTGAAACAGCCATCCTATCCAAATCAGTTTATGGATCAAGTCCATACTCATAAGCAGATTCTTGCTAGGAAATTCTTTGTAAGTTTAACTAGATATTGAAATCACTGAAATAATATTACATTCCTCTTCAACTCGTGAAGTTCCATTTTGCTTCTTCTCCCTTCTAGGATGTTTCTCCTTTCGTTTGGTGTGATGTATATATTTAGTCACTGACCTCAGGACCTAGTTGGCGCCAGGCGGTGTGGCCGAGCGGTTTTAGGCGCATCAGTTTGGACCCGCGCGACTGCTAGGCTCGCAGGTTCGAATCCTGCCTCGGGCATGGATGTGTGTGATGTCCTTAGGTTAGTTAGGTTTAAGTAATTCTAAGTTACAGGGGACTGATGACCTTAGATGTTAAGTCCCACAGTGCTCAGAGCCATTTGAACCTGGTTGGCCATGGGAGTTCTGAAGCATCGTGCTGTGGGATCACACAGGCATCATCCATGTGTCAAGAAGTATTGTGTTGAAAGATGGTTCTCGGATACTGTCTCATATGATATATTAGGGCGCAGTATGTAGGAGATGTTGCGCCTTGCCCTCAAAATCCCATGAACGACTAGCAGATCTCGCCTTAAGTGTTTCCACAATACTGGAAATGTTGTAGTTATCTGTAGTAAATCCTTTCGTTCTTCTTTTGTTTCCTGATTGAAACCCGGAACTTTTACAGAAGATTTTGTCTAATGGTTTAAGTTTTGTTCCCATATCAAGTGGGGTATCCATATATACGATCGCAATCTGTACCCAAACCGTATATAAATTTCCCAACACAACTGGTAGCATGTCATTTGGATTTTAGAAACTATGAAACAAAATCCCTTTTTGCACATGTTTCGGTCTTCATTGTTAATTAATGGCCTTTAATGTGTAATTGTGATCCTGTATAAAGGTGTTTTTGTCTAACAGAGCACATTTCTAACTAATTGTGCACCCATATAACTGCTCTCAAGATTCCTATTTTTCCTCCTTCCCCACGTGCTTACGTATTCTCACCTGCCACAGACGGTGCCATGATTCCGTCCCATGTTAATATACTTGACTCACCACACATACTTTGAACATTGACCAACAAATGTGGCATTGTCTTCATATTATGTGTTTTTTAGTACCTAGAGGGGAGTTGCCGAACCGGAAATCTAGTAGTAAATTCAGCAACGAAGTCATCACTCTCCGCTTACCGTCTCTTAACAAATGCTCGATTAAAAGTTTCCCGTTTATTCTCAAGTTGATTTTGTTAGTTGTGAGCACAAGAAATGCTCATGATATTACGAAATACAGAAACAGCACTTACACAAGGTGATCCATTGATCGTGACCAGGCCACATATCTCACGAAATAAGCGTCCAACGGAAAAACTACAAAGAAAGAAACTTGTCTAGCTTGAAGGGGGAAGCCAGATGGCGGTATGATTGGCTAGCTAGATAGCGCTGCCATAGGTCAAACGGATATCAACTGCGTTTTTTTAAATAGGAACCCCCAATTTTTATCAAATATTCGTGTAGTACGTAAAGAAATATGAATGTTTTAGTTGGACCACTTTTTCGCTTTGTGATAGATGGTGCTGTAATAGTCACAAACATATTGCTCACAATTTTAGACGCACAGTTGGTAACAGGTAGGTTCTTTAAATTAAAATTCAGAACGTAGGTACGTTTGAACATTTTATTTCGTTTGTTCCAATGTGATACATGTACCTTCGTGAACTTATCATTTCTCAGAACGCATGCTGTTACAGCGTGATTACCTGTAAATACCACATTAATGCAATAAATGCTCAAAATGATGTCCGTCAACCTCAATGCATTTGGCAATATGTGTAATGTCATTTCTCTCAACAGCGAGTAGTTCGCCTTCCTTAATGTTCGCATATGCATTGACAATGCCCTGACGCATGTTGTAAAGCGTTGTCTGTGGATCACGATAGCAAATATCCTTCATCCTTCCCCACAGAACGAAATCCGGGGACGTCAGATCCGATGAACGTGCGGGCCATGCTGTAGTGCTTCGACGACCAATCCACCTGTCATGGAATGTGCTATTCAATACCGCTACACCCGTACGCGAGCTACGTGCCGGACATCCATCATGTTGGAAGTACATCGCCATTCTGTCGTGCAGTGAAACATCTTATAGTAACATCGGTAGAACATTACGAAGGAATTCAGCACACATTTCACCATTTACATTGTCATCGATAAAATCCTTCTTCCCATAATGCCGCACCATACATTAACCCGCCAAGGTCGCTGATGCTCCACGTGTCGCAGCCATCGTGGATTTTCCGTTGCCTAATAGTGCATATTATGCCGTTTTACGTTACCGCTGTTGGTGAATGACATTTCGTCGCTAAACAGAACGCTTGCAAAAAATGTTTCATCGTCCAGTAATTTCTTTTGTGCACAGTGGCAAAACTGTACACGACGTTCAAAGTCGTCGCCATGCAATTCCTGGTGAATAGAAATATGGTACGGTTACAACCGATGCCGATGTAGAATTCTCAACACCGATATTTTAGAGATTCCCCATTCTGGCGCAATCTGTCTGCATCTGGTGTGTGGAGTCGCCGCGGCAGCAGCTAAAACACCTACTTGGGCATCATCATTTGTTGCAGGTGGTGGTTGACTTTTCACATGTGAAAACTTCCTGTTTCCTTAAATAACGTAACTATCCGGCAAACGGTCCGGACACTTGGATGATGTCGTCCAGGATACCAAGCATAGCACAGGCCTGTTGGGCATGTTGATCACAATAGCCATACATCAACATGATATCGACCTTTTCCGCATTTGATAAATTGTCCATTTTAAAATGGGAAATGTATCACGAAGCAAATATCGTCCCTACTGGCGGAATGTTACGTGATACCACGTACTTGTACGTTTGTGACTTTTACAGCGCCATCTATCACAAAGCGAAGAATGTGGTCCAACTAAAACATTTTTTTTTTACGTACTAAACGAATAGGTAATAAAAATGGGGGTTCCCATTTATAAAAAACAGTTGATATCCGTTTGTCCTATAGCAGCTTCATCTAGGGGGACGACCATAGCTAAATATGGTTTCCCCCTTCAAGCTAGACGAGTATCGTTTTTTGTAGTTTTCTCGTTTGACGATTATTTCGTGAGATATGTGGCCCGGTCACGATCAATGGACCACCATGTATACAAGCGAGAGAAATGATTCGTTTAAGGATGGCTCCACTTACACTACACACTCGTAGCTGCACATTCTAATATTAATTTTCTGGAATACGTAATCATTCTTACACATATTCATTTCCCGTTTTAGTAGACAGTGCCCCATTGCGCTTATATTGCGAAGGCTAACTGTTGTAGTCACATAAAACATACTCGCAATTGATTGGACAGATCAGGGAAAAGGCTGCTGCAAATTACAAATATTGGAACCTATTGTTGAATTACTAGATGGTAGTTGACTTTCAAATTTTAACGTCATTAATGACAACTTTTAGCTATTCCCATCATCAGATGCTTTTGAAACATCAAATGAAAACAGAAGAATAGAAAATGACGAAAAAGCAACTATACATTTTTTTCAGATATATTGTGGCTCGTATATCGAAGAACAATGAAGAAAGTAAAAAAGAAGATTCCGAACCCAAATGAAAGCAGGGGTGAAATGAAGTATTACGTCTATCCTAACTCTGTCCCTCAGTATTACATGTGCAGTACCGAGCCCATGAGAACAGTCTTGCGGGTAGCGCGCGTTCAGCTGAGGACGCAGTGATTACTGGCTGGGTGCTCGCATGCATACACAAACACATCAAAGTCCTGGTTGTTAGGTTATGTTAAGAAATTACAGCTGTATACTTACAGTTCCATGTGTCAAGATGAAGATGTGAATGACACCTGGACACTGAGAGACCGTTTGGAAAATTTTTTCCACTGCGCTTTGCTCTTCCATTACTTTTTCATGCAAAGCATAGCATATGCGAGAATTACAATATGACCACCTACCTAATAGCCGGTACACTCACCTTATGCACGGATAACAGCGGCGACGCATCCTGTCCTGGAAGCAATGAGGCCGTGGTAGGTAGCTGGAAGGAGTCGACACCACTTCTGTACACACGACTCACCTGTTGTTGTCGTTGTGGTCTTCAGTCCTGAGACTGGTTCGATGCAGCTCTCCGTGCTACTCTATCCTGTGCAAGCTTCTTCATCTCCCAGTACTTACTGCAACCTACATCCTTCCGAATCTGCTTATTCATCTCTTGGTCTCCCTCTACGATTTTTACCCTCTTCGCTGCACTCCAATGCTAAATTTGTCATCCCTTAATGCCTGAAAACATGTGCAACCAACCGGTCCCTTCTTTTTGTCAAGTTGTGCCACAAACTCCTCTTCTCCCCAATTCTATTCAATACCTCCTCATTAGTTATGTGATCTACCCATATAATCTTCAGCATTATTCTGTAGCACCACATTTCGGAAGCTTCTATTCTCTTCTTGTCCAAACTATTTATCATCCATGTTTCACTTCCATACATGGCTACACTCCATACAAATACTTTCAGAAACGACTTCCTGACACATAAATCCATACTCGACGTTAACAAATTTCTCTTCTTCAGAAAGACTTTCCTTGCCGTTGCCAGTCTACATTTTATATCCTCTCTACTTCGACCATTATCACTTATTTTACTCCATAAATAGAAAAACTCCTTTACTACTTTAAGTGCCTCATTTCCCAATCTAATTCCCTCAGCATCACCCGATTTGATTTGACTACATTCCATTATCCTCCTTTTGCTTTTGTTGATGTTCATCTTATATCCTCCTTTCAAGACACTGTCCATTCCGTTCAACTGCTCTTCCAAGTCCTCACCTCACCTAATTCCTGTAAATTCCGAGGAGGGGGCGATGAGCTCTGATACCATGATAGAACACATCACACTCCACTGGGTTCAGATCTGTTGACTTTTGGGGCCAACACATCAACTGGAACTGGCCACTGTGTTCCTAGAACCATTCCATCACACTCCTTGAAGTGTAACATGGCGCATCGCCTTGCTGAAAAATGCCACTGCTGTCGAGAAACCTGATCGTCATGAAGGGATTTACGTGGCTTGCAACCAGTGCACGATACTCCTTGGCACTCATGGTGATTGCACGATCTCCACTCAACCCGTGGATGCCTACGTGAGTGTTCCCCAGACCATAATGGAGCCTACAGCCAGCTTGTTTCAGCCGTGCAATACAGGTGTCAAGGACGCTTTCTCCTGGAAGACGATGGATTCGCGCCCTCCCATCGCCATGATGAAGTTATAGGGATTCATCAGACCATGCAACGTTCTGCCACTGGGCAAACCTTCAGTATCGATGTCTGCGTGCCATTTCACCTGTAGTTGCCGATGTAGTGTTGTTAACATTAGTACATGCATGAGTCGTCAGCTGTGGAGGCCCATTGTTAGGAGTGCTCGGTGAGCTGTGTATTCAGACGCACATGAAATAGGCCCAACGTTGAAGTCTGATGTTAGTTTCGTCACAGTTCTACACCTGTCCTGTTTTACCAGTCTGCCCAGCCTACTACCTCCGACATAAGAGGGATGGCCACCCTACCGCACCGCCTCTGGAAGTGATTTCACCTTGGTTTCGCCACGTGTTGAAGACATTCACCACAGCACTCCTCGATCACCCGACAAGTCTTCCAATTTTAGGAATGCTCGTGCCGAGCTTGCGGCCGATCACAGTCTGCCGTCGGTCAAACTCAAACAGATAGCGCGCCTTCCCCATTCTACACAAGGACAGCACGCTCACTGATACTGCATGCACTGTACGTGTGTCTGACTAGTAGTCATTCCTCGTCTGGTGACGCTGCTAACGCCTCGACGGGTTTATACCGATAGTAGTTCACTGGTCATGAGGTTCAGTCTATAAGGTACTATATTTGCCGGCCCCTGTGGCCGAGTGGATTTAGCTGCTTCAGTCCAGAACCGCGTGACTGCTACGATCACAGGTTCGAATCCTGCATCGGGCATGGATGTGTGTAATGTCCTTAGGTTAGTTAGGTTTAAGTAGTTCTAGGTTCTAGGGGACTGATGATCTCAGATGTTAAGTCCCATAGTGCTCAGAACCAGTTATGCACACTTTGTCTACGGGCAGTTCCACCTCTAGTGCCGAACGAGAAGGTTATTAGTTCACCGCCTCACCACAGCTTCGAGTGCGTCTGAACAGCTTCTCCTCATTCTTGCTCCTGTCTTCGGGTGTGTCACATTGCCGACTGGTTCGTAGAGTTAGTTATTGTGTCTGTCCGTTGGTATAGGCGTACTGTCCGCTATAGGTTCGATGGGTGTTTCAAGAAAAAGGGTACTCAGCTTTAGTTTCTACAAATCCGTGCGTTCTGTGCAGCCCGGATCTCTAGAGACTCATGAATGGCTGGTTGATAGAATTCTTTTAACATCTGATCAGGATCAATCTGCTAATTTAGCTTCTGATAACTATTTCTCTTTCGTAGGGCTTTTGGATACACTACAAGTAGGGAGGCTACTTTGTCGTTATGGTTCTTAAATATCGTGATGGTTCCATAATTATGGTGCTTCTTCCTAAAGCGGAACTGGTTTGCATCAATGTCCGAGTGTTCAGCCTCCCGCCGGAAGCAAACGAAAGTTTACTTAAGGAAGTGTTGCTTCCTTATGCGTGTTGTACGACGCAAACGCTGGTCCACTCAACACTGGTTGCAATGTTATAGCGGAATCTGTTCAGTGCAGTTGTTAATCAAAGCTAACGATCCCTCCCATCTACTGCATTCAGGTTACCACTTTACGGGCAAGTAGGGTCGTGAAACTGGGAACCTTATATCTAATTGACCGCACCGGGTATTTACATTGAAGTTCTCTTTTGAACAGCGTAGAAAACTGATAGCTGATTTGGTTACTATTGCTTACCTGGTTGGTGCCACGTCTACACCGGTGAAATAGAACGAGAGTGACGCTTACTGCTCCCGACTTTCCGTCTTTACCCTCACAGCACGGTCTTCAATTTTTAGTTGCGTACCTGGCAGTGCCCGCATCGCAACACGAGAGACATCTTACGCCGGATATTCAGGAATCGATTACGTCAACTTATCACACACCTCAGGATGAAGTAACGTCACCGACTGATGTATCTCGTAGTGCTGAGTTCTGCATCCTGATGGGTGCGGAAACAGCAGCTGAGGTCCCCAATGTTCCCCGAATTATTTCTTCAGCGACTGAGGTAGCTCCTGCGGACCCATCCAAGAGTGGGGAAGTCGTTTAGCCTTCTAATGTTCCAGTGAGTGAACAGCAGAAAATTGAGGCTCCCCTAGAATTACCTGTTCCCTCGTAGCGACCGATGTTGTCACTCCAGTGGAAGCGGTTGGCAGCCAGGAAACTCCACCTCTCAATCCAGCTGTTTTAGTGCCTTAACCCTCACTTGTGCGTCGATCTGAATCGAAAGGATGAATCGTTTGGAGTGGGTCTCTGCGGATCGTTGTCTGTCAGTTGCTTTGGTTAATGACCAAGAACCGCCTACGTCCGATACTGCCGACACTGTATTACCTCGTGGCGTTGTCAAAAAGGCGTCCAATCAGAGCGCGTCGTGGCTCAAAAACCAAGAAATATAAACATTGAAGAGGCGGAAGTGCAAGCCTGGCAACCACTTATTCGTCAATGGACTCACCAGTGGATCTAGACACCCATTTATGACGTAATTCAATTGGTTGGCAGATCAAATTTCTTTTTTTGTTGTTAAAGTATGCAGACTTATACTTCCTTTCTTTGAATATTAATGATGAGGAATCGGGACTGCGGCTGTAAATGTACTACACCAGCTGTGCTTACAAACTAGCGCAATAACAGTAAACACGTAAATGAATCCACGCTTGGAAGACGTAAAACAAAATGATACGCACCCAGGGTTTAGAGTAGTGTGCATAAGGAACAAAAACACGACGAAAACTAGTGTAGCCTGCAACATGACTCTCTTCACTGTGTAAATTTATCTATGATTCGTGTGCCGATGTGGTATCCCTACAAGAGGAATAATTTACTCGCATTTCTCTCTCTGGTTATTGGACTGTGTTTAATGTGGCTCCAGAATGTTCCACGGGGACTGCTTCATTTTTTAGGGAGGCCATTCCCTTTTAAGGGATTGTAGTTCATGACAATAGTAAAGGAATGGGATGTACTCCTTTCGTCTGACCTTGATTCTCCATTATGCACCGACCGGTATCGGACGATCTCTGCACCAATTTTTATAAGGGAGAGCGGGTTTATTTGTTACTGAAAGGTTCGCGGAGTATTCTGATCGGTGATGGTATTAACTGAATCTTGTGTCCTGTAGACCAGTCTTCCAATTTTAATTTCAGGTGGAAATTGCAAGATTTAGTTCGTTTCTTGAAACTGCAAGATATAGTGGTCTGCAAATATATGACTCTCTTCGAATTTACTTATTTTATTTTTGCTTCTAGCAGTTGGCGTGTTGGATTTTATTCATCTGATAGGCTACGTGATAGGATTTTGGTTGTCGATGTCAGGCTCACGGACTACAGCGCAGGCTCTGTTACGTTAAATCACACATAAATTATATCTGTCGCCTTGGATAATGAATGTGGCGCACCTAGAGGATCCCTCTCTCGATGGGGTGATGCGGGAAGCGTGGGACCACAGTCTCCGTTCAACCCCTGATAGCCTCCAGTTTGGAATGATGGATTCAACTGGAAAAGCCAAGGTTCCGACAAACGTGACGTGGTTCTGCAGTGATAGAGAGCGGGAATTTCGGAGGACGCAAAAATTTTACTGTTCTCTCTTATGTGACGTTTATAAAAGTACTCAAAAATGTTCAAATGTGTGTGAAAACTTATGGGACTTAACTGCTAAGGTCATCAGTCCCTATGCTTACACAGAACTTAACCTAAATTATCCTAAGGACAAACACACACACCTATGCCTGAAGGAGCACTCGAACATCCGCCGGGACCAGCCACACAGTCCATGCCTACAGCGCCTTACACCGCTGGGGTAAACCCGCGTGGCATGAAAGTACTCATCAGGCTCAAGTGAAGAGTACACACGTCACTCTTGTAAAACGCAGTTGTTACGTTCAAGCACAGTCAAATGGAAGGGTTAAGGATGTGATCCATAGCACGTTCCGTTGTTGTGGATGAACTGACTTCTCTATGTCATCTGATTCGACATCAGGCTTTCAAGACGGCGATGTTATGTTGCATGCTCTATATTATGTTGCATGCTCTAGATCAGTCCTATGTTCATTACGTTCTAGATGGAAGGGACCATAATGGCCCATTCGCCTTCCACCAATATATGGCCATTGCGTACTGTTTGTGTTTGCGCCTGCTCTGATAGCGCAGCTTATTGGCCAATATGTTGAACCCCTTATTGGCTGAGTTAACCGGTCCTTGTGGTATTCTTGTCACAGCCTCTTTTCAGGTGTACTGTTACACAGTACATACCAGTTTTGTGGTTGGTCATTTTTAAATTAAAATATGCAAAACTTATTGCGGGCAACGACTGGAAATGAGAAAGGATCCTATTTCCTTTGCTGAGTGTAAAAGTGGCGTAGCAACGTAAGACTAACTCCCATTTAGTTATATACTGTTTTGAGTAGTATGTTTTAAGATTTCAAAATAGAAAAGTAGTAAAGAGCGTGTATGGAAAACGAAAAGTCGCGGGATGGGATTTCGGCCGAACTTTCAGACCACGGATTTCTCAGATTCGTTAACTAGATATTAACAAAGATATTAACTGCGAAAAAACCATGGTTAACAGAAGAAATACTTGAACTGAACGATGAAAGAAGGAAGTACAGAAATTTAGGAATACAGAATTGCAACTCACTTGGGAATGAAATAAATACGATTGTTGCCAGTCAAAACGAAATTGCGGCAGGAAACATGTGAAGAAGTCGAAAACGGAATAATCGTCAGAAAGACTGATTCAGCAGATAAAAAAGTCAAAACAACCTCGAGTGAAATTGAAAGCGATGGTGGTAACATTAAGAGCGGAATGAGATTCCACCGTTTAACACAGAGGAAAGAGAGGTTAGGTAAAAAGAATGCACTGATGACCCACTATGGGGGGATGACTTTTCTGATGAAATGACAAAAGAAGAAGCTGGAGTCCATAAGCGTAACATAGAGGATTAAGTATCAGGGTTAGAATTGAACTAAATTCTGGAAAACTTGAGATCAAATGGAGTAGAAGGGTTAGATATCCTTTCATAGCATTAAGAAAAATGACAACCAAACGGCTCTTTAGTTGAAATCTATGAGACTGTCAACTTACCATCAGGCTTCCGGAAAGATAACACCGACACAATTTCGAAGACAGAAAGGGGAAAAACTAATCACAATCAGTTTGATATCGGACAAATACAATTGACTTGCAAGAATAATATACAGAAGAATGCAAAAGAAAACTATCTGTTAGATAAAGATCAATTTGACTTTAAGGCAGGTAAAGGAGCCACAGCGGCAGTTCTCACTTTGCGCTTGATAACGGAAGCAAGACTGAATAAAAATCAAGACATATTCATAGGACATGTTGATCAAGAAAACGCCTTCGTCAATGTGTAACGGTGCGAGATGAGCGAAATTAGAAAAATAGAAGTAAGCAGATATAGACATCTGATTTCCAGTATACACAAGAACCAAGAAGGAATAGTATGATTGGAAGACCGAGAACGAAATGCTGGGATTAAAAGGGTCATAAAAGAGGAATGCAAGCATTCTTTAGTCCCAACTCTTCAATCTACAAGTCGAAGAAGCAGCGGCAGAAATAAATGAAAGTTTGAGAAGTGTGATTTAAATTCAGAGTGGAAAGATATCAGTTCAATCTGTACATCGAATAAGTAATGACAGAAATAGCAGAAATGTTCAAAAGTAGAATTAAAATTCAAGTGAAAGTATTTTAATGGGAAGATTCGCTGATGGCATCACTATCTTCAGTGAACGTGAAGAGGAATTACAGGAACTGTTGAATGGAATGAGCAGCTTAAGGCGTACAGGATATGGGCCGAGTGTAAAACAGAAAAAGACAAAACTAATGAGAAGGGGCATAATCGAGAAGAGCAAGAATCTTAACACCAGAATTGGTGATCACGAAGTGAGCGAAGTAAAGGAGTTCTCAGAATGAGATTTTCACTCTGCAGCGGAGTGTGCGCTGATATGAAACTTCCTGGGAGATAAAACTTTGTGCTGGACCGAGACTTGTCTATATCGTGCAACGGTTACTACAGACTGATGTGATAGTCTATCTGCTATGCTGCTACAATTTTTTTCGTAGCTCTTCTTCACCTTCATAATAATAATCATCATTCTCCTCGATGTATTTACCTACTTCACAACCTTCTCTGTTTCTGATTTCACATACACATCGTTTTATTCGCTTCTAATCTCTTGCTCTTGTTCTTAGTCTTCCTAATCCTTTCGGGATAGCTACTCTTCTTAATCAATGTTTCTAGTGGTTAAGAAATTGATTAAAATTCTTTCTCTAGCACAGACTCTGCTTCAGTCTCCCTTTGTTGCGCCAGCTACAGATTCTTCCATATATTTCGTGGAGATTTATGCAAAACCTTGCAAACTCAATTTAATTACTGGCTGAAATTGAGAGTAATATATTATGTCATTAAGATCTCCACTAAGATTCACTATATTTGTTGTGGATGACAGCCAAAGAATGGAACAGTAATTCAAGATAAAATGTTCACTCAATTATTTTTGCATAAATTTATGTACCCTTAAACAGTTAAACTGTAGAATTATGTGTAATTTTTGTTATTATTACTAGCTGCATGAATTTTAATTTTTCGATATTATCACTGTTACGCCATGAAATTTATTTTGTATTTATTAGCAGTCTTCCTCAGTGAACAATCAGTTATTAATGCTCTTGCTCTCCCTCGGCGTTTTGTCTCTGTTTTTGTCGTTTCTCATACTGTCTTCACAAGGGAAAAATGTAACGAGCTGCACGTTACATAGGTCATGTTGTTACACCAAACAAGTAGCCCCACTGTAATTTTAACAAACCGCCGACACATCCACACTTTACATTCGATTACATAGAAGCATTACTTTGACATCGCGGTGCCGCGGATATCAATCACAACTTGAGCTATGGGGCTCAGTTTATACTAACAGTTGCATTTGTAGTGTTTCTCTGCTGGTATTAAATATGAAGACGTACAAATTATTTACAAGGGGTATTGTAGTATAAATTAGCGATTTATAGATTCATTCAATTTTTTGACGTGTTACCTCGAAAAGTGATCGTCGTACTCGAATTTGGAGGTACAAGATTATTTTCCTGACGATCGTTAGCTTAATTTAGTCAAACAGAAAGCCATATATGAGTTTGTGAATAACGAATCTGTTTTACTACACGTTCGCTTATCTCCGATGGAAGAATGTAAAAATTTACCATCTGATGAAACTATCACAGAATGTGAGTACCATAGGGCATATGACGTATGGTATTTGTTCAAGTGCAAGACACTAGGAGAGTACGGTGACCTGGAATTGGTAGCTGGTGTG
The DNA here is from genome assembly GCF_023897955.1 of Schistocerca gregaria. Taxonomy (NCBI): domain Eukaryota; kingdom Metazoa; phylum Arthropoda; class Insecta; order Orthoptera; family Acrididae; genus Schistocerca; species Schistocerca gregaria. The sequence goes on from NC_064922.1 coordinate 131,830,122, forward strand.
TCGCTATTTTCTGACGTTTTTTAGAACTTCCGCAGCCTTTGTCTTAAAACTTATGAGCTGTTGCTCCACATGGACTGGCTTGGGATGCTTTACTGAAAACTAGTAGAGCAGATTCATCATGTAGACAGCCTAGTGTAAGGAACAGTTCCATCTCTAGTTGTCCTCAGAGAATTGATGAATAGTATCTCGATGTTATAGCCTCTGCAGCTAGACAATGATTCCCGTCTTCTATTCTCCTTGGCTTAGCTCGGAAACTCTTGAAACTTTTGACGCGATAAATATACGAGATGATTTCAATATTGCATGTCTTTTAGATCTTGAATATCCTAAAATTATCTACTATCTACAGTATCATGAACCATTGCACCATGAGAAAATCATACCACCAACTAGCTGCATCAGCAGCATCCCTTGTTGTTCAGGAAGTTTATTACTTTAGGTGATAAGAATAACGATGTAGTACAGTATAGGGATCTAAAACACTGCTAACATCGCAGTTTGGTATTGAAGAAGATTTACAGAGTGCCGCCACTCAAACAGGAGTAACACTAGCTTCAGTGCAACTATGGAGAATGTACGACAAAGGGTGAAGAAACTAGTGACCACCCGGGAAGTTAGATACGGAGCACCTGGATTAATAGGAATATTTAATTTAGAAAGTAGTTTTATATTTACTCATCAAGAAACTTTAGTTGGCATTGAATTAAACTAAAGTAATGTAGTGTTCGAGGAGCCGGTAGCAGTAGGAATCGCGATTTTAGATATTTCAAAAACTTATCTTGTACACCTTCATTATGAAAATAATACAGTAAAGAAGTTTCCAGAAAAGCATGTAAAACTGTGTTACGCAGATACCGAAAGCTTGTGTCATCCTAATACTTCACGTAATTACGAGGATAGAGGATAGAAGGGTTGAGACAGAAACGGAAACAATCTTGTGTTAAGAGCTAACCACTGATGATTACCGACAATTAGTACTGAATTCGGATGTGGAACCAACTGTGTTCAGTCAAAATATTGTGTAGTGTGCATTGTTAAACGGCATACGTTTTTATAACATGAAATGCATACGGAAATGTTATTAGTGTTCGGATCACAATATGACAATTAGTCCTTGCGTATAACGTCTAATTAAAATCTCATAGAAAATCTCATGTCGGTAGCTGTAACCGCATATCGCGTTATCGGAACTTAATTCCACTTAAACATAGAGCTGCTTCTACTTTTTCTATCGTGCGTTAGGTCTTTCTCAGCGTATTGCCGCTACATTTGGTCCTTCCATCTTTTTGCTGGTATTTCATCCATTTACATCTGATTCATACTTTTATGTATTATTCAGGAGTCTTAGTACATTATAGCTAGAGTTTGTCTCCTGCGCACATCAGTTTCAATTCTGCCTGAAAAGTTACACGATTCTCAAACAACTTCCTCCTGCTCTTAGGTACGGTAGACATAAAGTGGCAGTTTCAGTTTCATAACCCGGTATATTTAAAAGGTTAAATAAAAACCCCTGATTCAAATACAAGACATAATAAAATAAATGAGAGGCAGTATGAATAATAAGCTGTATGTTTCTCAAGGGAAAGTACAAGGATAAACAGAAAAAAGAAGTACACGTAGGATTGCAAGCTTACCAGCCTGTTCTTCCATTTCTTCTTAAATTGACCGCAGTTTACGCTTCTCTGTATTATTCTATCCCTTATATAATATAGTATAATTTCCTATACCCCTAAGATTTTTTGTCTCGTTTTTGGTTTCTGTAATGATTGCTATTTCACATCTTATCTTTTCTAGCATTTTTTGCAGTTCCTTTTCCATTTTGGCTCTCTCTCCGATACACCAAAGTCCTTAATTTTCTTTTGCCGGCTCGTTATATGGGCTTCCATCCGACTTTCTCTTATGCAGCCTGCCAGTAATTTCTAATTTCAACTGGTCACCTGACGAGGGCTCTGCAGGTGTAGTTGGAAGTGGGGTTGCCACTTCACGGCCTTCCACTGTGCCTGATTCCCTTCTAAGGCTTTACTCCATAGGGAGCTTCGCTAAGCCCTTAGAGCGTCCTTCCCACCTCCGACGACTTTCATCAGTAAATTGCTAGTAACTCCCGAAATGTTGCACTCAACACAAGAGAATGAGTCTCAGGATCATCTTTGTGTGCAGCCCGAACACAAATTCGTAATCAAAATGATTCGTCATGACTGAACGCAATTCTTGTAATCGGAATACAGTAGGTAACAGTTCGACCTCTCTCTTGCGGGCGTGGCTAGAGTCAACAGACTTCTGCGTGTCTTATCTTGCCCGGCCAATCACCTGAGCTGCGGCTCGTAGCCCATCTATCAGCTGGTCTGAAGCAGTCACTTACCTGTGTCGTACAATACGTCAGGGTACGATCCAAGCGCTGCGGCGAGCGTTGTTGACATCTTTACGCAAGAAAGATGTAGAATTTTCTTGGACAGCTTAAACGATCGACTAACATCTTTGTTCACTCTTGGGCTTTTAATTTGGAATATATGTATTCACTTTACAACTAGAACTCATTCGTGTTAAACAGTCTATTCTGATAAATAATACATACATTTTAGACGTGGAAATATAATAAGTTACAACAGTGTTGTCAATACCTTTACCTATTTTTGCAAATATAAGAGACAAATTAGATGTGGAAATAACACTGTGACATTCAATTTGAGAGTTTCAAAATTCAACTCTGTGGTGTACGTAATAAAAGGCTCTTGTATTTCAATGGAGGTGTACGTGTGTGTGTGTGTGTGTGTGTGTGTGTGTGTGTGTGTGTATTGTGTGTGTGAGTAGAGGGAAAAAGAGAGAGAGAAATAGATAAAGAAAGAGAGGAAGACAGACAGAGACATATAGAGAGGCAGAAAGGGGAGACAGGCAAAGGCAGGCAACCAGGGAGTGTGACGCCATAAGTACGGTACTAGGTACGATAGGGTGCTAAGAATCTGAAACCGTGGTTTGAAAACTAAGTTAATCAGTGTATGACTGGTTTGATAAGGACTGCCACGAATTGCTCTCCTATATCTGCTCCTGGGTACGCCTTACAATCAAGTATCTGCTGTCGGAATCTCTGCTTAGTGCTAATGTTATGTAACTGTAAGCTTCCCATAACTTGCGGCCTTTTTCATCTGCACCACCTCCTCTTCTTATTCTTGAACAGAGTATTCGCTACAACTAGCTGAAATTTTTCGCCGAACTCAATTAGTCTCCTCTCTCATTTCTAGTACCAAGCCGATATTCTTCTTCAATCCGGTCATCTACTCATTTCCATAAAACCATATTTCAGTTGCACATGACTATCAGATTTTTCACTCTCTTCATGAACTGAATAACTCGACCAATATCCTCATACACTTTCTCTATCTCTTCATCTTCTGCTTGCTGTCTGTGTGGTTCGCTGTTCATTCTGACGGGAAAAACCCTATCACTGAATTGTTGACAGTAACTCAATCTCTGCCCTACTTTCCTCTTCATAATGAATCATACTCCCATTATACCATTTTCTGCTGCGTTTGGTATTATTTTACAGCCGTCTGATAAGAAATACTTGTCTTCTTTCAATGTCTGAACCCCACTATAACAAGAATGAGCCCTTGCATGTTCCTTTTTACGTTTTTGTAGCTGTCCTACCACGTTCAAACTTCTGACATTCCATGGCCCGACTTTCAGAACATTGGTTATTCAGTTTTTTTCCCATGGTCACCTCCACCTTGGCAGTCCTCTCTCTGAGATTCGAAAGGAGGACTAGTCCGGAATCTTTTTCCATCACGACACTTTTTCAATTACAGGCCACATGTCCTGTGGACACCCTTCACGTGTCTTTAATGCAGTGGTTTCCATTTCCTTCTGAATCCTCATGCCGTTAATGATTGCCGATTCTTCCTCATATAGGAGCAGTGCCCTGAATGTCAGTGTGCTCCTCTGCCCCCTGTGGAAATGCAGTTGGCTGAATGACAGTGACTTCTTGGGCCTGGGATCTTCGTCCGCATTGCTTGATGGTTTTTACTCAATATGTAAGCGGTGGTGTGGTCCTAAACCGGGACCCCTAGACAATGAGTGCGTGATGTAGATAATAATATGGTTCTCTTCTCTGACAGTAAGCAAGGAGATCTGAATGCGTTGAATGGAATGAAGGCTACTGAGAGCAGATTATGAATTGAGAATAAACTAAATAATACGAAAATATTAAGAGGCAGCAAATGGGACATTATTATAAAACAAGTTTTTCACACTTACCATATCATCAGCGAGTATGAAAATGATGTTGGGCGGTTTCGTATCAGCAGACGTGGAAGTCGCCAGAAAGCATGCGAATGCTAGGAGTAACGCGGTGTGCATGTTTTGCGAGCGTTCCATCACGGCACAAGAACTGAAAAAAGACGTTTTTAATAAATCTAAACTGTCTGATGTCCTTTCTTTTACATTCCTTTAAATTTATTTTTGGTTTGCTGCGCGAACTACACTGTAGCATAAGAGATATTTGGACTTGATTTGTCTTTCTATTTTTTCACTTCTGAAGAACATCGTGTATACAGTAGAATGGAAGCAGCCAACCTTATCATTGCGTTCCACTTGGTAAGATGTTATTTTGTCATGTGGAGGCGTACAACAAAATTTAAATGAGTATCAGTTCGGTCTCGAACTAGGAGAACATGGGAAACCACGTTGCGATACACATCTACATCTACATCTACATGACTACTCTGCAATTCACATTTAAGTGCTTGGCAGAGGGTTCATCGAACCACAATCATACTATCTCTCTACTATTCCACTCCCGAACAGCGAACGGAAAAAACGAACACCTAAACCTATCTGTTCGAGCTCTGATTTCTCTTATTTTATTTTGATGATCATTCCTACCTATGTAGGTTGGGCTCAACAAAATATTTTCGCATTCGGAAGAGAAATTTGGTGACTGAAATTTCGTAAAAAGCTCTCGCCGCGACGAAAAACGTCTATGCTGTAATGACTTCCATCCCAACTCGTGTATCATATCTGCCACACTCTCTCCCCTATAACGTGATAATACAAAACGAGCTGCCCTTTTTTGCACCTTTTCGATGTCCTCCGTCAATCCCAACTGGTAAGGATCCCACACCGCGCAGCAATATTCTAACAGAGGACGAACGAGTGTAGTGTAAGCTGTCTCTTTAGTTGACTTGTTGCATCTTCTAAGTGTCCTGCCAATGAAACGCAACCTTTGGCTCGCCTTCCCGACAATCATATCTATGTGGTCCTTCCAACTGAAGTTGTTCGTAATTTTAACACCCAGGTACTTAGTTGAATTGACAGCCTTGAGAATTGTACTATTTATCGAGTAATCGAATTCCAACGGATTTCTTTTGGAACTCATGAGGATCATCTCACACTTTTCGTTATATAGCGTCAACTGCCACCTGACACACCATACAGCAATCTTTTCTAAATCGCTTTGCAACTGATACTGGTCTTCGGATGACCTTACTAGACGGTAAATTACAGCATCATCTGCGAACAACCTAAGAGAACTGCTCAGATTGTCACCCAGGTCATTTATATAGATCAGGAACAGTAGAGGTCCCAGGACGCTTCCCTGAGGAACACCTGATATCACTTCAGTTTTACTCGATGATTTGCCGTCTATTACTAAGAACTGCGACCTTCCTGACAGGAAATCACGAATCCAGTCGCACAACTGAGACGATACCCCATAGCTCCGCAGCTTGATTAGAAGTTGCTTATGAGGAACGGTGTCAAAAGCTTTCCGGAAATCTAGAAATACGGAATCAACTTGAGATCCCCTGTCGATAGCGGCCATTACATTAGCACGACATGAAACAAGAAGCAATGGGTGTGTTTGTCTTAATACAAGACTGTACCGTTTGCTGTTTATCAGTTTCGCTTTGCTTGCGTATGCAAGGTGTTCAAAAAAAGTGTCGCATACTTTAAATGGTGGTCGTACTCATCGAATAAAGAAAATAAATCTAATCAGCATGGGGCTTGAAAAGCATACTTCCGAGATAAACACGTGTTTTTAGGAAGGGTTGCACGACGCTTTGTTGCGGACTTTATCCTCTGCTGATGCGAAACTGCCAAACAACATTTTAGTTGTTGCATTGGTGCTTCATCAAATGTGTCGGGAGTGGACTGTGATGTCTTACTCTAGAGCTCTATCTACCATTAGGCTGTCTGCACTAATTTTTGTGGTTCGAGTCATGTTGCAGGCTACACTAGTTTTCGTCGTGTTTTTGTTCCTTATGCACAGTACTGTAAACCCTGGGTGCGTATCATTTTTTTTTTTTACTTCTTCCAAGCGCGGATTTATTTACGTGTTTACTGTTATTGCGCTAGTTTATAAGTACAGCTGGTGTAGTACATTTACAGTTCATCTCATCCACCACTTTTTATCAATGGAAGCCTACTACTTCGCAAGTGAAATTGCGGATATATTTATGCTATGGTTTAGCAAATGGACGTTGTCTGGGGGCCCATACCCTAGGCTGAAAAACATCCACAACGCAGAGTGCCATATCGGCAGATTTTTCCAGCGTCTGAGGGACAAAGGTACCCTTGCACCTCGGAGGTGACAGTCGAAGGCCCCACACAGTCCCCACACATGCCATGGAGGAGTGTACACTACGTTCGGTGGAAGAAACCTTTGGGACCAGTGTGACGATTAGCAGCAGCAGAAGGAGTGTTTCACTCTTTTGTCTAGGGGTTACGTAATGAACAATTGCTGTACCCGTATCATCTACAGCGCGTTCAGGCCCTAAAGCCACAGGATTATCATCACGGCTGTTTCAGAAGTGTGCTGAAAGTCCACTGTCCTCATTCAACATTTTATTCACCGATGAGGCAAAGTTCACAAGAGATGGTGTGAATTTTCATAACCAGCGTGTATAGGCAGATGTAAATCCCCAAGCAATTCAGGAAAGTGGGCAGCACTACCTATTCTCAGTCAACATATGGGCTTGCGTTCCTGGCATCAACAGAATCATATATGCTACCACAATGGTTAAGACAGGCACATTACCTGGTCTTTCTTTTTAATGTGTTGCTTTTCTTACTGGAGTCTGTGTCATTGTAGAAACGAATACAAATGTGGTTCATGCATGATGGTGCACCAGCACACTTTCGTCACAAATTGCGCGAACGTCTAACGCAGACAGTCAGGACATCTGGATAGGTCGGAGTGGCGGCGAGTGTGGGTGTGGGGTCACACACCTTGGTCTGCTTGTTTCCCAAACCTCAATCCCCTAGAATTTTGCTTATGCGGACACTGAAGCAGTTGGTCTACGTCACACCAATCACCGATGTGCGGACATTGCAGGTTTGTATCTTCAATGCGTACAACCGGGTGTACGTCAAAGGTTGAATCATTCCTTACCCAGAGGGCAGAGTAGTGCATCGTCATGAATGGACGCCACGTTGAACACCTGCTGTTCCTGTAAACACACGTTTATCGCAGAAACTATGCACTATCGGAACCGTTTTTACTGGACTTAACTCAGAAAGTATACATTTCCGTACCCACGTTTATTGGCCTTATTTTTCTTGTTTCGACGACTACTACCGCCTCTCAAAGCATTCTGCACTTTTTTTTTAACAACCACTATACACTGTCTAGTAACGTTAAAGTGAGACAAACAGTGGAAAGCTTCAGTAACCACCATTTTCAACTCGTATCGCTGTGGAATATGAAGGAAGACAGTCAGTGAGCCTCTGGAAGGTATCGACCGGGATATGGAATCATGCCGACTCCAACGGCTTAGCCAGATGCGCTAGGTTTCTTGGTTAACGATCCGTGGCGGGAACAGTTGGGTCGAAGTGGTCCAGCAGTTTCACGATTGTGTTTAAGGCCGGAGTGTTAGGTGACCAGGGAAATATGGCAAACTATGTTTAAATCGAAATGCTTCTAGTGAAGAGGGTATTCGTCATTTTTGAAATTGAATTGTCTACCGTCTGGTTTAGTACGTCCCAAGCTGTATCGGGACCTGGGTGAGGGCTGAACGAGTGAACATTGTAATTAATGGGAGGCGAGGAATAAACAATCTGATTGCACGTCAGTGTGGGTATTCGACAAGCCATCTTCTCTTCTTCTGGAAACCATCTTATGTTATTAATAGCCAATTAATTGAATGGTATATCCCGTCTTGCTTTAAAAAAAGTTAAAGGTCATTTTTGGTGCATTGTGCAGACCAGCAAACAGGGAGACAATAGAGTGTCAGCACCAGAGATCCTACAGCAGTCGTCTCAGGTAGGAAGTTGGAGCATGCACGTCTCCGTAAACACACTATCGACTGTCACCTCAACACTAACTGTTGCTGTGTGTCAGTATGTGCTCCCATCGATAAATATTATTAAAGTGTGTTATGTAGTGCCAAGACAATATTCGATTTGCCGTTCACCAGCTCTCCTTTCGTAACACCCCATATTAAAGTTACAGTTGTGCTGTTAAGGTTATTTCAGTGGCAGCACAATTTTCTCATAGCAAGGAGCGCTGATATAGTGTTCTTGCTGAGATCACTACTTCTCCACTATCTTGGTGACCCGTTGTGAGGGAAAAGCCATAATTTAACTAGCGACGTTTTCAAGACACTGGGGATAAAGGTGGAACAATTTTTGTCTATTGATACTGTGAATGCACATTACAAGAGCTAATGATCGTGAAACAATAAAGGCACTGGTAATGCGCTGACTTGAAGTCGAATCTGTTTAGACTGAGTGATTTGAAACCAAGTCATTACTCATTTGAACATTAATAATTAAAGTTTTCTACCACGTAGAAATTGTATACTAACAGATTTAAGGTGCTTAAAGTAATAAGCCAACAACCATCATCTTACCTAGCTTGGCAAACGACGTTTTCGGATAACAAAAGTGTACTGCCTATCCACATATCCATATTCATTAGCAACCAATAGCCCAGATATATTTATTGTTACAACAGCACTAGCTGCATACATAATATTTGTGGGTATATTATCTTTCATACGTTTAACTTATGTGTACTTATACTGTGTGTGGCCGAAGCATTCTTGTGTTGTAAGAACTAGTGCTATGCAGGAAGAAGAGAACGCCGTAGAAACAGCAAGACTGGAGCTTCAGTCACCAGCTAAAATAGTTACAGTAGAAGCAGGCGCATCGGAAGAAGCAAATCCTTTGGCGGGCGTGAGTGCTAATGCTGTGCTCAGTCACCTTTATAACGTAATAAAACACAAGAAAAGCTTGGAGGACCTACTGCCGGTGTAGAATCAAAACGATAAGGTCATAAGTAGATGAAAATATCAAGATCATAAAGGAACACATGGGAAAGATAATCGAGGACAGAAATGCCAGCATGATTGGACAGGTAGGGCAGAGGTTACAAGTCGGATGCAGGCTAGGACTGCTAAACAAGTGAAATATGGAAATACTTAAGACATAGTAGAAGCCGTACGGGAACAGGCTAATGTAATGGCACAGAAAGTCAGCCAGATAGATCACCATTTGTGAGAAGAGCCGAGAAATGTTTGTGTGTGTCGTGAGTCAAGCAAATGATACGAACGAGAGGTAGAGAAGGCCAAATACAACAACTTAGATTTTAAAAAGTTGATTAATACAACTATAATAATTTGTAGATGGGTTGAGGAAGAGTATACCAGCTCATTGGAGTGAGAATGAGAAAATACATGCGGTATGTAGCATAATGAACTTTAATGCTTTGTGCTGGACTTTGAAGAAATAAAGCATGAAGTAATTTCTTCAGAAGGGTACAGAAAGATTTGGTCATCAGGAGACCTGGATATAGCCACCGTACTGTGTACTCTTACTATGAAAAGATACTCCAAAAATTGCACAACACAAATCAATCTGGAGATGATAAATGTTCGTGTACACACACAGGCTTTTTGTAACAACAGTAATAAACTCTGAAACAAAGAGACGTAATTGGTTCCCTTGCATATGCATTCACAGCACCATACTAAGAAGTTCTTCTTCAGCTAGAATAATATATCAGTGTAAAAACTTTCATTTATAGAACGCTGCTACTTCTGTGTCTATCTACTAACCAATTATTAATACGGAAGTACTGACATTTTTCAAAATATTTCTACAACAGTAAATCTATATCGGCTACATAAATATATTTTAGATTTACTAAAGTGCAACCTAACATTGAAACGATATGATAAAAACAGTAAAGCCGAAATATTTTATTGAGTATAAAACAACAGCAAGAATTTTTAAATAATAATAATTGTGGAAATGTGTACAGCCACGATAAAAATAAAATCAGAAAATTTCACACATGTGATTTAAAAATTAAAGGAAGTTTGTTAATAACCGGAAGTATCTTAATGTAACCATTGAACAACTTCCAGAATAAGTCTTTCTCTATGCTGTTGGTCACAAAATTCCACATGCCACTTACATGCGGTCAAGTGAGTCATTGATTTCAAAATTAATGATAAAATAAATACAACTAAGTTATTATTAATAATAGATTTATTATCAGTCATTAGACCTGTCATACCTATAATCAGATTGATAATGTACTGAGTTTAAGACAATTTTACGTTTTGCAGTGTATAGGACACATGAAATATAATAACCTAAATTAGACAAAAACTCAAATATACAAAATGATAACCTCCTACCTGCAAACACGCATAATGACTGACGTAGATGCTAAGTTCTTCAAGTACAAGAAATCCACGTCATTACATATATAACTTCTTACAAAAATCTCCCTAGATCGTGTTTTAAATACCAATTCTATTCTGAGAGCCACTGCCGCTCATTCAAATAACTATTTTCAGAACTACTTACAAAATGGATGAGGAATAGCCCAATAAGCGTACGAGTTGCGCCTTGAAACTTTTCAGAATTTCGCGCTTACTGTCGTTCTTTTCTATTAACGTGTTTTCCGGATGTTTCTGGCAGAACCATGTGCTAATGATACAATTCTCATATGCTTCAACACTAAATTTATTTAACTGCAGAATGTTGAATCCAACTTCATTTATTATTAACGTTCACATTGTCGAATACTTTTACATTTCCTTCTGATTTCATTTGTGTCATTCATAATTACTCTCCTAGAGTGAAGAAAGTTTACATAACAGCTATTTTTAACAAAAGCCTCAAAGATGTTAACTGCATTTCATGCCTTTAGAGTGACGTTTTTAACGACTATCAGGTTTCACCCTAGCGTTCTTTTTGAAGGAACAATGCGTGTGGAAGCTCTTCAGTTATAATTAATATTAACGTAAATTATAACCAATTGAGGAACACCAGCGCATAATATGGCATAGAAACGTAGTAAAGCGCATCTATATTAAGACGTTGCATGTGATTACACTGTGCTGATCCTGTGAACTGAATGCATTTGTTGCCTTTCGAAGACCACCTTCTGTAGTCTTGAGTTTCTCAAAAATTTAATTCAGTAATATTAAATCCTCTCATTATAATAGTTAGCTGATGTCTCTGTACATCCGTTTATAATCTCTTGTAAATCATAGCTAGTGGCTGGAAGGCACACCGCTCCTCTCAACCTCTCGCTTCAGACCTGCTACCGACTCGCTTCACTTCTCGCTTACTACTGACTTCCTACGAACGCTTAAGTGCCGTCTCTCCTGCCAACAATGCTTTCTGGTGCAGACAATCCCTGCTACCATTACAAAATGTATCCCTGCGCGGTCTTTCCCGTTCTTTTCTTGAAATGTATCCATACGTGGTCTCTCCCGCCCTTTCGAACTGTCTATGTACCGTTGAAAGCTTAGTATCCCCACCGGTATGACAGTTTGTGAAACAGTGTTGGACGTATGCAACCATGTGTGAATTGTTCTGCGTTTCAAATTTTCGTTACGTTGTGTGGGACTGAACAAAAAAAAAAAAAAAAACAGCAATAGCGAACACAGGAAAAATAAGTCTAACTGACGATATAAAAAGCTCACACTGAGCCCACAGTCTGTCAGATAGTTTCAGACAGTTATTGTATTTTGTGTTTGGGATACTACAAATAATCAGTTTCTCTTTCCAACAACAGAGTTTCGTAAAGAAACTGTACTACATTGTAACCTTCTTATGACGGAAACTCTTGTTTAGTTTTGCTTCCTCTGTACTCATGTCTCATGACTGCAACACGCAGCAACTAATGTAAATATAAGAAATTTTAAGAAACATGGCAAGAAGTGTGCAAATCGATTATCTTGTGTTCTGATATTCGTTTGGCTTAATAATATATGCTACACAATAGAAAGTCGTTTAAAGTGCAGAATAGTGTAGAGGATATTTCGATAAACGTACGAAGTGAGGTAGGTAGGACACGTGGCATGAAGAAAAAATTGAACTTATGTTTATCAGAGGCAGAATATGTCAAACAGATGTACCTTACAGCAACTTACTGGGACCAGTATTATTCTTATTTTCCATTAGTACCTTTACAACATTAGATGTGCTATAAAAACCTGAGATTTATGACAGAAAAGTCACATACACTAAGAAAACGCCTCACCAATGAAAATGAGAGAAAATTAAAATTAGGAACATACACAAATGTAAAAAAACTGCAGAGGGAAAAAGCCAAGATAATAAGGAACGTTAACAACACGAGCATTGGTAAATCGCTCATCAACGAAATGCAAGCTGGATAAAACTAACTTATCTCCAGTCAGCATATTATTAAGAAAAACACTATTTAGAATCATGTTGCTTTGTTGCTATTTTCAACATTGTAAAAATATATCGCATAATTTTGAAAAACATGAGATAAAAAGCAATATTTAAATTTTCTGCGTTGACAAAAATTTATACTTTGAAATATATTATACTCGAAGAAGACGGCAATGTATTGTTGAAACCGGTCATCAGTTTAAAATAACTACTTAAATCCGATGTTGACTCTGAGGCATTTTTTCAAATGTTACAATTTGTAGATTGCACCTTGATACGAATGTCTGTGATATGTAGTAAATGTGTAACAACCTGGTAAATTCACAACTATTCTAATTTCCTGGTCTTCGGTTAGCAAATCTAATGACATTTCTCAGTCTATATCAAGACCAGGCTGTAGCCGTAGCTCTGAAAGCGACAAACCTTGAGAGGGAACGTGACGAAACGTGACCATACGACTGCTGTGGTGGATCAGACCTCCCCCCGCACTGCTCGGGACATAACTGAGGCTCTCGTGGCTTTATCTGTGGCGGCCACTTCACGGCAGGCTCTTATCTCCTTGCGTCAATGAGCTATGCAATCGGGAACCCACTGACCACAAATTGTTCAACGGAAGCGCCTGGCTTTACCAAAGTCTACTAGATTTTGGACCGATGACGTTCCCTCTGCATTCATGATGAACTGACATCACTGAGACTCACCGAATCTCTCTTTAAATGTGGAAAATACTGACTTGCGTTATTCAGCAGGTAACCTGAATGCATTTTTTCAATCGTGGTAATAATTTATTACTTATTTCCAGTCACACCACATCAGGTTAGTGATAAACTCAGAACTGAAAGAGGACTGAGGGATGAACACTTCTTATCACCAAAAAAGACTCACCTCTGAAGGAATTTCTTGTTGTTGAGTGGAATACAACCGGAACAATATAGTTTTTAAATAGAGTGTACCACCACTTTTGACTTTGCAAACGACAGTGGGCTCACTATTAATATGAAAAGGCAAAATAAATCAGCTGAGCTTAGTGTAACCAAAGACAACGATAGGTAGAAGAAACAAACAGAATGGAAGAAATTGCCTGGAGTGATTATCGCAAACCAAATAAGGCTTGAAATGTGTGTGGAACTGACAGTGTGAAATAGAGTACATTATCACATTTGACTAACAAAATATAATTAGTTACACTGCTGACATAGAAAAATGAAACTCTATGGAATAAATAAGTAAACTGCATTTTGGGTACTTCAAAACAAAGGCTGAATGAGTAGTAAAACAAATATTCTTGAGAGTGAAAATCGGCAGGAGAGCCTTCGTCAAATTAAGCAGCGTGTCCAAGGATACCATTACGGTGTGCCTGAGAAAAAGAGTTGTGTGCATTAAGGTTTTGATTGGCGCCTGTGAGATATTACACACAGTAATTAGATAAAGAAAACAGAGGATAGATAACCATCTAATGAAGGGATTCATGTTGTAAGTTAATGAGAAGGCCAAGTAAACACGGACATTTGTTTCGGAAAAGGTTTTAGACCAACACGTAATCACCAAAGCAATGGAAGTGGAATTGGGTAGGACATAAAACCAGATAAACTAAGCAAATTCATTGTGAGATCACGAGATATCAGAAAAGACCTAGATGAGCCACAGAAAGTTGAGTAGACTACAACACGTTCAGCCCTAAATCCGTTGAGAATCGCGTAAGACTGTAATGGATGAAAAAGTAGAGAGAATGATTAAGTCTGTTATTGAAATTATTGATGACACACTCTTACAATTAATGACAGACGGAAACCACATTTTAATTGCATATTCATACTGGTTTCTAATTAAGTCTTGTATCTCCGTCTCACTTAACTACTTATTTTTCACTACTCCAATTTTCCGACATTTTTTTGAGTAGGTATGTTAAATAGAATTTATACAAATTGTTTTTACAGTTTTTAAAGCTAGATTGCCCATACGCTATTCGTTGCATAATACTGTCGTCGTCATCTTGCATACAGGTACACTAGCCATATATGCCTGTTCCATCTTCATAAACGTTGTGACCGCCGTTTCCTTCATAGTCCTAAGTCTCTCCTTCCATTTGTGCGAGACTTCAACATTTTCTTCCGTAGCCTTTCATCTTCCACAAGTTGTTTCCACCTCTATCTTAATATGTTTATGTCCTCATTACCAACATGTACAAACTCCTTCGAACATCTTCATCCTTTATTAAATCTCTTTGTGTAGCACTTTACTCTCCTTAAGAATCTCATTTGTGCTGCTTGTATTTTTCTGGTTTCTTACGTTTTATTTATCCACCTCTTTGCTCCTTGCAGCAGAAATGGTCTCACCATAACTTTATAAAATTTTATCTTCCTACCTTTTTCACTTTTTGTAATTAAGTGTTCTGTTTATTGTTCTACATATTTATTGAAATGTGTGGATATTTCCAACTACACCATCATCATAATTATAACTCATGTCGCATAACATAATTTGGAAACGTGACGTCTATTCAATTACTTTTTTGTTAATCACTATTTTGGTTTAGCCGGTGAACTACTAACTGGAGTTTGTTTTTATTTCTATGTATTATTTCTTTATCATCTGTGAGCAGGAAGCACTTAGTTTAATGTATTTACCTAATTTAACTCCTTAATGACTATTTCATTTGAACCTTTTAATGACTTTATCAGAGTAAATATTAAAAAGAGTTGACGAATGGGGGCGGCCCTATGTCGTACATTATCATTTGTTCTTTTGTTTCCCGTATTTATTGCTATTTTTGTTTCACGTCATAAACATTTGTTTGCCCTTATCAAGTGTGATGAATGGCATGTGTCATTCGTAATTGCCCATAATTTATTTAGATCAACATCATCAACGACGTTTTCAAATTATATGAAAATATTGTGGGTTTCAAGTATAAATTCCCTTTTGTTCTGTGAGTCGTTTTCTTATAATGATACGAACGACCGTTTCTATAGCCACTATGACCTCCTTAGACAACTGCATCAGCTAAAAATGGTATTCCACTTTTCAAGATTTTTGAGTGCAGCGTATATGTCGCGTCCAACAGACGAACTGCTGTTAGTTCCTACATTCGATTCTATTGCACTCTTTGAACAAGAAGGGAACTTCAGCCTTGTTACACGAGTTTGGGAATTTACATCTTTGCCAACATGTACAGAGAAGAAGTTATAATCTGTTTCTGCCGCTGTCCTATTTTTTAGCACACTGGACTCGCGTTCGGGAGGACGACCGCTCAATCCTGTTTTCAGCCATCCTGATTCAGGTTTTCCGTGATTTCCCTAAATCGTTTCAGGCAAATGCCGGGATGGTTCCTTTGAAAGGGCACGGCTGATTTCCTTCCAAATCCTTCCCTAACCTGAGCTTGTGCTCCGTCTCTAATGACCTCGTTGTCGACGGGACGTTAAACACTAACCACTACCACCGCTGTCCTATTTTCATTCTATTGCGAATTTTTAGTTTTCTTCATTACTAAAACTATTATATTATTTCTATGTCGTATCAAACAGTTACGTGTGTCTTATAATAGTCAAGTGACAAATCGAACTTCTTCCTCATTTACGATCTCACTAACAAGAAAGAGATTCTTTCCGGCACTTTCGTATGTATGTATCATATGGTGCGAAAATGACAAAATACCGTACCACATGGACGTTACGAAGATAGCCGACGGCAACTGTACATAGCCTACGAATGATTGACAGGACACTGTCTGTTAATATGCGTTACAAGGACTCTGCTCTATAGCAAAGCCATCTGCAATAGAGAACTGTACTGAAAGGGGTTTTCCACAGGTTTAAATTTTAATGTATTGCTAGTAAAAATGATATGTTTTATACTGATGTCGGAGGTATTTTAGGGGAAAAGGAAATCTTAGTTCTGGTTGGCATCGGTGTCATTATATGTCGAACGCAAGCACCGAGAGGACAAGCTTGAGAAAAGAAATCAGCGGTTTCTGTGTTACAGTAACCACCTTGGAATTCGTCAGTTATTATTCGGCAAATGGCTGGTCGGTACACGTAGTTGGTCCTACCCAGTACGAAGCCAGTGTTTTAGCCAAAGCCCTTTGTGCTTAGTTAGGTTACCTTCTGTTCTCAGATGTTTCAATATACAGGATTCTTCCCCGAGTTCTTCACCGAACCGTATAATGGATAACAGTTATTATCATTATTGTTATTACAGTTATTATCAATATGATAATATATCTGCTATAAACTATTTTGACCTTTCAAAGCTACTTTCATTAATAATTGGGAAATACAGACAAATGTCAGCTTCCAGAGACAATACTTGAATATGTGCGTTCTTTGATTATGACATAACGTCAAAAACCAGGAATTCTACACACTTAAATTTAAACTGTAAATTGTTAGGAATAATCGGGAAACTGGCCATAAAATCTCTCCAACCTTCGCCATCTCCCATGAAAATTTCCGTTTCAATGATGTTACGTTGGAGGTAAGTTACTTGAAGCCTCTGTGAGTGATGGGACCTGAGGAGCGAGATAATCCATGGCGCTGTAAATCATACTTACGTCGCACCTCACTTTCAGAAGGAGTTTCAGAGGAGAGTGTTAAAGTCTGATGTTTTTCAGCCAAAACAAGTCTCGCCGTACGGGCTTCACTGGAATCCTGAGATCGAATATCTCCTCATTCTTTTAACCTATCTCGTGTATTTAAAAAGACTCGAGGCAATCATCATCATCATCATCGTCATCATTTTTGCTGGCGAGGAATATAAATAAAATCTATCGAAAGAAGCAAAGCAGTGTCGTTTAATTTTTAACACAAAAAAGTGAAATTTGTAGATCAATATATCATAGCAAAAGTACATTGTGTTCGTTTCTATTCGTGTAAATAAAATTACTGTGATTGATTCTGTCACTTGCGTAAACTTACGAAAATAATCTCTCAGTGACTTAAAATCATTGAGGTAAAGAAAGAAGGTAGGAGGCAGTACTGACTAATGCTGTAAGTAATTTTGAAGACAGAGTGTATGCGGCTTTTCAGCATTATAAGTATTCCAGAACAATAGCAGACTAATGTTTATTCTTGTTCATTATTACTATGCTTTGTGCGCAACAACTGTTTTAAATACTAAAAATTAGAGAGACTACACTAATAACACGGTGTCAGGATGGCAGTTCCGAACCTTTTTCTGTCCTTGAACGCTTATTTGCTGTAATAAAACAACACAGAGTGACGTCATGGCGAAGTGTCACCGCGGTGAACTATGGAGTATGAACGCGGTGAACCGAATGCTTTGAGCTAGTTAAGATGGCGGACATCGGCTTTATTTTTGTGACGTAATGCCACTTTTTTTACCTCTGTGGTTAAAAAGAAGTAAGAGCGCCATCAGTTGGTTCATTGGAGCACTACGATCTAACAGCGCCATTTATCTGTTCTTGGGTAAATTCCACCAAGATGATTAAAGGTCTGAACTAGTAAGCTGAGCAGAAGATTTTAGATGAAACTTCAGATTACCACAATTTTTCTCGTGATCCGATGTTGATGAAAGTAGTGACACACCAAAATCGCAATAGTAATCTGTTGTAGTTGCTACATATTTTATCACTATGAAAAACATTATAAAACCACAATCACAATAATACAGGAGATCGCCTTACAAGCCCAGATCATTTACACAAATAAGATATAAATTTCTTTAACCGGAAAAAAACCCATACAGCTTGAAATTTGAATATGACTAGGTAAATATACTCAGGTAAAGCTTTAATTAAATAGTACAAATGCCTGTACAATTCCCATCAGAACTCTCATTCCTTCCAATCAGCTGAAGAACATATTAAGGGTAAGAACACAGATCTTTTAAGGTTCGGCTAGCCAGCTTTCCTAAACAAACTATATACAAATTACCAAAACAATTAAGGAGGTGCTTCAAGTTTAGTTACTCAGGTGTTTAATCAACTATATTCTTAGAATGATTACAACTAGAACATGCCCATATGACAATCACCCCTAAAATGAGGTTGTTCAATATTACGTGTGAATTAGCGACAGACGCGAGCAGACCAAGGATTCAAATCAATACGAGAGATCCCCGAGACAGGAAGTGGCATAGAAATGTACTCAACTTTGGACTGCAACTGAATTTCAGATGCTATAATTCTCCACCGGAAAGATGAAATCACGCAACAGTGACAACATAACCTAAGATGTGAAGGTGAGGACAGAGCCTTAAATACCTCTGTCTGTTCCAGTGATGCTCTGCTCCCAGTATCCTCGCGTCGACCGCTGCCAATTATCTGTAACAGAACACACATCAATGGCAGACAGTATTCTGAGACATAAACTACACAATATTGTCTAAAGAACAGGTGACCAATACAACTCAATAGAAACACATTAGCCTCCGTGAGTTACTTGGCCGGTGCCAGCCCTTAAACGCCGGTTAATAAGTTCGCTAAAACCATGTCCTAAAGTTAATATGACCAGAATTATCTCGGCCCACATTTACACGCCAAAATACCAAATAAAGTACAAGATGGAATAAAGGACGTATCTCGGCGTGTCTTGAAACGCAGGAGCCGGACTTACTCACTAATCGTTGACCTTCTAGCTACGTCTTCAACTACGCTTCACGTCGGTTGGTTGGGCGTAGTTACACTGCCTCAACTGCCGTCAAGATAGTTAGTCACGACACCGAGGTACGTGATCAACAACTAAAACAAGTCCAAAGGATTTTTAGTACACTGTCATATTCAATTAAGCCGTACGCAACCCACCGAAGCAACTCGGCGACTCCAATCATCCGGCGTAGCTTATTAACAGACTCGAAGGAGCTTGTCCTTCCGATCTCTAGGACAACCAAACCACCATGGGCGGTAGATCTGCCATCACTACTGATCACGCCGTAGCCGCTGGCCCTTCTCCTTCGTTGTCCGACTCGTCCTCTTGCCGTTCTGTCTACATACACAGTCCCACGTGACTCTCGCTCGCCGCCGATCCCGACATACCTTCCCTAAACAGCGCTGCCGTTAAATCCGCGTCGCCATAGATCAGCAGAAGACAAATAAGCATCGATGTCAAGTCAGAGATCAAAATTACAATCGATGGAAACTGGCTCCAGAAAGGCAGTAGCTCGAAGTCTTTACGTGGCACCAAGCTACACTCAAGTTGGTTCTGAACTGCCATCAAAATTCGTCTAGGCAAAAAGAGAGACAAGAGGGTTTCACAGATTTATTATTGGCACAAATATAAATATAGGTCTTCTGTAATTTTGCATAACAAACATGATTATTATTTTACCTTCTTACAATAACTTCCAATATTTTCATGTGTGCTATTCTCTTTACGACTAACAACTTTGTTCTGTTGCGTTAGAATCAAGTAAGAGATGTCTTGAATTTGTTCTCTTGAAGTCATTCCTGATGTGGTCTTGTGCTGTTGTGTCAGTAGTGGAGTGCCCATTAAAGACAAACATCTACAAAAAGTAACACATTATATGCTAATTTACACTACTGAGCCGTGGTAAAATTGCTGCTTTGAAGAGCGTGCCGCAGCGAGTAGTGTGAAGCAGTCGCCCACCGTTTCTGGCGGTGGCGCCGCTGTGGCAATCGCAGCTTTCGTGTCTCCCTCTGGTGGGAAAGGGGAAAGGTTGCCTGTTCACGTGCATTTAAGGGGCGCTATGAGCTCTCCAGTCAGTCAGTGTGGGTCAGTCTCTCGTCCGCATTTGTTAAGTAGTTAGTATCTGTCTGTCGTTCGGAGTGCTACTATGTCTGTCGTTGAGATCATCGTTTAAAGCAGGAAAATTGAGAGTCTTTTCACTCAGCGAGTGGTCGCCCGGTCGGGGCTTAGTTTCAGCATCTAAGTCTACGCGTTAGGCCGCCAGTCTGCTCGAGTTTGCTCAGGCAATGGTCATTGATGGTTGGATCGGTCGGTTGGTCCTGCGTCCGTTGAAGCGACTGGCAGCGGACGATTCGGGAGAGCGATATGAGGGTACTGCGCCAGGTCTTCTCGAGAAATCGCAGTTTATTGGAAGTCAAGTGATTGGTGATATGTTATTTGATTTACTCTTGTTAAATTCTACTTGTTTTCTTGGTTAGGTCACCAGCCGTTTCACTTTGGGGTCATTCCACCATTCTTTTCCCTTTGCCCACCCGCGGGAAGGTGGTTATATATAAATTGGGTGGTCCGTTTTTCCCTTGTGGAGTAAGGATGGGTTAGAGCAACCTGCGGTCCGGGTTGTTCTGTAATCTCCCTATCAGTCTACTGTACGTTAGTAGCTGCCTCTGTCATGTTTGTCGGATTTGGTGTGTTAACGAATTTATTGCTTGGCGTGTAACGGCACAATACCTGAAATATGTTTTGATCGTTGGAAACATTGAATTTATTGCCTATTCTCTTGATAGGCTGTATCTGGATACTGTAGAGCATATTAACTATGGTTTGGCCAAGTTTATATAAGACTTCATTTCATGGGCTTTTATTTAAATGATTATTAATGATGTTATTAATACAAATGTGATAGAATCCTTGAAAGTGAAATATGGGTGAAATGGAATTTTTTACGATATCTCTTAGTATGTAAAGTTGCCACCCTTCAACCGTAGGACTTTTCTTAGAAGTTAAAATCAAGTTGCACCTTCGGTGGCAGGATTGATATTTTAATTATTAGTGTTTTTTACCATTTCCATCCCTCCTACGGGGGGGGGGGGGGGGGGGAGGGTGCATAGTTGTGTGCTTGTGTAAATTGTTAAAACTCTTAGTTTAAAGTTATCTGATGTGTTGCAAATTTGGACCAGTGTAGTCTGTCAGAGGCTGTTGTGAGCGGTCGTAACTACAGCCATGTCAAACGGGAGCGGTGAGGTTCTCTGCCCGAAAGCTCATACAGTCAAAACTTGTTCCTTTCTGTATCTGAATGAATTGCAAATTTTATATTTATTCTGATTATAATTTTAAATCTGTTTCTTTTAAAAAATGGTTTTAAGCACTATTAAAATGAATAAAATTCCTGTTTGTTAAAAGGATTTTGGTTATGATTTAATCAGTTACTACTTTTTCCATGCTTACATAGAGTGATTAAATGTGTTAATGTTCTTGATGAATCAATAGTAAATAAAATAAATTCTTATTTATTCTTTGAAAGTAAATCACGGTTCAACTACATACACTTAAAAATTGAGTTATGCGTATCACTGAATGCCATGTGTCCTTCTATAGTGCTGTGTTACATACACAAAGTGTAAAATACTTGGTTGTGACAAATGGCCTTGAATGCGGGTACACATACGGGATGTTCGGTATTTCCCGTCACAGACTTTAGGACTTCAAGAGCGGGAGTGTGTACATAATATTTTGAATACGAACCTATGTCAGAAACACATCGTCTCCATGCTATTAAAGTTTGAAAACAAGTATGCTAGGTAAGTATGCAAAAGCGCAATCAGGGTGGGGGCTGGTTACCTCGAATCATCAGATGCCATTTACGTCTGTCTGTGACTTTTTGAGCTACAGGGTAGGGTACACGATTGCACAGTACTCTGTTATGATCTCTCTGAATGGCTAAGCTCATGTAATACCCGTCTTCGAATCGAAGTCTACAACCCTTCATCTCACCCATATGAGCACCCTTTTGACATCAAAATAATCGACTAATTAATGAAATTTATCAGTTAATTGCACCTCCCCTGTAGGAAATCCACAGGCCTCCCCATTCCACCACATACCCCACCTGGAAACTGTTAGGAAAAGGACTCTGTGTTGAGGTCTGGAGAGGAAGAATCACACAACTTGAAATTCAAATCAATGTCTACTGACATAACATATTGTTCAGTTAAATTTGTATACCCTTTATTTAATGAGATTGGGAAGACGGGGCACCCACCAATTGGGTAACCTTTACTAGCTACGCAGATCGTTCGGCAAAACTGTGTGCTATGTTGTTTGAAGAGTCTGGATGATTGGTCCAAAAATCTGGCAAGTTAAAGTTTATTAATTCGGAGATAAGCTCTCGACGAATTCTGACTGTGGAAAATATATGTTCGCACTATCGTTTCAAACTACATCTCTGGGCGATTTACGTCTGGTACTATTTGTACTGTGATAATTAACTACTTTCGGTATGGACATATACACACTTTGAATACTTGATGTTAGTCATTCGATTTTATTTTGTCCAAACAACTATTTGAAGATTTAGATTATAGCGAAATGGCGTCTTACAACAATACAATCTCTCCTCCTCTGACACGTCCACTCTCTCCATTTCCTTCGCAAAGAGTCCATCAGACAAATCTTTGGTTCGTTTAAGACACAGAGATGGGTTTGTAGCACGGAACGTCCGATTCTCGCAGCCTGTATATGCCTTTCACCTCAATACCAATTTGTCGCACAATAATTAATAATTATGCGTCATTAGTATATCGTATTTCGTATTTTCTTTCCTCAGACAACCTAGCGCCAAAATTACAGTGAACAGTGACTATTGATTTACTAGATTATCACTGAGAGGAATTTGCTTGTGGCGGTTGACAACTTTTGCCGCTTATGCAATCTGAACAGCTTTCATTATCACTCGCTAATGATGATAAGGTTAAATAATTTGGCGTTAACCATTTAAGTACCTCTGAAAAGGCTAATGTGTCCATAGTATTCCGGTCAGTATCCTGAACGAGGGACACCTATAACCTCGATACAGCCGATTTTAAACCGTGTGAACCATTCGTAACTCAGAGCGCGGCGTAAGAAATTGTCACCGTAGGCTTTCTGCATCATTTCCTGTGTTTCTGTAAAGGTTTATTTGAATTTCACTCAATATTTGCAATCTGTAAATTTGGAGACTGTGCGACAAACAGCCTGAACGGTAGCTAACAGACATACAGCAATGAAAATTCCAACACTTACACTTTAAACACAGACCAGTGCAGGGATGCCAACTGGATTTCACTCCTACACCACTGTCGCTAAATTACGAACGTTCTAGAATTTTTTAAGCAAACCTAATCACCCAACGGAAATAGACCTGAATGTCTTCTCACAAAGTTCTTCGAATATCGAAAGTCTTATACGTTCCACGGCTGTACAGTAAGATGAGAAGTATCGTAGTTCACCAGTTTGTCGAACGATTCCTCGTTCATCCATAAGACATTGCAATAGTCTCGTGGCTATGGTGCACGTTCTCTTTAGATTGTTAGTGACGCCGTATGTAGAACGCTTTCTCGTCGCCGTTTCCTCTTGCTTTTCTTTTGGTGGCACCTATCGACTACAGCGAGTTGCACATGGCTGCACGCTGACACGCTTGCTACGAAGACAGAGTTCTGATAAATATTGGACAGTAATAGTGTGCGGATCTTGGCCTCATGTTGTCTCGCAACATATTCACACAGTATTATTGAGTAATAAATATTGAGCGTGCTGTTACATTTCACAGACTTCGCTCGATCGGTCGAAGACGGCCGAGCATTCCAAATCTGAGCGCTAGTAAGTGTGTGGTCACTATTAAGCCGAGTGTACTGACATCGAACGACATTCGATGAAATACATTTTTGTTTTTTTGTCATCGCTCTTCTGACTGCTCTGATGTGACTCGCTACGAATTCCTCTCCTGTGCGAACCTCTTCATCTCAGAGTAGCACTTAAAAGCTTCATTCTCAATTATTTGCTGGATGTCTTTCTCTACAGTTTCTTCATAAAACCTCCTCATTACGTACCTTACCAGTCCACGTAACTTTAAAGATTCTTCTGTAGCACCACATCTTAAATGCTTCGATTCTTTTCTGACGTTGTTTTCAAAACAGTCTATGCTCTGCTACCGTACAACGCTGTGCTCCAAACGTACATGATCAGGATTGCCCTTTTTTTTTGCTGTCTAACTAGCAGAATTCCGAAAGTTATCTATTTCCTGAACAATTGTGATATCAAGTTTGTGCTATTTCTCATTACTTTCATCTTTCATTTACTCTCAATCCGTATCATGAACTCATCAGACTGTTCATTACATTCAGATCTTTTAATTCCTCTTCACTTTCACTGAGGTTAGCAGTGTCATCAGTGAATCTTATCACTGACATCCTTTCACTTTGAATTTTAATGCCACTTACGAACCTTTCGTCATCCCTTCTTCGAAGTATAGCTTGAATTGAAGCAGCTGAAGATACTTCCCTGTCTTGCACCCATGTCAATGCGAGCAGTTCCCTCTTGGTCTTCCACTGTTACTGATCGCGTTCTTGTAAATATTTTACCCCTCTCCCTATAGCTTATCCCTATTTTTCCTCAAAATTTCGAACATCTTGCACCATTTTACATTATCGAACGCTTTTTACAGGTCGTCAAATCCTATGAACCTGTCATGATTTTTCTTTACAGTTGCTTTTAGTATCAACCGCAATGTTAGAACTACCTCTCTGGTTCCTTTGCCTTTCCTAAAGCCGAAGTGATCGTCATTTAACACAGACTCATTACACAATATTAATTTGTTTTCTTCGATAGGCTCTGCCGACGTTCTTACACACGATATGTGGACGGTGAAAGATTGTTAAGTTTCGTTCAAGAAACGAGTTTCTTCAACCCTGAGGATGAAAAATATCACAAATGGAGGCAAAATCTTAATCGGATGAACGAAAATAACATCAGCAGCAAGAACCAGAAACGTTACATTCCGAATAGTTAGCTTTGGGTGGAAATACAAATATCAGAACAAAATTGAGAAGATTAGAGTGTGAAAACAATATTGTTACACATTTTGATTGTAGTAGACATGATGGGATAGGATGAGAGGAAGAACAGCATTAAGTTAGTGTAACAAATGGATAGACATGGTATATCATTCTTGTGTAAGATGAAGAGATACAGAAAGACAAGAATACAGCCTTGCAGATGCACACTATCAACCGCGTAACACAGAAATGTAGGGTTTCTTTGATTGCAGTCGTGAATGGCGCCGGTTTCAGCCTGCCATCCGTTTCGTACAGGATATAGGGGCGACATCAGATGTCAGGGAAGCCACGTGTCGGTGCCACACCAGGGCGAGTTCTGTAGGATGTCACTATGTAGTCTTTTTTAACCGCATAGGCTGTAGCCGAGTCTTATTCCCGTAGACCAGAATCGTAGGCTCCAGGTTTTCACCAAGTGTTTAATGCTTTTTGCCAGTAATATCATTTTATCCATATAATTATAAATATAGCTGTACATATGCATGTATGTATTTATGTCGCTATCTATGTTCCACATCTTCCTCTGCACCTCTATACAGATATACATATCATTTTCTGCCTGGAAAGAATCACTGTAGTTGTAAGAACTACCCACATTTGAAATTAAAGGGGTGGGGGTGGCGGTGGGGGGGGGGGGCGGGATGAAAAGTAAAATAGCTCATACCACGAGAATACTCATACTTTAGTCATCCAATAGTTGAGCATGAGAGCACATATGGACTTGCAACAAACCTTATAAATAATTTCAAACCTTTACGAAACTTTTCTCCGTGACAACCACTGTAAAATGATGAAAGAAATTTAAAACTTGCCATATTTTCACTGTGCAAGCGGCGAGACTGCAACATGAAGCACAACGTTTTAATTTATTATTTCCTTAAAACTAGCAGCCAACGACCGTGCTGCAGTGGTAACACCGGTTCCCGTCAGAACACCGAAGTTAAGGGCTGTCTGGCTGGGCTACCACTTGGATGGGTGACCATTCGGTCTGCCGAACACTGTTCGCAAGCGGGGTGCACTCAGCGCTTGTAATGCGAACTGAGGAGCTACTTCATTGAGAAGTAGAGCTCCAGTCTCGTAAACTGACACATGACAGGGAGAGCAGTGTGCTGACCACATGCCCCTCCATATCGACTGACGTCTGTAGGTTGAAGACGACACGGTGGCCAGTCGGTACTGTGGAGCGTTCATGGCCTGTTAGCGTGGATTTTAGTTTTATTTTGCAGCTAACATTATTCGTGACACATTTTTAGGTTAATATTCACGTATTCCATTGAATGTACCAGAAAAATGCATACATCTATGACATTTACTTCAGGAGATATGACGTCTTAAACAGAGGGATGAGTGAAAAATATCGCTTCAAGGAAGACGTTTAAATGTATTGCGTCGTTGCTACTAACTGTACTCGCAACACTTTTTGCAGTCAGTATGCACACCTGCCGCTGAATGTACCTACCAGAAATATATCATTGTACGACACACAGTTCAGGAGATACGACGTGTAAACATTCAGTTGCGTGAAAATGAAACTGCAAGGTGAACTTCGGTAGACGTACTGGTGCAATGCGTGTGCAAATACGCGTGAGATATGTAAAATACTTGTGAAATATATTTGACATGTGCATACACGGGTAAAGTGACAAGTAAAAAGCTGATGCTAAAACAATGGAATGATCTCAGTTATACTTGACAGACATATTAATTAGAATCTGCACAGAAATGCTATAGGGATCAGAACCGCAAGCCTCCTGTTGCGGTGAGTGTGATGAGGTGGAGACAGAAGCGAGGAAGAGGAGACGGAGATGGCGAGGGGGAAGGAGGCAATGGACACAGATAGAAGGGTGAAGAGATGACTAATTGACTGTAAATTTCAGTGTGATTCTCTAGACCAGCGGTAATCAAACTGCTGTCCGCGGGCCACATGGGGTCCAAATGACGTATTTGAGCAGCCCGCAGCTCTCAGCCGTGATCTGTAACAATACGCATCTACGAATTAGCAACCTAATCTAGAGAAGCCAACTAACGTTGAGAGCTACTTAAGTGTGTTTTTTCTCGGCTCGGTAGCAAACAAAAGTACTTAAAGAGATAGTAAATGCTTAAGATGTGGCTTAAGTACCGCAGGCACTGCGGGATTAGAGAAACGAGAGGGGATTTATCTTGTTGTTCGTCTTGCAGTAGAAACGACTCGTGGATGTGTGTGCCTCGTACCGATCAGCTAGTATGGTATAAATTTCTAATGAAGGAAACATGAATTTGTGAATGTGCGTTACACAGACATATTCAAAAGCGGTAGATATTTGTAGCAAGAAATATGAAATTACATTAAGGCTGTTGCAATACAATGCAATGCATGTAAGATAAATGACTTTAATCATATACAGTCGACTTTCCTGATACATACTGTGTCTCATCTTTATCTGCGATAACGATGTAGGCTAAAGCAATGAATTGAAATTTGTTACAAGCTCCAGCATTCGAGCCCCTATTTACTAGCCACATGCGCTATCCTTAACAGCAGCTCCAGGTGCCACGCCTGTACAGACTACCCTAGAGAGACCAGCTGCGACATAGTTACGAATTGAATAGTGACACGAATATAGAATAATTTTACTTTACTTTATACGTCTATGGTCACAAATCTGTTGTCATCAGACTACCGGTTTTGCTACGGTCGCAGGTTCGAATCCTGCCTCGGGCATGGATGTGTGTGATGTCCTTAGGTTAGTTAGGTTTAAGTAGTTCTAAGTTCTAGGGGACTAATGACCACAGCAGTTGAGTCCCATAGTGCTCAGAGCCATTTGAACCATTTGAACTACCGGTTTCATTCTATAATGACCATCTTCAGATCCGCAGCAAAATATGTAAAAAGCACAAACACATTAGCAGATCGTCTACAGTTTAAAACAATAAAATAGACCACAATGAAAAGTATTACTGACATACATGTGCCTAGTAAGGTTGAGACGTAGGTTCGAATAACGGCGCTCACACAAGTTTTAGGTCACTGCTTTAGCCTACATCATAATAGTAAAAATGAGATTCACAACATTTGTTGAGATTTGGTATCTCATCTTATACAGCATAATAAATTAATGAAATATACAATTCCTGTTATTAATCAATTAATCGTCCGCCCACACAGAAAACACAACACTTGGTCAGGGAACTAAACTGACATAAGTTTGCCGACGCTGAGAATGGCAGCAATCTGAAAAAAGGACGTTTGACACGAAGCGTTCCGAATGGTACCGATTTTCAACGTTCAACACTTGGAGGCTGGTAGCCTACTTATTGCGCCCTTACTATAGTTAGGCTCTTGGGGACTCATAACGTACTAATTTGTGCAGGTTGCCAATTAGTAGAAAGATCGGCAAAACTGTAGCCCCATGTGCCTTCCCTCGAGCCAACCACTGCCCAGGACAGTAGCGGGATCGGGCGCTCTAGATTAACGTGCGTGTTGACATGTGTCAGGTTTCGCCTACACTGGAAATAGTTGTAAGGTGTGTATTAAAAATGAGATCTGCAATGTTTGGGACGTGAATGTAAAAAACAAAATACCTGGGCTGAAGTTCTATAGAAACTCTACTGGGCATGCAGAATATGTTTCTCCAAACTGAAGTAAAATAAAAAAAACTGAGAATTGCTTAACGGTATTTTTGTACCTACAAAGTTCCGCTCACATTCTTTATTCAAATTCATAAATGGGTGCGATAAATGTAAAGCACTTGATCATAATGGTGATGAGCACACCGTCACACACCGTCAGGTGGCTTGCGGAGTACGGATGTAGATGTAGATGTAGATGTAAGCTACATAAACTGTCAAACTGACAAATATCTATTCAATATGTGCAGACTTTCCACAAGACAACCATGATTTAGCAATTCATATATTTTTTGGAGAATTACAAGTGTTTCAAGTACTTTATATCAAAAGACTCTGATAAACAATCCATGACCAGCGAAACAAATAGATCAGATCCTATTTTCTACATAGGGAAGCCACGGATAGAAATGGACATTCGTAGGAACTTTTATAGTAAACACACAAGGTTTAAAGTTTCTTAAATATTCATAATCATAGATCAGAGCTGAGATACCTCCTGAAAAGGACAGTTGATCATTTTCTTTTTTTATGGCTGGTGTATTTGTGGGAAAAATCCGGAAGACATCTCGTCCAAAACATTTTGTGTAACATTTCCACAAATAGTTATTCAAAAATAAGGAACAACTGCGTTGTGAAGTATAGCACGCACAATTCATTTACATTTTCAGAATAAATGCTTATTCCTATGTAGTGGTGCTTATTTCCCTACTAGGTTTCTCTTCTTGAATATTTGATTTTTAATAGTGATGTGAAGCATACATTTTTTGCAGTAGCTCAAGTCCCAAAGCCGCATATCTCACGAAACCTCAAAAACCGAAGCGAGACATGAACTTGTAGGTAATTTGTGTTTAATATTACAGAAAATGATGTATAGTTTTTATTTCCCTTTTCCGGTTCCTCTACAGTCTACAGAGCAATATAGTCTGCCTAAAACGCACAGTATATGACGCTTTATATGTTAAATCGGCTCGCGAACTACTAGTGTCATCATGCCTATGTCTGTGGGCGATTCTCTGTCTGTGACGTCAGTAGAGGCAGTCCAAGTCTTCCTTTCATGTATATCTCATTCCTGATCATGCCTCTAGCACAGGCAGCTTTAATACAAAGCCTCCTAAAATCGATAACTGTAAATGATTTTGTAGGCAGCCTGAGTATAAAATGTTGACCCCAAAAGAAGCAGGTAATACAGTAACTGTGACACGTTAATGAACTGTACATAATGTCTCTAGAGATATTGCCACCCCATTCGAGAGCATTAGTCAGAGAAGACAAAGTTGAGGGCTGGAGCGAAGTCGGGGCTATAGGCAGGCCAATTGATTTCAAGATTCTTACTGTTCAAAAAAAAAAAAAAAATTGCTTCACAGGTCCTACTTCATGTCAGCGTCCTTTTTCAAGCTTATACAAACAACCATGGGCTCAGAACTTTTCCCTACTGTACACGGTACGAAATACTGTAAATTGTGCCCATATCCTGCCGTATTTGGCGTTTCCTTAAACACAATAATCAAGAGTACATCCTAACCACGAAAAATAAGGCCATCCTGGTATACCTACTATGCACTTCTTGGTACTCTTCTGACAACACAGTACTACCCACCTCCTTTTATACTGAAGGGTCTGCCTCTCTGGACATACAGTGGTTAGTTTCGTATTACATTTGTATGGCAAAATACTTTTTGTCAGATACACTGCCAAAAAAATACGCCTGTAAAGACGACGTCGCTTTTGATCTCATGACAACATCTTCCACCTGGGGAATAGTATATACAGGGTGTTTCACTAAATGAGTTTGCCTCTGTCGGTTACGAAGTAATAGGCGATGGAAATATTTATTGCGGTAGGTCACCATAAGAAACGTTACACGGCAGAACTATGAACATAAAATGTCTCTGAGCACTATGCGACTTAACTTCTGAGGCCATCAGTCGCCTAGAACTCAGAACTAATTAAACCTAACTAACCTAAGGACATCACACACATCCATGCACGAACCAGGATTCGAACCTGCGACCGTAGCGGTCGCTCGGCTCTAGGCTGTAGCGCCTAGAACCACATGGCCACTCCGGCCGGCTGGGCTATGAACATAGTTTATTGTGTTATTATCCAAAGAGTTACAGGAAAAAGATACAATTTTTTAAATGGAAGAATAGTTGTTTCAGTCATTCAGTAACACCAGGAGTGTATACATCAGTTTAAATTAAATTCTTATCTCTGGTAGTTTTGGAGCTACCACCCTTCAAAATTTCAGGGGCAGACACTACACGCTGTACATAGTATGCTGTGTGGTGGGTGATGGATGTTCTGGCGGTGGGAAGTTGATTAAAATGAGATTTTCAAATGTGTGTACATGTTCCTGAATGCACAATGCAATGCGCATTCTAAAGGATCTGCGGACGAGATGTAACATCGCCGGTGTGACGGAGAAATATGCATCGCCGATGCGCCGTTTTAGATCGTCTGGGGATGTGGACTCAGTGACATAAACACCATCCTTTAGGTATCCTCACAACAACAAAAATCTAATGGTGTTAAATCGGGCAACCTTGCGGGCCATGAATGAGAACCATGGCGCCCCAACTACCTTCCTGCAAACCTGTAGTTTTGTTCTTCCTCAACAGTATGCACAGAATAGGCTGGGTGACCATCGTGCTGCATCCACATATGGACTCTCGTGTGCAGCCACACATGTTGAAGAAGACCACCCAAATTGTCGACTATAAACGCGTGATACAACTCACCTGTCAGTTACCTGGGAAGTAGTGTGGAGCGATGACTTCATCCCCAAGGGTCCACCTATTCGTTAATAGAACACCTACGTTGACGGTCGACAGAACGTAACCAACGAGGAATGTCTGCGGCCGAGTAGTGCACGTTATGGCGATTCACTGCACCATAACTGGTGAGCGTGGACTCACCAGAGAACATAACAGCTCGTAATGACTCCAGCGTGACATTACGCATGGCCCATTCACAAAATGTAACTCTCTCACGGAAATCGTTCCCATGCAGCTCCTGGGTCAGGCGGTACGGCTGAAACTTGCGGCCGTGTACTATGCGCCACACAGATGTGAGACTGACACCAGCGACTGCAGCAACCGCTCGTAAGCTGACATGAGGATCGTGGTGTACTGCAGCTAAAACAAACACTTCCGTCTCCTCACTTGTTGCAATTCTTCGCCTGTTACTACTACGTAATACCAAGCTGCCTGTTTACGGAAGTCGTTGTTCGGCAGGTAAGAACGTATTGGCTGCCGGAGTTCTTCGCCTAGGACACCTCACGGCGTACATCATGACTGCATCAGTGGCATCGTGTGGCCACTCGCCGAGCATCAGCAACATGTCAACGTACCCGTTGTTCGTGTATTCCACTTTCATCCAATGTCAGTAACTCTGGAATATTGAGCCGCGTTTGTTTATGTGGCTCGAACTGTCGGGTATACGGCCGTGTGCGAATACAGTCTGCACCCTAACAGCGCGTCGAGGAAGCTTCTCGCTCCGTGACACTGGCGACGTTACAACCCGGCCGCACCACATTTAGAAGGCTTGTTGAGTTATGCGCAGCGTGTGTGGTATCTGCCCCTGGAACTTTGAAAGGTTGTAGCTCCAAAACTAAAAGTGATAAGAATGTAACTTGAATTGATGTACACACAGCTGGTGTTACTGATTCTTGTGCATGATAGAAACAACTATTGTTTCGCTTAATAAATTGTATGTATTTGGTGTAACTCTTTGGATAATAACACAATAAACTATGTTCACAGCTCCGCAAACAGTGTAACGTCTCTGATGGTGACCTACTGCAATAAATATTTCCGTCGCCTATTACTTCGTATCTTACAGAGGTAAACACACTTAGTGAAACACCCTGTATGATTTCAACGTCATCCGTCAGCATACAGCATATTTGCATTGCAGCCAGAGCGCCATCTGTATCTAACCATTCGTAAGGAATGCTCACAGCGAGAAGGCTCAGTGTTGCACATACCTTTGAAGTTACAAATGGTTCAAATGGTTCTGAGCACTATGGGACTTAGCAACTGTGGTTATCAGTCCCCTAGAACTTAGAACTACTTAAACCTAACTAACCTAAGGACATCACACAAATCCATGCCTGATGCATAATTGGAACCTGTTACCGTAGCGGTCACGCGGATCCCGTCTTTAGCGCCTAGAATCGCACGGCCACACCGGCCAGCTGATGTTAGCAGGCAGAAATGTTACGGAGACGCACTCGTGCTTCCTACATCCTACTGAGTAAGTCTGAAAGTAGTGAAATTGTTGCCTTCTGAGTGGTCAGATGGTCCTTTTAGAGAATTTCCACACAAACTGTGCGTGTTGCGTAAGTTGTGCAACGATGCTAGTATCAGTGATCACGTGAACATTCTCACACACGTAGGTGAGGTTCTGGACGTCCACGTAGCACAGACGGCTGCCGGGATCATGGATCATGGTACTGTACGGGCAGCAGTGGCCAATCGTATAGCTACCACAGTACAGGTAAGAGGGCTTGCGATCCCAGACTTGGCAGCACGAACTGTTGAAAACCGGTTATTATCAGTGGGACTACGGGCGCGCACACCTCTAGCCCGTCTTCCGCTTAATCAAATGGCTCTGAGCACTCATCATCATCATCATCATCATCATTTATAGCTGATTATGCCTTTCAGCGTTCAGTCTGGAGCATAGTCCCCGTTATAAAATTCCTCCATGATCCCCTATTCAGTGCTAACATGGGTGCCTCTTCTGATGTTAAGCCCGTTACTTCAGAATCATTCTTAACCGAATCCAGGCACCTTCTCCTTGGTCCACCCCGACTCCTCCCACCCTCTATTGCTGAACCCATGAGTCTCTTGGGTAACCTTGCTTCTCCCATGCGTGTAACATGACCCCACCATCTAAGCCTGTTCGCCCTGACTGCCACATCTATAGAGTTCATTCCCAGTTTTTCTTTGATTTCCTCATTGTGGACATCCTCCTGCCGTTGTTCCCATCTACTAGTACCTGCAATCATCCTAGCTACTTTCATATCTGTAACCTCAACGTTATTGATAAGGTAATTTGAATACACCCAGCTTTCGCTTCCATACAACAATTTGGCTGAAAGATTGAACGGTGAACAGATAACTTAGTCTTGGTACTGACTTACTTCTTGCAGAAGAGAGTAGATCGTAGCTGAGCCCTTATTGCATTACCTTTGCTACACCTCGCTTCCAGTTTTTTCAGTATATTGCCGTCCTGTGAGAATATGCATCCTAAGTACTTCAAACCATCCACCTGTTCTAACTTTGTCCCTCCTATTTCGCACTCAATCCGTTCATATCTCTTTCCCACTAACATTACTTTCGTTTTGGAGATGCTAATCTTCATACCATAGTCCTTACATTTTTGAGCTAGCTATGTAAGGGCTATGGTATGGAGATTAGCATCTCTGAGCACTATGGGACTTAACTGCTGAGGTCATCAGTCCCCTAGAACTTAGAACTGCTTAAATCTAACTAACCTAAGGACATCACACACATCCATGCCCGAGGGAGGATTCGAATCTGCGACCTTGGCGGTCGCGCGGCTCTACACTGTAGCGCCTAGAACCGCACGGCCACTCAGTCCGGCTCTTCCACATAGGCCACAGCATCGACGTGTACGGATCGACTGGTGCCGTCACAGGATCACTTGGAAGATGGAATGACGCGCCGTTGTATTCAGTAATGAAAGCAGGTACTGCCTGTACACAAGTGATGGTCTTTTGTACGTTCGACGTGGACCTCGTGAGCGCTGTCTTTTAGAGCGCATTCGTCCGAGACACACAGGTCCCGTTCCAGGCCATATGGTGTGGAGTCCTATAATCTAATTCACCTTAGTTGTTTCTGCAGGGAACGCTAACCATCGCTCGGTCCGTGCAGGATGTTGTTACACCTGTCGATCTGCCGTTCTTGCAACAGAAGGTGACGTATTTTCCAACTCGATAATTCTTGCCCACACACTGTTTGCGAAACTCAATGTCCTTTCAAGACTGCAGCAGCCTCCATTGGCAGCCCATGGAAGCACTATCTCCGGACTTATCTCCAGTCGAGCACCTATGGGAAATGATGGAATGAGAAGTGGCGCGTGCTACTTGTCGGCCAGCATGTCTTACAGAACCACTTGGACAGTTAGGTAGGCGTTGCATAACGTATCCCAGGACAGTACGTGACAGCCGCACGATCGACTCGATGCCACTCACCGCTAACACTGCCGCCCGCGGAGGCTACACCACGCACTAATATTGTAGGAGTGTTTCAGGATCGGTCGATACCTGGTGAAGAATACTCAGTATTGTAGAACACACGGTATAATGTCGTTTATTGAAACTGAACTACGCTTCTCGAATTATCACTGTATACACACAAAGAAAACAAATAACGTGTAGACGACTGTTCATTAACATCGTGAGTGAGGTCCGTCGGAGCTGGTCCTAGCTCGGCGAGGAACTGGCTGCACTACTGCTGCGCTGGCCTTATAAAGCCGGAGGAGGTCGGCGGAGTACTCCAACTTTCCCTGTATCTGTGAGGCGACCTCTCCAGAAAAATGTTCGCATTAGTCTCTAGCAAGTTCTGTATATTCTGAAGAATTGTTTTCCTCTTGGTTGCGCCTGCAAGTGTATGTTGTATGGTACACAGTGGTGTCTTGAGTGTAGTTTGTCTGGCAGGGGCCGTCTGTGGCTGACTTAACACCTAGTATCACAGAATCGCTCGTGCTATTGATCTATAAAAGCAATCATTTCATGTACTCCATATGCACTGTTGCAACAATAAATTTTGAGTGAAATGGAAACCTCTAAAAGTGTGTGCAATTTTTTTCAGCAGTGTATATTGTGTTCGATATCTCAACTAATTATTAGTAATAGCCGTAATTAAAAACACCTTGTGTTTGGACGTCGTCTTTCGACTGATTTATCTTCACGGATTCAAAATAATTTCTAAAGGTGTTTCAAAGAAGAGGTTGAGCAGTACGCTCGTATCACATTTGGTGGAATTTGCTCATGGAAGTCGTCTCCCAAAAAATCCTTTACACCACTGCGATTAACAGGTGATTGTCACTTTCAATAAATTTTCGTAATGTTAGTCATCATTTCTAAAATAGGAAAGCGAAAACTCCTATCGTGTGACGAGAGCTGAGAGCTGTAGTTGAAAGTGACTACCACGTTGAACCAAACTTTTATCAATCCAAAATTTAGATTACGGTGTAAAACGAGCATTCGCTCTGAAGATGTCTGTCGCATACAGATCGAGGGCCTGCAGGCGTATTTCAATTTACAGACGTAGCAAAGATATACACAGAGATCTTTTTTCTTTAGTCTTCTGGGACTTAACTGCTTAGGTCATCTGTCCCTAAGCTTACACACTACTTAACCTAAATTACTCTAAGGATAAACACACACACCCATGCACGAGGGACGAACTAGAACCTCCGCCGGGACCAGTCGCACAATCCATGACTGCAACACCTGAGAAATTTCGGATAATCCCGCGCGGCATACACAGAGTTATATCACATTTGTCGTAGGGGAACACATAGATTGGTATGTATTCTTCACACACTTTAAGGCTCTGTTGAAACGGAATATTTCTGGGAAGCGATGAGTGAGAATTGGAGAGAGGTGTCATCGACGGGTGTGTCTCCCTTCGCTAAGTGTGACACTGTTTCCTATCCGAGGTAACGTGTGACGCACAACTTATCGCTGTAGCTGGAATAGAGCCGATGCCGTATGCACTTGCTACTGTCTACAATCTCTCCATCTCAAGCGGTTAGAGATTAAATTCCTCACAAAGCGCTGTCGAATGGGCGGTGTCGTCCTGAAAATCTACTTGAAGCTAATAACAGTTTCTCATGCTTGGATGTTTCTGAGCTTGTTCCTAATCACCAGTGTAACAAGATAAAGACTCCTTGGGGCAAAAATTACACAAAAATTATGTCAACAGTGTGACTTATGAAATCAAATTATGTCAGCATTTTCTTCTAATATTAAACATAACACATAATC
Organism: Schistocerca gregaria; assembly: GCF_023897955.1. Taxonomy (NCBI): domain Eukaryota; kingdom Metazoa; phylum Arthropoda; class Insecta; order Orthoptera; family Acrididae; genus Schistocerca; species Schistocerca gregaria. The sequence goes on from NC_064922.1 coordinate 131,867,090, forward strand.
TGAAGAAATAGGGTGATTATCTCTGAAATGCTATGCACCTCTACTGCAAGCCTCCAAACGAAAATATTGGTAGGAAGGGGTAATAGAAACATCTAACACAGTTTCAGTCACAGAGTTATAGTGTTCACTTATCAGCGCGAGGAACCTCCAGAAACACCTAGTATATTGTTCATACGTTTCAAAAGGTTGATTGTAAGGCAGTCATTACCCGATGCATATTACCTACTACACTTATAAATATATATTCCAAATCAGTATTATATCTAGATGAACTACCTGAGCAAGCTTATCATACAGAAGTATAAGAAATTAGATACACAGCATAGAACTATTGCAGATGTCTACATTCTACATGATGTCGAACCAAAACGTAATTCTGAACTTGAGTTAGCGATTTTTCATCATTATCATCTTCTTCCTTCTCAGTTCTCTACACCATACGGCGTCTCTCGCTTCCAAGTCTGCATCTTCTTCTATATTGCTATTCCTCTCCTTGCGGGGCTCTGTCCTGGATCGCACGCCTCATTCCGTCGTTTCAACGTAAACAAGGTCTTCCTTCTTTCCTGTGTCGTGGAGGTCTCCAGTGTCATAGATTGGAAGTTCGTCTTTCCTCTGGCATGCTTGGAAGATGCCCATAACATGTCAGCCGTTGAAATTCAGTTGTGTCAACAATATCGTTGGTAACTCTCATCTATTTTCGTAGAACTTCATTTTTTGCTTTATCTCTGCTTGTTACTTCACAACTTTGTCCTTAAAACTACATTTCCACTGGTTTTAATTTCCGCTCATTGACCTTGGAGACTTTCCACAGTTCAGCATCAAACGGAACAATACTATCAAGTACTGTTTCGTACATTTCACTCTACAAATCTTTTGACGCAGCTATCTTTCCAAGTAAAGTAGTGCAACTTCTTAATCGCTACCTTTCCCTTCAGTATTCTGCGCTTTATTTCTTTGTTGCTTCCACTTTTATCCTAAATTATTGTCCATAAATATTTATATGATCTTCTACACTTTAATCTTCAGCCTAGAGCGTCGATGGGATGATTGCCTCAGTGCTCACAACAATTACGCCTGATTGGCATACCTTTTCTGAACTGTGCGCCCTATGAACGGAAAAGCTTAGAGCGCCACTTATATTTTGAATTAAGGCACTTTGACATTCGTCTCCTTAGTGTGGACTTTGACATACGTCTCCTTAGTGTGAAGAGTTACCCTTCTTAGAAAATGGCGGTAAATATTATGATAATTTACAAGGTAAGCCATCTTGACATTACCATGTGTGATCCAATTACTATCAGTTAATGATGTCACGGCATAATCTGCAAAATGTCGACATAATATTCGTAGTAAGACACCTCGATCTTACCGTATGTGACTGAATTAGTATAAATTAGTCACATCACGACATTTCCTGTAAGCACTACTACCTACCACTGCTACTTGATAAAATTTTACCTAAAATCTCCAAATAATCGCCCATGTATGTAAATTACTAATTGTCCTACTTACAAATTAGCATGGTGAGATACACTGAAGACCTAAAGAAACTAGTACACCTGCCTAACATAGTGTATACGTCCGCGAGCACACAGAAGTGCCGCAACACGACGTGGCATGGACTAGTCTAACGCCTGTAGTAGTGCTGCAGGGAACTAACACAGTGAATCTTGTAGGGCTGTCCACAAATGCGTAAGGATACGAGGGAGTGGAGATCCCTTCTCAACAGCACGTTGCAAGTCATCCGAGATATGCTCAATAAGAGTCATGTCTGGCGGGTTTGGTGGCCACAGAAAGTGTTTAAACTCAGAAAAGTGTTCCTGGAGCCACTCTGTAGCAATTCTGGACGTGTTATGTGCCGCATTGTCTAGCTGGAACTGCCCAAGTCCGTCGGAATGCACAATGGACATGAATGGGTGCAGGTGTCCAGACAGGATTCTTACATACGTATCAGCTGTCAGAGTGGTATTTAGATGTATCAGGGGTCCCATATCACTCCAACTGCACACGCCCCACACCAGTATATAGCCTCCACCAGCTTGAACAGTCCGCAGCTTACATGCAGGGTCCATGGGGTCATGAGCTTATCTCCATACCCAAACAAGATCATCCGTCGATACAATTTGAAACGAGACTCGTCTAACCACGAAATGTGTCCAGTCATCAACAGTCTAATGTCAGCATTCACGGGTCCAGGCGAGACGAAACGTTTTGTGTCGTGCAGTCATCAAAGGCACACGAGTCCGGAAGGCCATATTTATTACGTTTCGTTGAATGATTCGCACACTGAGACTTGCTAATGGCTCAGCGTTGAAATCTGCAGCAATTTGCGGAAGGGTTACAGTAATCGTCGTTGGTCCCATTCTTGCAGGATCTTTTTCCGGTCCCAGCGATGTCGGAAATTTGATGTTTTATCGGATTCCTGACAGCCACGGTACACTCGTGAAACGGTCGTAGGGGAAAATCCCGACTTCATCGCTACCTCGGAGTTGTTGTTTCGCGACTGAAACACCACTTTCAAATTCACTTAAATCTTGATAACCAGTCATTGTACCAGCAGTAACCGATTTAACAACTGCGCCAGACACTTGTAGACTTCATAGGTGTTGCCGGCCGCAGTGCGTATTCTACCTGTTTACATATTGATGTATTTGAATACGCATCGCTACAATAGTTTCTTTGGCGCTATAGGGTGTTTAAACAAAATACATCGATTTGCCACAATAATCAGATAGCACATTGCGATATTTTAACAAGTACACTCATAAACCGAGATAAACAAATTCCACAGCGCTACAAACACATATCAAGACCTGTGTACCAATGTTTGTGTGTGACATCGCTATCAGTAACTTACGAGAGAAAAAATCGACACACGTGATATCGATAATGTACATCATGTGTAATTACCACCACCACAGGATAGGAATGGTACAGGGAATGCGCATTTAATTGAAAACGTGAGGGTGAGGCCCAACTGTGATCATCTCAGCGCGCATCAGATTAAGCAACACAGTGCCCAGCACGCTGCGATGCAAGGACCACTCCACCGAGGACTCACCACCCAGGGCTTTGCCGTGACCTCACCGGGCTGCATATCATCGCTGGCGTCCACCGACTGCCCGCCACTGCTCTCCAAATATCACTTCACGCTTAGAATTTGCTCCGGCTGCTACTTCCAACCATGGAGCAGACACTCCTGGCTGAATCTTGTCGATAGCGAAGCTGCGACCAACTCTTGGCCGCCGTGGTCCATTCAGCTCCGCATGCGTACGACGTCAGGTCAGCTTTGGCGCTTCCCAGCCACTGCTTTGACGGTCTGGTACCTCCACACACGCGGCACAGCCTCGCTACAGTTGAGAGCCCAGGATGCACTGCCACTGTATCTGCAGACAGCCTATTGCTACTCGCATTGGCTGCCAGTAAGTGCAGGAAGCTTCCCACGCATTCCTGTTCAGTGGAGAGTCTCTGCCATGCGTTTCCCCCGCTGGCGTCCCACGCAGTTGTGAGAAAGCAGTTAGCTGGTGGGAAAATGAACGCGACAAGTGCTGAGGTCACGTCCCACACATGGAGGATACCGGTCGGCAGGCTACAGCCGGCTCACCCGCAAACAGAGATAAATTGCCACTGGCGAACGCGACAAGTACTGCAATTCGAGGGCGCACACCAAGCATCCTGACTTAAAGGATCCAAATTTATTTGTTTATTAACTTGAGAACATCTCCAATAATGAATTTTTATTAAAATCTCTGCATCACGAGTTAAGAACCATCCGTCAGTGTATTATTCCTTAATAATTTCCTGAAACTCATTCTGCAACTATGCAATTGGTGGATTCCTATGAATTATGCATGTAGCGGTGAAAAACGGAAGTCCAAGTGTAAGGCGTCCGCATTTTTCGGACCTTACGTGAGCTTCATAATTACGATAAAGGATGAAATCTCCAGAAAAAAACTCTATATTGTTAACAGGAAGAAACTGTAATAATCTCATGTACCGACACAATATCGACCATTATAACGACAGGTGCATGCGTAAATCAGAGTGAACGCAGTTTGGAGGAGGACTGTGCAAGTGGCGAATGGTATTGGGAAACCTCGGTTAACATTAACAAAAGAAGGCCCAGCTGCTGCTCAGAAAAATACTGTGTCACACAGGACAGACGTGCTGTGGAGAGTCACGTCATATAAAAGCATTTCGAGAGCTAAATTAACAGAGCTCTCTCGTCTCAGAGTGGGCCACACCTATGTGTGGAAAAATAGCGAAGACGTTGAGACCTTTATGTATGCGAATTGCGGGCGGTACGCTTCATGTATCGTGGTGACAGATGCAAAGTGGTAGTTCATATTCCTGCGGGAATTTTGGCGGGCAGAGAATTGTGCACTTCGCTCCATCACTTAGCGAGTGTGCACTAGCCTTTACTTCGACTAGGGAAAATTTAAGGTTCTACGGAACGCAGGAAAGTTGAAACTGAGAGATTCAGTCAAGGCCAGAGTAGGGAATTAGCGTTTCAGAGCCAGCACAGAGAGCGCAGAGACAACGCCGCCACAGTTCACGATTGGTAATGTACCAACGTGCATTAGGTGACATTAAATGTTGAGTCGAGACTTTGCTCACTCCAACCAGCATACACTGTGAAAATAGAATGTCAAGAGTTGAATACTAACAAACCTCCCTTTGAGTACAGGAGAATTTGATTAGTTTAAAAGATAAAATTTCATTCTCCACCAACTTAGTCCATTGAACAGCTACGACAACGTAAACGTAAATTTCACTGATGAAGATTTAATTGTTTTGCTAGTTATAACATTCTCATACACAGAGATAAGGATTTAATAATCACACATAAAATGTCTAAATGTTAATTATTTTGTTGATAGTTGAAAGTAATTGAACTTGCATGTTATGTATTACTAGAACCCTGAAAGCAATGGTAAATTAAATTTAGAATGGAAAAGGGAGAGGTTGGGTTGTCATTTTAGAAAAATTACAAAAATGTCATTTATATCAATTTATGCATTCTTGTTATGTCAAAGCAGAATTTCTAATTAATTTGAGACAATCCACACCTAACATAAGCGGTATTACAGGGCCAAAATTAATAACTGTGTAGAATGTCTGTTTATCACCCTGGGCTTGAGAAGACATTAACATACACTATCCATCTGCGCCCGATCAAAAAATAGCTTTACCCACCAGCACTTTAAGCAAAATGAGAACCCGCTACAGAAGTAAATTATACCATGACTCCCTGTGTCCATTGTTCTACTTTTCTGTTCCTATGCACTCACAAGTCCATTGTGAACTTTCTCATTACTGACAATTCTAATCAAGTTGGGAGCAGAAAAAAATCCAGCAAGCACACCTGCCTTGGTTATCTGATAACCCTAACTGCGCCGTATTACTAATCATTCTGAATATGCTCATTTCTTCGTACCTAGTTTTATTTTATGTGTAACACACAACAACAAAAAAACACAACTGAAAACCTTTCAACTGGCTGCAGAATGAATCCACTGTCGTTAACATACATTTCACGTAGGGATCGTAAATACAAAACAGAAAGTATAGGTAGTATGGAAGCATGTAGATTCCACACTTTCCTCGCTCCACTTGCGAGAGGAACAAGAAAACGAGTTACTGGTAGTGAGACAATATAACCCTTGCTGAGAACCAAACGACAGCTCGTGTAGTATGTAAGAAAGAGATGGATGCCGAAATAGTTGTGTAGTAATATTTAAGAGTCATGACTGGAGGAGACGTCATAACCACGTGACCAAATTGTAAGCTTAAAGAGGCCCAGTGTTCGAACCAGCATTACATTGCTAAACAATTCGTCTTACAAAACATTTACGTGTCTAAAGCGCTGAACGGTATTATTTAGAATTCGACCAACACGCAAGTTGGATGGTGTCTGGTTTCTCTATAACCAATCTTCGGCTACCCTAATTACTCTACCTGGTGCTACCATGGGAAGGAGTCTGGGAACGAAATGCATCTATAATGCTTCTATTGGATGTGCTATACATGTGTTCCGACCTATACAAGTGTGGAAGGGTTTCTTCTACTCTTGCCACCATCATTTTCGATTGTGTACATAAAAATATCACAGACCAGAAATCCATTATCCTTTTCTCCTAGGGAGACGATTTTTTTCAGGTTCTTTCTGCAGAATATAAGTAGACGCATTGCTGTTACTCACTCGCTATTTCCGTGAACACTTTCCTGATGATTGGACCGCAAATTTTATAAAACTCATAGGTAATATCTTCTAATACTGGACCCGTGAATAGCAAGAATTTTTTATAATGAGTTTGGATATTCATTCCAAAGAACTAGCAGTACTTTCATAAGATAGATATACATAGAATCTGCTAAAACGTTTGCTGTTTTTGTACCTGCAGATGGTCGTGATTCATACAGCCTTTGGAAATCCTTCCGGTTAACATATTGGCTCCTGTCTGCAGACAGGTTAAGAACTATGTGCGTGACTCTTCTTACATGATTTTCGTACCCTTGTAAGGTATATAAATACACCACTTCTCACCTGGTAGTCGGCCGAAGCTGTGCGTCTGATAATATCGTAGTTGCTTGAACCTTCTACTTAGCCTTTCTGAAAATCAATATATTTTTTAAATTATCTGGCCGATCTTACCCGCTAACTAATTTCTTATGCAGTTCACAAGTTGCAAGATATTCGATGATCTTTCTCTTGTCGTCATTCTCCTTCAAATTAACATTTTTAATATGTAGTTTCCGGATACCAGGTTTCACGAGGTTTTCGAAGCACTTACCTTCTGGAGACATAAATGTTTCTGTTTGACCCGCGAATGGCAAGGAGCAGAGAACTCTAACTTTACCCATACTATTTCCAGGATGTTACAATTTAATTTCCGGAAACTTGTAACAAGTTATTTTACACGAGTTACACATTTTACTGTAATAGCAACGGCGTGGAGAAGTCAACATGGATGATGGCATAACTACCAGATTTTGCCACTGGGCCAAAGAACGATCTTGTACCTTTTCAATCTGTCACGCTTAAAATGTAATTTCGGTGTTTTCCGTCACGATATAGAATCTTTTTATTTGTTGTAACAATTGAAGAAGATCCTGGGCTCAGGGAATAAAATATTTCCTTAGCTGAATATAGCACTTATGTATAAGACCGTTGCAGTATCCTCCGAGTTTAAACGTTATATGTTTGAAACCATAGGCACACAGTTTATTTACCTCAGCAGACAATGCTGGTGCCTAAAATATATTTCCACGAAGAAATCGTCTACAATACACCTTACTAACCCTCTCTTCTTTAAGGCAGAGTACAGCTTTGTCGTATTAACTCCCGCAAATATCAGGTTCGCTGTTACAAACCGTTATACTCAAAGGCCTACACACAGTGTGCTAAATGAGGCACAGATGTATAACTATCTCGACTGTGGCATCAACTTCCTCCTACTTTACAGCTATGAAACTAAAGAACCTGGAGCCACATAGAGCATCACATACAAACTTTTTTCTCTTATCTACATCTACATGTATACTCCGTAAGCATCTGTACGGTGGGCGGTGGAGGGTTCCTTCTACTACTGCAAGTAATTTCCTTTCATTTTCTACTCGGAAACATGCCTTCTTATGAGCCCTAATCTCTCCACATAGTCTTAGTGCTCGTAATACCAAACTTATGGCGACGGGAATAGAGCCTCTCTGCAGTCAGCTTTACATATCTGTTCTCTAAATTTTCTGAGCAGTGTACCTCGAAAAGAACGACACTTTCCTTCCAGGATTTCCCATTTAATTTCCGTAAGACTTAGGTCTTCACTGGTAACAAATCTAGCAGCCCGTCCCCAAACTGCTTCGATGTCTTTCCGGAATTCTACGGGGGCGGGGGGGGGGGGGGGGGGGGGGGGGGGGGGGGAGAGGGGGGGGGAATATCCAAAACACTCGAAAAGCACTCCAGAATAGGTCGCTACAGCGTCTAACATGCGGTCTCCTTTACAGATGAACCACATTTCCCCAAAATACCACCAATAAACACATGTCGACCTCCGTTTTCACTAACCACAGTCCTCAAATGCTCGTTCCATTTCATATCGCTTTACAACATTATACCTAGATTTTTAAACGACCAGACTGTGTCAAGCAGGAAGCTGGAAATGCTGTATTCGAAAATTACAGGTTTGTTTTTCCTGCTCATCTGCATTAACATTGATTTTTCTACGTTTGAATCTACATGAGGTTTGTCACATGAACTAGAAATTTTGTCTACGTCATCTTGTGTCAGCCACTCACCGACTACACCTCCCTGTACACCATAGCATCATCAGCAAACAAACGGACATTGCTACCCACCCTTCCGAAATTTAATTTATCTATACAGAAAATAACAGCAGTCCTATGGACACTTCCCAGGGGTACGCTGACGATGCCCCTGTCACTGAAAAGCACTTCCCATCGAGGAAAACGTACTGTATTCTATTACTTAAGATACCCTCGAGACGCTCTCATGTCTGGGAATCTTTTCCATACGCTCGTATCTTCGTTGACAGTCTCCAGTGGGGCACCATGTCAAATGCTTTTCGTAACTCTAGAATTATGAAGTTTGCCTACTGTCCTTCATCCATAGTTGGTGGTATCTCGTTTGAGGAAAGGATAATCTGAATTTCACACGAACGATGCTTTCTAAAACTGGGCTGATTCGTGTGGAAGGTTTATCTGTACACAAGGAAATACCGGTATGTGTTATACACAAAAAGAGCCAATGGTAATTTGGTTATACTGACTTCTTAGACCTTATTGTGAAGTACAATGTCCTGAATTAAGAAAAAATCTCTTTCCCTTGAATAATATGTGTAATACGTGTGTTGTCTACACAAAGCTTCCACATTCAATCCATTAGAACATCATTAATTTCTAATGTCCACCAATTCCACTTTGTAGAAAGAGCACCGCTCCAGTTGTTAAATGATGAGTCACTTACAAAGGACTCCATCTGGCTGTCAGATACCCCCGTTGCTCCGACGACGGCAGAATGATCGCAATGGCACCAGCCCTGACTCTCCTCAGAGCACTTAGGTTTGGCAGCTTCAGTAACGAGCGACGTTCTATGCCCATCTCCAACGAACTACAAATGTGTCTAATCCAGAATAAATAAATATATGAATACACACTGAAGCGCCAGAGAAACTGGTATAGGCATGCATATTCAAATACAGAGATATGTAAACGGGCAGAATACGGCGCTGAGGTCGGCAACACCTAAATAAAACGACAAGTGTCTGGCGCAATTGTTAGATCGGTTACTGCTGCTACAATGGCAGGTTATCAACATTTAAGTTAGTTTGAACGTGAAATTATAGTCGACGCACGGGCGATGGGACACAGCGTCTCCGAGGTAGCTATAAACAGGGAATTTTCCCGTACGACCATTGTAGGAGTGTATCGTGAATGTCAGGAAGCCGATAAAACATCAAATCTCAAACACCAGTTCGGCTGAAAAAAGATCTTGCAAATACGGTACCAAAGACGATTGAAGAGAATTGTTCAACGTGACAGAAGTTCAATCCTTCCGCAAACTGCTGTAGCTTTCAATACTGAGCCATCAACAAAGCCGAAGGCCCACTCGTGTACCAGTGATGACTGCAAGACACGAAGCTTTACGCCTCGCCTAGCCCCTTCAACACCCGCATTGGACTGTTGATGACTGGAAACATGTTGCCTGGTCAGACGAGTATCGTTTCAAATTATATCGAGCGGGTGATCGTGTACTGGTGTGGGGACAATCTTATGAATCCACGGACCGTGCATGTCAGAAGGGGACTGTTCAAGCTGATGGAGGCACTGTAATGGTGTGGCTGTGTGCAGTTGGGGTGATATGGGACCCCTGATACGTCTAGATACAACTCTGACAGGTGACAGATACGTAAGCATCCTGACTGATAACTTGCATCCATTTATGTCCAGTGTTCATTCGGACGGACTTGGGCAATTCCAGCAGGACTGCGACATTCCATACATTCAGAATTGCTTCATGCATACTCTTCTGAGTTTAAATACTTCTGCTGGCCACCAATCTCCCCACATTAGTGAGCAAGTCTGGGATGTCTTGTAACATGCCATTAAGAAGAGATCTCCACCCTGTCGTACACTTACGCATTTGTGGAACAACTGTGCAAGATTCATTATGTCAGTTCCCTCCAGCACTACTTCAGACATTATTCGAGTCCAAGCGAAGTCGTGTTGTGGCACTCTGTGTGCACGATATTAGGCAGGAGTACCATCTTCTTTGGCCCTTCAGCGTATGATGGCCCGCGCAAGCCATCATCTGTAGTTTTATGTTTCCCGCCTACGCCAGTGCAAGAAGGGTTGCCTCCTCGCTGCTGTCCAGGGGACAGTGCACTTGCAAGCAAAATTCCACCTAGCTGTGCAGCTATCTGCGTGCGTTTTTCTACTAGCTCCGCTCTGGCAAGGTCGCATGGCTGTCTTTTTGCTGTTGGAGTGAGGTCTTACAGTCGAACAGGTAACAACTGCAATGTACGCCAGAGGAGAGTATACAGACATGATACCGATCTATGGGGAGACGCCCAACTCGACTTCTATGTTCTTGGACGTGGGGATACGCGTTTAACAACCGAGGCAGCCATTCAGATACAATGTGTCGTGGAAAGGCCAATCAGCGACGCACCAGATGTTGCCGGGCACATTATTGAGTATTTTGGAGTACATCCCACACATGATAAGCATAGCTTAAATGAAAATACCACGTACGTACAATGTAGTATAAACGAAAGTATTATCATTCTGTTGCATTTAGGTTGCAGTATTATTTGGGTTTATAATAATGATAATAATGTGGTCATTATTATTAATCTTTTGAATGTTATTTTGTATCCCGTCTGGAAAGCGTCGCGTGGGTAGCAGCAGCAGCAGGAAAAATACGTCAGGACTGCACGTAAGGAAAAGTGGTTTACTGAAGCCTGAATAAATACAAAGGCACACATAACTTTGTACATAGGTGCGAAACTGAAGCGAAGCGTCCCGGCCGTCTGCTCTTGATCAAATGGTCTGAGTCTGTCGCGATGCTCGAAGAGCTCTCCAGCGGCGGCAAGAGGGCGCTGTCGTCGGTGTCGCATAGTGCCAACTTATGAAACCGTGCCGTGGCATCGTTGCTATCGATACCACATGTTGTAAGATCTCGTCCAATATTATTTATTTCTCATTGTAATTAGGACGAAGAAGAGCTGCAGTGGACCTGGGGATATGGAGGTGTTCGCTACAAAGGATTCTCGAGGAAGGAATCTGGCATCCCTTTAAGCCGCACCTACACCAACAGAAGTACAGAAACGATTTCCAAAATCGGGTATCATTCTGTAGACACGTCGCAAGAAACTTAGCAGTAAATCTGGATTCCATCAGGCAGATTTTTTGGGGAGATTAATGCTGTTTCGGCAATGACCCCACAGTCAATAGATACAATCTACATTACTGGGCTCCTGCAATTCGTGCTCACTAAGCAACTGTGTTGACAGCTGGGGCACCCACAAACAGTGTTTACCGCTGCTGCGCGGACAATCTCGGCAGGACTCACTCCCACCTAGCGCCCGCTACCCGCAGTCGCCGCCATGTCTTCCATGCTGGCTACTTTCAGACTACCGGAGAAGGTTGAACGTAACTGTTCATCCATACGGAAGTGATGGACACATTGTCGATAGAGGCGAATCAATTATATGAAAGCCAAATGCCTGTTCTTTTGGATAAGTCCGAAAGACCAGACACCACCCCCTCATAGAAGTATACAGCACGCTATATTGCATAACTGACGTACATCAGATCCTTAAAAGTCTTCTCTTGTCGATGTGAACACACTTGGTTGCTTAACATATTAATTGTTCCACAGAAGTCTCCTGGATTGGCAGTATGATCTCCTAGTGTTTCTGAAGGAAAGTCATTGTTCCTGTGGAACAAAACAAAACTCTCTATTTACGTGTCACACATTCAAACACCTTTACTCACGAAAACATCACTGACAACACTGAATCATGGATTTCCGATTACAGGCACAACCCGGTTCGATATTAGGCCCATACTGACATGTCTACATCTTGTGTTGCTTAGACTATACTTAGCGCTAAACAACATAACTAACGCATCACGCTTCCGTGACAGCCTCACCTAATCTACTATGTGCCTCGACATCTCTACACTTTCCCAGTTCTCTTGCGACCACCAGACCTAATTATTGGTTTTTGTCAATATAGGTATTATTTGCAGCAGTGTACACAGTTTAATAGAAAAAAATATTATCATTCGTTTTTGTGTGATAAATGAAGAGGCTAGATTTATCATCCTACATAGAGCGGCGGTGCTCGTTGTTAACTTGGGAGGGGGCAGTGATTGTATACTGCAAGTTATGACCATTGACGCATCTTTGGATAGAGCTGTTACCTCGGTCTTAAGCGATAGCTGTGACTGCAAAACTATGGCGTTTTCAAAAAATCAACTTGACCAAAATCTTCTGGAAATCCCGAATGTATGACGATTCTTCAGCTGGATATTATGGTTCCTAGAAGAGGAAGATGACGGTCCAGTTACTGCTTTTCACCTAATGGCATTAGTCAAGAAATATTTATATAATATATTTTGTCATTTATAGGAATCTTACTGAAAGCATTCAAAATTTGAAAGTTGTAAACTATTATCTGTCTCCCGCATAACTTATACCTTTTATGTGTGACATTTCACAGATTTTATTTGCTGATTTAAGTGTTTAAAAATTATGTTCTTTTTTCTACGTGTGATCCCTGAAATAAACATTACGATGTCAACGCGCAGTGTCAAATTGATGGATCTCCTCCTATTAGGATGCACTGTATTGGTCGTAAAAACAACAATAAAATGTGTTTTCTTCCAGTGTCACTGAAGTTCTGATTTCGACAAGAGCGTTGCCCAGAAAAGATAAATTTCTGGCTGCAGACTATAGTCCAGAATAATGTCTGGACGTGATTGTATCCTGAAGCAGAGTGTAATCTCTACAGTAGGGATCCGACCAGGACGCAATGGAAACGCCTAATATCTCCTACAGTGCCACGTTTCATTAACACGAAGGAGTAGTACTGGTTAAAGAACAGGAATCGATATTGGAGGAAATCGATGATTTGACTCAGCATTTAAACCAGATATTGACAAGCAGTTGCCATTGTTATAGCAATATCCAGGATACAATCAAAATGAAGGACGAAATGAATACAAAGAACATGAAAATGCGACTGGCAAGCCAAACATGGTATACATGAACCATAGAGGAAGAAATATATTACCTGCCTCTCCCCATAACTTACTTCTATTTTTCTCAGAACTTCTAACATCATGCACCATTTTATACCGTCGAACGCATTTTTTATGAACGTGCTTTGATTTTTGTTTGATGTTGCCTCCATTATCAGACTCAACGTGACATTTTGCTCTCTTCCGTCTTTACGTGTCCTAAATCTAAAGTAATCATCACCTAACAGATACCCAACATTTTTTTCCATTCTTCTGTACATCAATGTCGATACATGGACTGTTAAGCAGTTGGTGCGATAGTTCTCCCATTTACCTGCCATTGCTAGTGCGGGATCTGTGTGAATGATCTTATTCCTAAAATCTGTTCGTAAGCCACCAGTCTCGTAGCTTCTACAGAGCAAAGTGAATATCTCCAGTGAATAAAGAGAATACAGACGGCATGATGTGAATGTGCGGTAGTTAGATGACTAGAGCAAGGATTACGGAAATGCGATCGGCTCCAAATTTCGAGATCTGATATTACATAAAGCATCTAAGAGTATCCTACGGACCTCTCATACCATTATCAATAACATTTACGTTGCTCAGTCGGATAACTCTCTTCCTGCGTATATTTACCAGCATAAATACAAAATAGTTGAGCAGGTTGTTAAGTGACGCTTTACGTGCCAAAATTTTATGGACTCAACGGTCATTTAAGCCAGTTTGTTACACTAATGTGAGCTTGTCTCTCTTTGAGCCCGCTCAATTCAAAATCCGCCACTTGAAGACAAATTAGGTCTACACCTCCCACTTCCCATTTACTTGAAGACAACTGCAAGTCAGATGATATCAGAGATAAAATTGTATAAGTGAGTGCCTAATCCATAGTAAAAGATATCTGACGAGCCAAATAAAGCTGAGAACACTATATACAACGACGAAACTAACTAATTTGCTTAACGATTTTTTTCTATTAAATAGCGTAAAAATTGAAAAACAGTAATAAATGCCTAACTGCAATTAAACTTCAACGTTCACAGAAACTGAAAAGAAAACCAGGGGATGTGTGGCTCAGCAACCTGGGACTACACAAATCCACTTTTAAAATAAAATAATGTCCATCACAGATATACTCATTTTATGGCACAGAAAGATTTTACTGATATAAACTACACTCCTGGAAATTGAAATAAGAACACCGTGAATTCATTGTCCCAGGAAGGGGAAACTTTATTGACACATTCCTGGGGTCAGATACATCACATGATGACAATGACAGAACCACAGGCACATAGACACAGGCAACAGAGCATGCACAATGTCGGCACTAGTACAGTGTATATCCACCTTTCGCAGCAATGCAGGCTGCTATTCTCCCATGGAGACGATCGTAGAGATGCTGGATGTAGTCCTGTGGAACAGCTTGCCATGCCATTTCCACCTGGCGCCTCAGTTGGACCAGCGTTCGTGCTGGACGTGCATACCGCGTGAGACGACGCTTCATCAAGTCCCAAACATGCTCAATGGGGGACAGATCCGGGGATCTTGCTGGCCAGGGTAGTTGACTTACACCTTCTAGAGCACGTTGGGTGGCACAGGATACATGCGGACGTGCATTGTCCTGTTGGAGCAGCAAGTTCCCTTGCCGGTCTAGGAATGGTAGAATGATGGGTTCGATGACGGTTTGGATGTACCGTGCACTATTCAGTGTCCCCTCGACGATCACCAGAGGTGTACGGCCAGTGTAGGAGATCGGAGAACGCTCCCCACACCATGATGCCGGGTGTTGGCCCTGTGTGCCTCGGTCGTATGCAGTCTTGATTGTGGTGCTCACCTGCACGGCGCCAAACACGCATACGACCATCACTGGCACCAAGGCAGAAGCGACTCTCATCGCTGAAGACGACACGTCTCCAATCGTCCCTCCATTCACGCCTGTCGCGACACCACTGGAGGCGGGCTGCACGATGTTGGGGCGTGAGCGGAAGACGGCCTAACGGTGTGCGGGACCGTAGCCCAGCTTCATGGAGACGGTAGCGAATGGTCCTCGCCGATACCCCAGGAGCAACAGTGTCCCTAATTTGCTGGGAAGTGGCGGTGCGGTCCCCTACGGCACTGCGTAGGATCCTACGGTCTTGGCGTGCATCCGTGTGTCGCTGCGGTCCGGTCCCAGGTCGACGGGCACGTGCACCTTCCGCCGACCACAGGCGACAACATCGATGTACTGTGGAGACCTCACGCCCCACGTGTTGAGCAATTCGGCGGTACGTCCACCCGGCCTCCCGCATGCCCACTATACGCCCTCGCTCAAAGTCCGTCAACTGCACATAAGGTTCACGTCCACGCTGTCGCGGCATGCTACCAGTGTTAAAGACTGCGATGGAGCTCCGTATGCCACGGCAAACTGGCTGACACTGACGGCGGCGGTGCACAAATGCTGCGCAGCTAGCGCCATTCGACGGCCAACACCTCGGTTCCTGGTGTGTCCGCTGTGCCGTGCGTGTGATCATTGTTTGTACAGCCCTCTCGCAGTGTCCGGAGCAAGTATGGTGGGTGTGACACAACGGTGTCAATGTGTTCTTTTTTCCATTTCCAGGAGTGTATGTGATCAAAAGCACCCGGGCACCCCAAAATGCATCTTTTTCATATTGGGTGCATTGTGCTGCCACCTACTGCCAGGTTGTCCATATCAGCGACCTCAATAGTCATTAGACATCGCGAGAGGGCAGAATGTGGCGCTCCGCGGAACTCACGTGGTCAGATGATTGGGTGTCACTTGTGTCATACTTCTGTACGCGAGATTTCCACACACCTTACCGTACCTAGGGCCATTATTTCCGATGTGATAGTGAAGCGGAAACGTGAATGGACAGGTACAGCACAAAAGCTTACAGACTGACTTCGTCTGTTGACTGACAGAGACAGCCGACGCTCGAAGAGGGCCGTAATGTGTAATAGGCAGACATCGATCCAGACCACCGCACAGGAATTCCAAACTGCAACAGGATCCACTGCAAGTACTATGACACTAAGGCGGGAGGTGAGAAAAAGGATTTCGTGGTCGATCAGTTGCTCATTAGCCACACATCTCGCCTGTAAATGCCAAACGACACCTCACTTGGTGTAAGGATGATTGAGTAGTGGAAAAACGTTGTGCGGAGTGTGGTATGGCGAACGCCAGGTGAACGTCATCTGCCAGCGTGTGTAGTGCCAACAGTAAAATTCGGAAGAGGTGGTGTTATGCAACCCTTGTTTTGCGTGGCACTATCACAGCACAGGCCAACATTAAGGTTCTTGCTTCCCACTGTTGGAGAGCCATTTGGGGATGGCGATTGCATGTTTCCACACGATGGAGCACCTGTTAATAATGCACGGCCTGTAGCAGAGTGGTTACACGACAGTAACATCCCTGTAATGGACTGGCCTGCACAGAATCCTAACCTGAATCCTACAGAACACCTTTGGCATGTTTTTGAACGCCGACTTCGCGTCAGGCCTCACCAATCGACATCCATACCTCTCTTCAGCGCAGCACTCAGTTCAGAATGGGTTGCCATTCCCGAAGAAACTTAACAGCACCTGATTGAATGTATGTCTGCTAGAGTAGAAGTTGTCTACGAAACTGAGGGTGGGAAAACATCATATAGAATTCCAGCATTACCCATGGCGTGCTCCAAAAATTTTCAGCCAGGTGTCCGGATACTTTGATCACATAGTGCACGTTTTGCAGTTCTCTGCTAAATAGTACTAATAAACGTTCTTATATAGACACTGAGTTACCTCTAGCGAGTCTCAGAACAATAACTGAGGTGCAAGTTACATTATTTTGCGACAATTTCAGAGAATAGTTATCATAGTTATAGCTTTTCGTATAGCTACAATACAGGGCGTAACGGGTATAAGTGCAGATTTTTTTTTCTAGTGACTGGGGTACTGTACTAAACAACATTACATCAGTATCTATGTCATTTGCGGAATAATAATTATAGCTATTACAAATAGTAAGTTTTAGATTGGTAACTATCTCCAAGTATATGTGACACAAGGAAACCCACGGCAGCAGTTAAGACATTGAAGTGTGGACGTGTGGATGTAAAATGGTTAGTCCACACGGCCAGCACTGCAAAAAACATCAGGTCTTCAAGTTTGTGATGTGTTTGTGGGAAGATTTTTCGATACAGTGAAAGAAGCACCACTAACGCACTGGTGTGTGCACATATTAAAGTACCACACATAAAATTATCTGCACATACCCGTTACACCCTGTATATGACCTCCATACCATTACAAATATTTTCACAGCAAAGCAATTTCTGTCACAGCAGAACAGTTCCCTACAATAATTCAAATTACCGTTTATAAGTTTATTTATGCTTGAATGAGCGACGTTCCGCAATTTTTTTTTTTATATGGGTGGACATATTGCAGACATGGTTTGAGCACATGCAGCATTAACGTGGCTCTGTGGCACTAGTTTTTACTGTACAACACGTCCATTAGTTTAGCGATACATAAGAGGAATAAATAAAACAGCCATTCAAGAAATGTCATCTTGCACATCATTCTGTAATTACTGGCAGAAAGTTAGTTGCCCTGAAAGTATTATTTGTGCGTCGCGTAACGATGGCTGTGATCTAGCTCACTTAAGAAATCTAATGAATTACGCAGCTTCGTGTTCAACTGCCAGGTTTTCAGTAGTATATTGCAACTACTCGAAAGTGCTTCAGATAACTGATAAATTAATTAATATGTTTGCGTATACCAAGTGAAACTGAATCTTTCGTAATGTAATCGATCCGACTTCCTTGATATCCGTCTCGGTAGTTTTCCACTTCTTGGTCGCCACCAAATAACTTTGGGCTAATTACAGTACTCCCTTCCGCCTATTTATTGGCCCACTAATGTACACTGGATCTCTTGTTACTATTACAGCTACTTAGTACATTCCAATATTCCTTGGTACGTTTGTTTTCCTATTTACCATTATAATTATTAAGATGTGCCTCCTTATTACGCGCTACACAATCCTAAGATTTTTACTATTCTTCTGATTAAAACACCATGCTTCACTGTCAAGTCAGAATATTAACGGTGCACACTGACTGTAAAGAGGCTCTCCGAAACTCACTGGAAGCTCGGTTTGGTTACAACTATCCTAGGCATTCCAGGATATTGTTAATCACTTGTTACTTTCTTATCTTGATCATTAAGTGATTGTCTTCAATTACCGTAAGTGCTAATTGGAACAAATAACTATATGACTGGAATATTACATTTTACTTTTATGTTTTGGGTATGTATGTTATAATTTATGATAAGTTTAGTACAGTTCGTTTTCAACCGCATTTTCAACATCGTTCTATATGTGCTACCATTTCTCTTGAAGTGTATAAGCACCAGAGGCAAAGTGATATCAGCAAACCTTAAATGCCAAAGATATTTTCCATTCACACATGCTGTTCCATTATTTTCCCGCCTGAAGTACTTAGAAATTTCTACTACAACCTCTGAGATTAGTTTTGGTGATATGCGAACTCCTTGTCTGATTCGTCTTTCATTTCTGAATTTTCAACAATTCCGATGATATCAAATTGAATCTGGTGCAATAATGTATTTGTTGAAAGATGGTTTTGAAAAAAGTGCCTTATATTTCAAATGCTGTTGGTTTCGATTTTGTCGAGACTGAGTCAATTCCTCTGCCGTCGTATGAAATTCTCGGAAAGTACCTCCGTTCAATGGCGTGGTTTGCGACTTGCAGATGGCGCATTGCGCGGTGGCCGTGTCGGGAGCTAGCTTCTTTCTTTGCCTGCCTGAAGTATTTTGGTTTGTCTGTGCTGTTGGTAATGATCTTAATGATTATTTTCCATACTAGGTAGAGCAGATAAGTTAGAAAATTCTGTCGTTTATGAGGAATCGTCTTCCTTCTAAAGTTCCGTTAGAAGATGGTCCTTAAGAAATTCATAGGAAACACTTATGGGAAACTGTAGATTGCATTTACTCAGTTGCACACAAATGTTATCTTAAAAGCGCTAGTAAACTTTTACCGTTAGCATAACATCAACAGGTCGGAAAAACTAAACATATAACATCGTAAGTATTCACCGCGTGGCACACACTCCAGATAATGTCTTAAATGGCTGTTTATCAAACTTACTGAATCTTTTTCCTGGAGGACCGTTACTTAGGCATTGTATCTAAATTTTATCAGTCCGTAATGCTCAAGCACTTCAGTTAACCTGATAACAATTCCCTTGAAATGTAATGTATTTGGCCACTTATTTCTGTCGAACAGTAAAGCAAAACTTCGCATCCTCTCTCAATTACGCATCTTTGTCTTTTCGAAAGAGATGAAGATTAGTGTTTAATGTCCAGGTCATTAGAGATGGAGCACGAGCAAGGATTAAGGAAAGATGGGAAAGGAAATCGGCGGGGATGTTTCAAAGGAACCATTCAAGTATTTGCCTTAAGTGATTGAGGGAAATGACGGATAAGTTAAGCTAGGATGCCCGTTTGGCGATTTGAACCATCGTTCTCTGTAAGACGAACCAACTATATTGACGACTGCGCCACCTCACCCGTCTTGTCTTTTAATTTCTCATTTCGCCCTTTCTTCGTTATGTCAGTTCTTACACATCCCTCTCTCTCCCTCTTCGTCTCCGACTGCTTCTCTCAAACCCATTGCTGACAATTTTCTGAGTTAAAGCCTACCGCTTGTAGTTTCCCTCTTTTGTTCTGAAGTTCCTAACGAATATAGAGTGCGTTTCCTTCTGCTATAGCTATGATTCTTTAAATTTTTTGTATTACAGATATTTCTAAGTGTTGGATGCTGTAGTAGATGTAAGAGTACGCATAACATGTGTGTCTTAATGGCTGTATTGTGAAATTAGAATGCTTGGTTAGGTATAAGGGAGGGCATAATGGACCTAATTTTGCCAGGATAAAGAAATTAATACAGAAACAAACAAACTTTCGGAGGTGAGCGAAATCCTGAAAAGAGAAACAGCACGTAAAATATTTACCCAAAAAATTAATGCGAGCTTTTGGCGATAGTAGTTTTGATCCATTTAAGACATTTGTAATTAGTTTTCACCTCTATGAACAGTGAACAGGGGTCGTGAACACACAGAAATAAGTTCTCGTAACTTTATTGCTAACTGTGGCACAGGAATTAATTTTGTTTTACTTGATGGACCTACGCTATGTTTTGAGGATAGAAAAATAGATCTCGATGAGGCAAACTCAGTGATATATCTCTTTTGTAGATCTAAAAATATATCACGAAGTCGAGATACATTGAATGTAGGAGTTTCTGCATTGTTGTTGCGTCCTTTGAATGTTCCGACAATCGCAAGTTTACGTCACTCTCCAAGAACACTAGCACCACCGAGGCAGTAGGTGTATCTGTATCTGATGTTTACGCTACTGCCGACGGAAGACTTTGTCGCCGAGGCAGGAGACCCGTCGTCTGCTTTGAATTGCCCTTCATAGGCATTAACCCCAGTGGTGTGGAACTACTGTTCAGCCAGATCGGGTTTGTTGCGAAGAATGCTACAATTCGTTTTCATAAATTAAGAAATTTATGGCGAACGTCACCAAAATACGACAAGACTAGCGGAACCGCATGCATAACGGCAGACTGTCCAACTCTTTCTCCTTCGTTAATGCGATAATACTGCTTTGTGGAACAGTAAATTTTGTCTCGAGGAAACGTATACCAAGAAAAACCGCTGCCGGAGAAGCTGGAGGAGTGTGGTTCATGCAGCTAATAACTCCGCGGACTCGTTCTTATCATTTGCAATGGGAGGTTGGTATGTGACAAAGGAGCCTTCTGTATATTCTCCATATACATAAACATAGCCCATTCCACTCTTCTCTATATCATGAACTATTTGGCAATGATTTTCAACATCCTTTCGAGTACTGTTAATGGTTTCCCCAACAAGACAATACTTTTGTACAGAAGGTATTGTTTATTAATGACACAAAATTCACAAATCACGGGAACGTAAATTTGGTCAAGGCTTAATCCACGTTCAACCAAAGAGAGTGGACCGTGAAAGTGTGGTGTGAGATGAAATGTTTTTAACATGATGGTTTTCCTAACAGAATTCTTCACTTGCAAGAGATGCTTTGAACATCTTACTTCTAAGCTGTTGGGTGGGAAGAGGCAGTCCTACTCAGAGGGATACAGCACAATCGCCCGATTTACAATGAAGCGCCAAAGAAACTGGTATAGGCATGTGTATTCAAATACAGAGATATGTAAAAAGCCAGAATACGGCTCTGCGGTCGGCAACGCCTATATAAGACAACTGTCTGCTGCAGTTGTTTGATCGGTTACTGTTGCTACAATGGCAGGTTAACAAGACTGAAGTGAGTTTTAACGTGGTGTTACAGTCGGCGCAAGGGCGATGGGACGTAGCATCTCCAAAGTAGCGATGAAGTGGCGATTTTCCCGTACGCCCATTACAACATAGTGCTGTGAATATCAGGAATATGGTAAAACATCAAATCTCCGACATCGCCACGGCCGGAAAAAGATCCTGCAAGGATGAGACCAACGACGACTGAAGAGAGTCGTTCAACGTGACAGAAGCGCAATGCTTCCGCAAATCGCAGCAGATTTCAGTGCTTGGCCATCAGCAGGTATCAGTGTGCGAACCATACGACGAAACATCATCGATATGGGCTTTCGGAGCCGAAGGCCCAATCGTGTACCCTTGATGCTGCAAGACGGAAAGCTTTACGCCTGGTCAACATAGTCACTGGTGTGTTGATGACTGGAAACATGTTCCCTGGTAGGACGAGTCTCGTTTGAAATTGTATCTAGCGTATGGGACATGTAAGGGTACGGAGACAACCTCTTGAATCCATGTCAGGAGGGGACCGTTCAAGCTCGTGAAGGCTCTGTATTGGTGTGTAGAGTGTACATCTGGAGTGATATGGGACCTCTGATACATCGAGATATGACTGTGCCAGGTGACACATAGAATCCTGTCTGATAACCTCCATCCATTCATGTCACTTGTGCATTCCGACGGACTTCTGGCAGTCCCAGCAGGACAATGCGACACATAGTGGCTCCAGGAACACTCTTCTGAGTTTAAACACTTCCGCTGGCCACCAGAGTCCCGAGACATGAACATTATTGGGCATATCTGGGATGCCTTGCAATGTTCTGTTCAGAAGAGATCTCCAAGCCCCCGTATTCTTATGGGTTTATGGACAGCCTTGAGGGTTTCATGGTGTCAGTTCGCTCCACCACTACTTCAGGCATTAGTCGAGTCGATGCCATGTCGAGTTGCGACATTTCTGCGTGCTTGCGGTACCCTACACGTTATTAGGCAGGTGTACCAGTTTCTTTGGCTCTTCAGCTCCAAATCAATAGGCTTCCTCCACTTGAGTCACATGTAGCACTTGGTCTATGGGGAGGTTCCAAAGACTGTGGAGGACTTGAGACTGCCGAATACTGCGATCACTCCAGTTTCTTTGGCTCTTCAGCGTAAAATAAATCGGCTTCCTCCGCTTGAGGATCATAAAGCACGTGGGCTATAGGGAGGTTCCAAAGACTGTGAAGGGCATAGAGAGCCTAATACTGCTTCTTGTGGAGCGATTACTCCAGATTTTGATGACAGTAGTGAGTTCATCAGTGATACTACTAGTACGAAAGTAAAACAAAGATGAAGGCAGATTATAATTTTGGATCTAAGACGTTTCCCTAGATGGTTCCTACTTTGCATATACAGAATAAGAAATTTGCCGACGAATATGTGAGGGCACGTAATAGTGTCTTCAATGCTTTTTGTTCAAAATCATAGGTTTCATTTATTCGATGTATTATTTTAATTAACTAGTTGTTAGTTGTTTGTAAATGACACAGGGTATGTAACAAAATCGAAGTAAATAATCTGATTTTTATCTGAAATGATATAACAATAATTTATTCATTAAGAAACATTCCCTTGCGAGGAACAGATGTTCTCGTGGGCATCTGACTATTTGTTAATACTATAAGAAGTTAGAAAAGTTAATTGTATTATGTTTATACCCGCTGTAAGACTGTCCTACAACATAACATTTGTTAATCCAGATGCGCAAGAATCCTTCGAGAATGGTGTAAACGTTAGGGTGGCAGGTAATTTAATGACCGGAGAAAGAGCGTAAAAATAACTATTGTCAACGAATTTTTACTCCAAGCTTTATCGTTATATTTACAAAGTGTTATATCACTGTCTCATCAAGGTATACTGTCCTCTCTGCAACATACCATGCAGTTGCTTAAAAATAAAAAGAAACAAGTTGATGCCTGTACATCGGTTGTTAATTAAGTTGCTAGAAAGAGTTGCTGTTTGTATAATGAAGTTAAGGTGAAAGCAGATTACAAATAGTTTTCACGAGACAACAGTAATTTTGAGATATAAAAAGCTACTGGCTAGTGGATTAACTCTGTATACAGGATGTTAAAGAAAAGTCAACTATTTTGAGAGGTGTTAGTACCCAACAAAACAAGAAAATGAAGTATAATTAATATGGGCTGTAAAATCCGTACCTGAAGAGCGCCGTGTACTTTTTCATATTGGCTACTGTGAAACAAATCTCTTGTATTGAACAAGTATTCATAGCTCTTATGGTATACATTTTAGAACTATCAGAACTTGTTCAGAGGAAGTGATGTACTTCACAGTAGCCACTATGAACATGCACTCACATCTCTTAAGGTATGCGTTTTATAACTAATGTTTACTGGACTTCCTTCCTTGTTTTGGTCCATAGTACCTCCTCATACAGAGAGCAAACAGCTTGCGGTAGAACAGGTATGTCGCGCAGTATCGAACAAGAACAAGTTCTCGTAGCTCTTAAGGCATCCATTTTAAAGCCAATGTTTATTGGACTGTTTTGATAGCTACTACCACCTCTGAGAGTATTTTACTTATTTTAAACGCTGTATATGATGCATCCTGCAAGATACTGCATACGTGGTACGTTGCATTACCGAGGAAGTACGAGGACACACAGAGCATATAAAATCTGATAATAGAACAATGAAAAAAAAAATCACTAAATCTTTGGTATTAAACAGATTCTGCCATAAATCACGAAGAATATAACAAATTCAGTAAATTATTCTGAACTGAAAACTGTATCTACCTTAAGATTAACATTAAATTAAATCAGCGTGTGACTGATGGCCGGGACGCCCAATCCTGGTTCGTTCGGCCGCCAAGTTGCAAGTCGTATTTTAGGTGACGCCACAATGGGCGACTCACGTATCGGTTATGATGAAATGATAATGAGGAAAACGTAACACCCAGTCAACGAGCGGAGAAAATTGCCCACCCAGGCAGGAATCGAACCCCGGGACGCTGAATCACATTACCACTTTTTTTACTGTCATTTTGTCCGTTATTACACGTTGCATTTATTCGGGGCCGACGCCCCAGGAGACCTGTTTAAGTTCATTGTTAATCCACTCACTCAGTTTCTTTTATTAGAGAGGCCTTCTAAACCTCTGACCGAACACGTGAGCTACGGTGCGGGCACTCAGCTAAGCAGGCTGACTTAACATTAAACATAACGGTGAAATGACTCTGCAGCCTACTAGACAGTCCATGGATTGGCGCTAAGGCTCTCTGTGCAGCTTAAAAGTTGAATTGCCGAAGGAGGACGCAGTATGTGAGGAGGTTGACGCTGTTTATTAATGTTGTATTTACTGATGTTAGGATGGTTGTGACTCTTATTAAGCTATTGCTTTTTCAGTTTCGTTGGTAACCTGTAGGACGACACCTGTACGCAGTTATTTAAATCGCCATCTGATGAAGAGCCACACTAACAAGTTGACAAACGTCTGACGTCCGCCTTATGGAGATGACTGGCAAATTCATCATGATGCAAAGCCATGTTTCTCGTAGACGTCAGGTGCTGTGTACCTTGTGTCCAGTGAATAATCCACTATCTTCTGGGAGTAAGCGGCTGCAGACTATAGTAGTTGTGTTCTCTGTGTTGTCGTGATCCTTCCCAATGTTCTTTCCAAGCGTTGTATTGGTCATGAATCTATCTCGTACTTGGTAGGATTGTATAGGAATTGGTGTAGTCACGGATTAGTTTGAAGAGTGCTACGGATATTCTCAACAAAGACGGAACAATAGAGACATGTAACGTGACGGGGACGTTTAGCATTAAAATTGCGAAAAGACAATTCCATTCACACTTCACGAAATTAGCGTGATGAGAAAATGTGATATATGAGCTGACTCAGAATCTTACAGTTGCCTTTCCGAAGCACCACTCGTGGTAGAACTGGGCGGTAGGCACATGAAATAGGCACCAGAAGTACATACCACATAAAATGCGTGATGAGGACATGAAAGAGGTAGCAGGAGTACTTTGTGCCAAATACCACAGGACTGATAGCGTTTTGCTGACATAGATGCAGATATGTGATATCGCTTTATGCTTAAGAATCTTGTCAGTGGCTTGACGTTGAGGTTAAGGAAGAGTATTCCTAGCAGAGAGGCTCATATATAATCATTTGGATGAATGCCTTGATATGCTGGTATCGAGAATAAATTGCCGAAGTTCCATACTGCTGTTGCTCAAACACTTAATGTCCAAAGATGGACTTTGTTGACTTGACCTATTACTTGGATATCTGGAGCCAATAGTACGTTTGAGGAGAGCCGGAACAAAACCCAATAAATCCACTTGCTACAGGAGAGAGCTACGGGCTTAATACATGCTGCCACAAAATTATTTCCAGCACAACGTGACATATGTGTTTATATCATCAATTGAAAAACGCGACTGAATCAAAATCCATTAACTCCAGGGAAGTACTTATTCGACGCTCTGAAAACAACTCTACGGTTACGCAAGTGCTGAATGTGGTATAGTACAAAAATATAGAAGCAGAAAGTACGATGTAGTACATTATACTCCCTTCAGTAGATGTTTATGCAACACCCAGGGCATTCAGTGAAAATATATGGATATGTTTCAAATGGTTCAAATGGCTCTCAGCACTATGGGACTTAACATGGATGGTCATAAGTCCCCTAGAACTTAGAACTACTTAAACCTAACTAACCTAAGGACATCACACAACATCCAGCCATCACGAGGCAGAGAAAATCCCTGACCCCGCCGGGAGTCGAACCCGGGAACCCGGGCGTGGGAAGCGAGAACGCTACCGCACGACCACGAGACGCGGGCTGTATATGTTTGGTTTTGATCCGACCGCCGTAGTGTAGTCTAACAAGGAATACATTATTGACACCACAAGGTAGGTTTTATTGGCAACAAACACGTTTTATAATTACATAATGCAATATACTCATTATATTATCAGTGTCAGTTCATCTTCCAAACCATCACACTGCTCATCTGCGGGTACTGTTTCCCATATGCATCTCCTTCGTGGATTTCACTGTCATTAAGCAGGTTCTTGTACCACAGGAAATGAGCATCCATTTTCCCACTCTCTTTCAAAGTGTTTGACCAGCAAACCTGGCACATCATGTTTCTCGGCTGCTGTCAGACTACGCGGTACATGTACAGTACACAATGTCTGTGGAAGGCTTTTGCAGCCCTTGAAAATACAGAACTGCTTTCTTTCCGCAACAGTTTCATGCTTGTAAATCCTGTAGAATTTTCATTTGAATAATGCTTTTGCCTTTCTGTTCTGTCCCTGAATGAGGATGTAATTCTTGAAGTTACATCGTTTTATGTCCCTTAATCAAGGGACCTTTTTGTAGGATTCTCCAAGTGATTTAATATTTAGTAAGACATAGCCCTGTCATAAGGTTCGTACAGTACCATGCTCCTTGTATATTGTTTGATATTCGTCAATTTGTGTAATAACCGGCGCTGTCCTAAAGTGCCTCTCTACTCTTTCGAATACACGGTCTGCCGGGAGAAAGCTATTGCCTCTTACGGGAAACGTCAAATTTATTTCCCCTGATTGTCCACGTGATTTGTTGACAAGCCAAAACATGATTGTGTGTCTGAAGTGGGAATTTTTGTTTTGATCCCCACACCTATCACAGAATAATCTCGACATTCTTGTTCCGTCCAATACCATCGACTCCAAGTAATGCAGGAGTGCTGAATCAATCTCGGTAGCCCCTCTGCCGCCTACGTTCTTGGTCCATTGTTAAAACCATGGGTTCCCTCGAGTCCATTCCGACAAAAGAAAGAGTATAGAAACTGATTTGTCGTGCATAAAATGATTCTTGCATAGGTGTTCGTGGCAGGGGTTGGACTTGTTGTAAGTCAAAACAAAATGACACTGAATCAGGATCGTTGGTCTTACACAAGTTATACAATTGCTTGGCACATAAGGTATGTACTCGTTTCTCCGTCATTAAGACTCTTTTCATATGAGGATCGGTTACATCCTTTATTTTTTGTGCCAGTGCAATGCATGTACTGCAAGCATCAGAGGAATGTGTCCGACAACCGGTATTAAACGAGCAGGTAAATAACTAGTGAAACATAGACTTTTGATGTGCAAATGCGAAGGAAGCGAATCTTGTAGTTTCCTTTGACTTAGCTCAAATGACAAATAAATACGTTGGAATTTACATCTGTTATAGTGGCTCTCAGTTGCCGGAAGTTTACCTAACAATTCTCTCAATTTTGCCTTCTTCGCAGCTGATTTTACGTACTTCCGGTCCCCACCTCGTCCTTCTTTAGGAATCCGTCCCTGAAACACTATCGTAGCTATTACTTGTGCCTGTCCTTTTTGACAGAAAACACCACTTAAATACAGGTCTATTTTGTCTTACATCCGTTAGGTTGTGTGTGGTAGTAAATGCACGTCCCCTCCTTTCCTTTCCTTTCCTGGTGATATGCTTTCTCTTCGCCATCTTGTTGCATGTGCTGCAATTAAACCACGTCCTGTCCCATTTTTAATGATTCCTATAAAACCTTTGCCTGTTTCGAAGAAGATATTTCATCGGTATTCCTGAACATTGTAACTTGGCTGAACTGTGCTTGCAGGCCAATGCAAGGACTAATCCTAGAGGATCAGCATCACGATACGTACAAAAAGCAAGCAACCCTTACAACCCATGAAGGCCACATGCCCCAATAATGCAGTACGACAATACGTTTACCATACACACCGGTTGGCTCGTTCCACTGCCGTTTTCCTTTCTCGTCTTCTGTGTCGCCGCACGCCTATGTTAATATCTTTCACCGTGCGTCCTTCATCCATTTTACACCCCACAATACCACAACCCCAACGTGTTATGTGTAGGTATGACGGAGCCGTATTACTGTCTGGCATTTGCCGGTAGCCATGTTCATAAACTAGTCTTTCCTTCACGGTTAGCTCTTCCTCTTTACTTTTTGCTCTTTTGGTGATTTATTGTGTGCCAACGGCCTTCCCGCAGTGTCAACACCGGTTCCCGCCAGATCACCGACGTTAAGGGCTGTTCGGCTGGGCTATCACTTCCATGGCTAACCGTCCTGTCTGTGAGCCCTTGTGGGTTAAACTGAGGAGCTGCTTGATTGAGAAGTAGCGGCTCCAGTCTCTTTAACTGACATACACTGGGAGAGCGGTGTGCTGACTACCTGTCCCTCCATATCCGCATCCAGTGACGCCTGTGGGCTGTGAATGACACGGAGGCTGGTCGGTACCGTCGAGTCTTCATAGCCTGCTGGTGTGGAGTTAAATTTTTATACTGTGTACTCAGCATAGTTTAAGTTCAGTTTCTGTCTTAGTTTAAGACGTGTGGCCATTACGGTCAAAAATTTATTTGTATACCCTTTCGATGGAATGTCAAACCAAGCCACATGCATTACTAATGGCCTCTCTCTGTTCATGTAGCAAATATTCCTCTTTATTGGGTACGTATCTAGTTCGTAATTCAGAAGTATTATGTACGCTGGCTGGGGCACGCAGCATTAAATGTATTACAGTGATGAAGCCAACTGAACCTTCTTTGTTAAATTTTATTTGAAATGTTTTATCGTTTGTTTTATAGGGATTTTTGACAATAGCTAATTGTTCTGAACTGACCTAAATGCCCATTCATGCTAGTTTTATTGGTATTCAATAGTTGCTAATGGAAATGTCCTCATTTAATCAATGTTGAAACTGACCTACTGAAGACATTGCCACGTGTTAAGTTTAAACTTTGCACAGGGCATCCTAATTTAAAATGTTTCATTTCTAACTCAAAATTTGTGCTGCCTTTCTGCTTCTATTTCTTGAAGTTCCTCACACGTATTAAAGATGAGCTAAGTAAATGTATAAGTATCTTCAGTACGATTTTTTTATAATTTTTTCTCCTGGTTCAAATGTTATGTTACGGAACATGACACCTCACCACTCCCAACTTCTCACTAGCCACGGCATTTTACTGACAATACTTGGAGCACCAAAATCTCCCGTATTTCCCGGGATCTCCTGTATTTGAATATATTGATTCATAATTTACCGGCTCTCGTATTTTCAGGCTCATTGGCCGTTATTCTGCAGTTTTTACTGTATTTTTACATATGTACAAATATTTTTCAAGCATTGAATTTTGTGCGCACGGTCAGAATGTTTTGAAAAATTGCACAGCAGAAACAACTGGTTCCATACCGACATTACGTCTCTATATTATCTTAGAAACGATCAACCGACCGGTGCTCGTATAGAACAAACTGTGCAAGCGACTATTTCTAATGAAACCAACATTATGCCTTTATCAGTTGTTTTCCTTTTTCTCCTCAGAATCCGTTTCGAATCCATTACATATGGAAACATTTCTATACGTCTTTCTTGCATTCACAGTGCCAGAAATGGATCTACATTTTCCTAGTGTAAAGCAGTTTCACTTTGACCCAGTAGAATATTTACCAAATTTCGCTGCCATGCGATAGTTACAGCCAACACTGGATCTTTGTGAGTGGCTTCACTTTAGTTATAATGGGGTTGTACAAGCCAAAACGAATTGCGGAGTAAGGCATGGAGCTTTATAGGAACTGGAGTGGTTATTCAGCAGTTGGACAATTATTTATTCCTCAGCAGAAATACTACTACGTAGACACTTCTGGCTTTATCCTACTTTGGTGTAAACATGAGTAAACAAGAATCTGAACTGTATCCAGTCGTCAGTAAAACACTTGTCATAAAAGATGCATCATCGCTCCTGCCGGTAGTTCGGAGCAACAGTCACAGGTAGCGAAATCTGAGAAAGGAAGTACGACTATCTCATAGCAGATCATAACGTTCTGAAGTTATTCATCAGAATATGTTCCCATTAACTGGGGGGAAAATTAGTAGCTACAAGAAAATTGCTCAGGTTACAATGAACCGTGTGTCCATGATGTCTCCAGAAAGATTAAACTCTGTTTACATACGCGTACGTTTAAAATAAAAGACTCAAGAAATAAAATGAATTTAATGAATGAATGGCAGTCGCTACCCGTCGCATGTGTAATAAAGTCAGTCAAAACCTATAAAAAAATTTCCATTCCACCGTTGCGGCTGATACAACAACCAGTGTAGGATGCCAGATAAAAATAGAATATTGGCTACTGGGGATTTTGGTTTCAAATTCCATGAAGCGTTTCGCCTGTAGATCGCATCTTCATATTACAGAAATTAGTTACGGCGTACGCCGTCCATAAAAATGATTACACAATGCGAATACATCGGGAAAATGCGATTTTTACATTAAAAAGTAGAAAATCCCCATACGTACCTAAGTGGGTTCCTTACTCGTTGCCATGAGCACAGTACGCTGTACAAGTTAGAAACAGGTCCACAGCAGAGCATGATAGAGCGAGTGCACAACATGTATGAGCGGACCCCCTAACAAAACAGAACTTGTGCTCCCTCTGAAGCTTGGAAGTGCATCTGTTCGTAGCTTCTGCGGCATTGTTTAGTCATGGCAATGAATGAGGTACTCATTTGACAGACATTGGGGATCTGCAACTTTTTGATATCCTAATCGAATTTTGCCGACGTATTCGCGTCGTGTAATCATTTTAATGGACGGCGTGCGCCGTTCACAGTTTCTAGAATCTGAAGATGTCTACCACAGACGAAACTAGTATGGGAAATCTGAAAATAAAAACTTCCGCCACCGGTACTGCATTTTTGTCTTTAATCAAATCTTGTACTGTGAAATAAAAATGCTAATAAATACAGGAGATAAAGGGACAAATGAGGTAATAACCCACTACTCGTGAAAGAGAGGTGTTTCCTTCCATGCATTCTTTTTCATCATATATTTTAATAATGTCATTAAAAATTATAAATCAAATAATTATCCAGAACTTACATTAGATAAACACACTAATCTAATTCCTTTGTAATCCTCAGGGAATACAATAATAACTCAAGAAGGCGAGACGACCTCCAGTTAGCACTATACCGGTAAAAAAAGAATGTGTGCAGAATACAACCTAAATCTTTCATTACAATAGACGTTATTATTCATTATCGATGAATTAGACAATACGATAGAAAAATATAGCTGACAACGATGTAACTGAACCGGGCCATGTGTTTATACTTCTGTCGCGACACCAATAATGATTATTATAATGATTTAAATGAAAACCTGCATACATTTCAAGCAATATGACGAACAGTAAGCATAAAACTTACCACTTCTTGTTGTTGTCGTCGTCCTTACTCCGAAGACTCGTTTTATGCAGTCCTCCATGCTAGTCTACCTTGAGCTTACTTTCAGAACCCGCAAAGATATAAAAGTAAGCTTTTACAAAGCTGTGGTGACACCATTACCATTGAATAGCAGCGAGAGGTGGATGAATAAAAGGTAAGATGCCAGCGAAATACAAGAAGCAGAGATGAGATACTCGAGGACAATAAGGCGATGCACAAACAGAGATTTAATAAAGAATGAATATGTTCGAAATTAGCTGAATCGACACGCAACGACGAAGTTACTGAACACAGAGACAGACAGAAACAATGTGTGGGCATACTGAAAGACCACTCAAGAAAGTTCTTAAACACACCACGAAAGAAAGACGCCTACATGTACACCAGGGAAAAGATGGGCGTAAACTTTGTGCAGACGGAGTCGACAAGTGCCTAATCCCTCTTTGCAAGATAACGACGACAACGACGACGATTTTTGGCTTTCGAATGGCCTTACTTGAATATGAGCAGCCTCCCTAAAATTATTCATTACATTTCAAGATCCCCTTTTACTATAAAGAAAGAGTAAAATATTTTTTCTTCAAGGATTAAAGCAGGAAAAAGTTAAAAGTCGAAAGAGGCTCGGAGATAGGAGTTTGAAGGAGATTACTCTGAATAAGCAATTAGAATATTGTTACAAAGTCCGTCGTACCATTAACCCTATCAGTAGTAAACAAAGAAATTCTCCAGACTTGTTCACTCATTACGGTCTTAGACGAGTCTCATTTGCTACTTTACATGTTATTATGTAATCTACTCAGCTTCCTGTAGCTCATCTTAGTCTTTCTTCGTATCTTGTAATTTCACAAAGAACTTCGTTAGTTCACCTGGCTATATTTTCAACCCAGTTCTCTTTTTATTGCTGCCATAATTGCGCGATGCACTCCAATCTCTTTCACAATGAATTTGTATGTTTACTTGTCTCTTTCATTAACTTCCAACATGCGTACCTCCATAGCATACTTAGCTACTCATTTTTCTTTTTTCTAAATCCTGCGGTAAAAATTTCGCAGTCGCAAATCAAAACCGCTAAGAGACACAGCTTGGAAACTTTCTTTTCCAGGCACACTTTAGTCATGGTCTTGGAAACGAAGTTTTTAAAGCTGTCATAGCTATTTTTACTCTTACGTGTATTTCTTTTACTGCCCATTCAGTCTTCAACTAACCAAAATGCAATTAATTTATTTTTTCCACAATACAGTTTCATTTTTCTGGCTCAGTAACGTACATGACTAAATGATGCATGCCAGACAATATAAAACACTCTGACAATAAACTCTAGTTTCAGGCATTTGAAGCTCATTTATGATAGACACATTCTGTTTACCAAAATCATTCTGTGCAATTTTCTCTCGTTCGTTTCCTTTACCGTTCATTTAGTCGGTGTCTTCAGTTACCCATAGTACAGTTTCTTGATTTCGTTGTTTCAGTTAAGCTTTTCATCTTAATAGTTCACTTGACTATATTTGGCAAGCCAAACTGGTAATGCGCTACAATTAAAAAGTTTCCTTTTTATCACATTGAATGCTTTGCTGACCCAAAGGTCCCCAGTGCAAAGTTACTATTCTGCTTCCTTCTTTTGCTATCCATCTTATCTTTTAACACCAAGAATCAGAATGATTTAATCGTTAATATAGACCAGTTTTTTATGATGTGTTAATTATACATTGCTTTTCTCTTATTATACCAACTCTTTACTGCGTTTAGTGTGTAGATTTACTGTTCAAGTTTACATCACCAGAAGCAAAGAAACCTCACTGGTATAACTATACTGTTCTGGATGTACTTCGATTAATGATATAAAAATTCCTGTAGAGCTAATATGAATAATTTGGTGTGTTGATGTGAAATCTTTTTGCCTGAATGCTCTTTCAGTTCTGAATTGACCACTGTGACAGCAAATACATACTGTAGTATAGAAGTGATTGAGGAAGTGTAGTTAGGTTATCTAATGAATCAAAAAAGTTATATCAGTGTTTTCCACAAGCGAAGGGGTATCAAGGGAGATTTTGCAATCTCACTTCATCATGATAATAAGCAATGAATGCAGACCGAAGTCAAGGTTCCAAAATCGAGTGCCCTGTTTTGGAATAACCCACAGTGTTTCCTTTGAAGAAGTAACAGTTAACATGACGGTCATTTTGGGCCAATCGACTGAATGAGACAAAGAGATAACAGCCTTTCGTGGAGTGGTTACCAGAGATATAAGCGCGAAAGCCTCATTTAAGTTCTGAGCAGCGCAGGGAGAGGTCTGAGACGCTAAAGCAGTCGCCTGGTCACACTACGTCACTTCCTCTTTTAAGGTGGGTCTCACAGAAATACGGCTACATTCCACTCCTACACAGTGGGAGATCCAGCCTTTCAATCTGCGTTGTCATTCGATTTACTCAATGACGACCAACAAATTTAGGTATTCGTGAATGTCCCATGTTTTCGCATATTTCATTATGCAAACTTCAGTGAACTTCGATCTGTTTTGACATGGAGAGAAAATTGAATTTATATTTATTTTTGTATTTCTTTCTTGGTTGTATGCCAGCTACATTTTTAGTTTGGGCTACAAAGATGAAACATTGACCAATTCTGGTGCTGTTACTGTTCCTTGGGAACTGCCCGTCATGTTTACTATTACTTCCTTAAAGGAAGCGCTGTGGGTTATTCCAAAACAGGGCACTCGATTTTGGAACCTTGTCGTTCGGTTTGCATTCATTGTTTATTATCATGATGAAGTGACATTGCTAAATCTCCCTTCGCTTGTGGAAAACACTTATATAATTTTCTTGATTCATTAGATAACCGACTGAACTTCCTCAATCTCTTCTATACTACATTATTTATTTGCTGTCACAGTATCATCATAACAATGGCCAGTTAAGAACTGATCCAGGCTTCTTTACTACACGCATCATTTTTAACCATCGCCAAAATTTTCATTTTCGTACTCCGTAACTAATCTAGCGTTTTGTTTGTTATTACGTACCTACAATCGTCATAAATCACAGTTCTGTTCTCCATGACTAATGTTCTAAAGCCATTAAAACAATATAGGAACAATAGTGGATCCAATATGTTGTCCTACGGAACATTTATTTAATATACTTCGTATCTGATAAATACACACCGAAATTTGCTTTCGTGAGTAGTGTCAAAGCGGTGCCACTTAGTATACATATCAAACAGTGTATTATTCTATGCCGCACCTGCCCTGGCATGATAGACTGTGATGATTTTCTAGACCGTCCGGCCTGTTGAGGTTGTGAATTGAATAAGTACAAAATAACTGATATTTATAAGTCTTGTTACGTTGCATATAATTTATTTGATTTCTGGTAGACAGTAGGTGCTTAAATTATCTCACGTGGAGAGAAAGGACATAAACATACCTACCTTTACTTAAAACTTTGTAGTACTCCATCTGTGGACGCGATTGAGAGTTTTCTATTCTCTGTGTCGAACCTATGTCAACTTAGAAATAAGCAACTTTCTGAAGCTGATACGTAGTCTCATACATTGTAACTTCTTAGAATAATAGAGTCAATTTTTCAATTGTCCCGGTTTTTGTTGGCTTCATTGGTCTTTTTCACGCTGTACAGATGCAGAGTGTGACGGATGAGAATCAGAAGAGCGGCTGCGAAACACAGTTAATTAAAGAAAACTTAGCATGTACTCTCAGTGACCGAATATAGAAAGGACTCGGACTGGACTCGGAGGTAGAGCTCGATTGCCAGTCTAGTTGTTTACTCAGAGAAATGAAGGAAGCAGAAAACGGCACTGATTGGCTGGCCACCCTGAAAGAAGGGGTGACCCACAGTGTTTACAAACAGGAGCCAGACTCTTCTTTAGAAAACGAGTTGCCCTTTCATGGAATATGAGAAGGCTCTTTTACAGTTGTAATAGTGTTGTCAAGCAGAAAATTTACATATGGTGATATTGCCAAAATCTATCACATTATTGGTGCGGAAACTCTGTTTTTAAATGAGGTAGTTCAAAATGAGAATAATCTTTACAGTGTATAGGTTAGGAACAATGTGACCATTGGATATTAATCTGCTGTACGTTCACACAGAAAATAATGGCTAATTGTAAATATGTTCAAATTTGTTCGTAGAAAGAAAGCTGAATTCCCTGTTACTTATTTAATAACAAACCAATTTTCAAGTAATTTTCTTCAGTGAAGCAAGTGTTGCATTGCAAAAGGGAAATACACTTCTGTGCTGAATGTGCTTTTACGCTTAATCCACATTACGATTATACCGGACAGACAAATAATTTTTTAAAAGATTACTCCAGGTGCAAGATATTGAACAGTGATCAAAATAAATTTTGCGTATTGCCGAAAATTAATACTGAACTTTCTGCTCCAATAATACATGGTTTGTCTGTAATGCGATTTTTGCGAGAACAGTCAATGCTCCCGCCGCAAAAGGGGCTGTATGTGCAGTCTACGACAACTACGTCAAGAGGAAACTTTGCAGTACTAGTATTGTGAGCCATTAAGAGAGTTGTGCTGCTTCAGGATTGTGCGGACAACAATCACACACAATCAGAAGCTCCATATAGTCACTCATGTGGAGCGAGAAATGAGACAGGTAGACGTCGCAGCGAATGTCATGCTGAGTCAAAGCGATGTCTCTAAAACCTAGAACGAGTTTCTAGCCACAGAATCAGTTGAGGATCGTCAAATAATTGACGGCACAATGAAAACAGCACATGTGCAGAACCGATATCTGCGAACAACAGCCGTGCGGGATTAACCGAGCATTCTCAGGCGCTGCAATCATGGACTGAGCGGCTGGTCCCGGCGGAGGTTCGAGTCCTCCCTCGGGCATGGGTTTGTGTGTTAGTCCTTAGGATAATTTAGGATGAGTAGTGTGTAAGCTTAGGGACTGATAACCTTAAAAGTTAAGACCCATAAGATTTCACACACATTTGAACATTTTTTGCGTACATCAGCAAGCGGAAACTATTAACATAATGCGACACATCTACCCAGGTAGTTTCAAACAGCTACAGGAGTGCAGGTATCATCAACAGGTACAGGAGTGCTGGTATCAACACAAAGTATGAAATGGGCTTCATCAGCAGGAATTACAAGGATTGTTTCTGGATTGGACTGCATTGGGATACAACTAGCATTTTTGTTGAGGTTTGTATCTGGCTCCTCCCTGAAAATCCTGATATTCGTGTATGGAGACAACGAGAGCAACGTTTAAACCCTAACTTTATGGTAGACCGCCACCCTTATCAGTATAGTTCGGTTCTGTTTTGAGGTGAAATCATGTTTGGCTGCAGGACACATGGGTGGATGACTTGCACGAAGTATCTGGACGACATCCTTGCAAGCATTGTGGCTCCGTTTGCTGAAAATCCCTGATGCATCACCACACTGATGGTGGAGGAGAATGCGCGTCCCCATTGCCACAATCCTGTGAACAGCTTCCTAGCGGAGCTCAGAATTAGATGAATGGAATAGCCTCCAAATTCTCCACATACCAGTTCATTGATAAGGCATGGGTGATGCTGGAACAAGCGGTTTGCTGTCTTCCTGTCCCACCAGAGACCTGACAGGGCGTCACAGGCTGCTGTGGAGGAATGGGACAATATCCAACAGGCTTATCTGAATAGTATGTAAGCAGTATGCGTAAAAGTATTCTAAATTATCCTCATTTATGAGGTGTTTGCAGTAAGCTGTACAGTCTTTTAGGGGTCTTTGTTTTTGTTTATCAAGTGGTATTTTATCATCTTTATTTTTGTTTTCTTATGACTGTATCTGACCGAACGAAACTGTTTTTGTATCCGGTTATATTCAACACTGATAAGGAAGCAATATGCAACATTTATTTTGACCACTGCATTTAAAGGGGCTATAGGAGCTGTTTCATTCCGACTTTCTTTTTAAGTTCAAAAACTCCCTGCAGAGACATGGGCTGTATTGTTTGATATCAGCAACAATAAAATAGCACCTTGTGAATAAAGTAAGTACGTTCTTTCTTAACGATAGGTATGTCTGTATACAAACGAACTAGATCAACTCACGCATCAGTGTGTTCATTTAGGTGAGACCCCATCTGAGGAAATTGTATGGTTCAAACAAATACCTCAACAACACACAAAAGCCTATGATAAAGACATAAACATTGTATTCAATGATTCTAAAGTAATTCAGACAATCACATTTTAGATCGCTTATCAAAATTCCAGAACCACAACATCAAAAACCATCAACCTGCACCACCATCTCAGTAAGTCAAGTAAAGTTCAGTTGACTCATGCATTGTTTACTTTAAGAACATGAAGCAAAAGAGTTCTTAAGGAAGCATGTATGTAGCAAATTGTTAACACCTCAACCCCATATGGAATAGCAGTAAATATCGTCATACCACACATGACACTCGGAACAACTGCACAAAAGACGTAGAGAGCTACCCCAGCAAGGAATAAAACTTCAATACAAAATGAAGGTATAAGAGACAAAAATTAAGATAAGCACAACCCTGTGAAAGATGTTAACGTTGATCACATGAGATCGACTATACTCACTCCCCATAAACTATCTTTTGTAAGAGCACAACTGACTACCTCATGCATCACCACCTACGGAAACCATTGTACATATTATTCCCATCATGTAGCAGGGATTTCTATAGAGGGTGCAATCCAAAAGTATGAAATCTGCTTCGTTAAGAAAGAAAAATGTAAGAAAAATACTCTTGTCTCAATGTTATAAAATGTCACACAACACCAACAAAGTCTTCCAAAATGGTAATCTGCCCCACAGTAAACATAATTTTCATTATATCTGTTCATACATCATCATAGCAAATCCTTATAAATTCATCTAACTGTTCAACCGTCTCTAGCATTCCATCTCCACAAAACATTAAGGTATGCCTTGAATGTAACTTAATATGAATTCATAGAGAATCTTCAGCCCACATGTGATCTTCCATTGATTTGTCGCAAAGCACATGAAATATTACTTACTACAAATAATCTAAAGATTTAAAATGGGAAATTACACGAGTACAAAATTATTTCACTTTAGTGTCACTATAGGTAAGAAGTGGTTCAGTGCTAGTAATATGCCAGTACACCAAAAGTTTAATATCTCACCACAGTGATTTAAATAACTTTCCTGAAATGAACTGGCATAACATGTAGATCATATGACGTAGTATGTGTAATTTTCCCCAAAACACACAGAAAAGTCTAACGCAAACTAATGTATCAATACAGCACTTACCTCAGTACATACCCGTACTACCCTATCAGAAGGAATGATCCGAATGGCCGCTTCGGTGTTTGCAAAGATTTCCTTCACAGTATAGTTCCTTCTGAAAGGGGAGAGGAAACACGCACTCAAACAGCCAGTATACTGCACCGAGTAAAACCACCAGCTTGAAACCTGAAGAAAAAAGAGGTACAAGCTATTAAGAGTCTTACCGCCGACAAGAGTATATTGGTACTGCCTGCCGATAAGGGGAATGCGACCGTCGTAATGAAGAACGAAGATTATGAGCAAACGATCCGAGACCCATTAGATCCTACGACGTACCGAAAACTAAGCGCTGATCCGACGGAGCGTATCACACTGAATACGAATCGATTAATCAAGGCGTCTTCTATGCCAGCGGACATACAGAGAAACTTGCGCAACACAGAAGCCCTACCACCTTGCTGTATGGATTACCCAAGATCCATAAGAACAACGTTCCACTAAAACCTATTGTTAACGCTCCTGGCTCACCGACGTATAAACTGACCACACACTTGGCCTCTCTGCTCCACTTGGGGAAGACCGACACATACATAGAAGACTCAGGACCTTTCATGGAGACGCTGAAGAAACTGAAGCTTGCATCGAACTACATCCTGGTCAGCTTCGATGTTGCTTCTTTGTTTACGAAAGTGCCACTCAGTGCAGATCTGGAGCACATCGGTTCCATTTTCCCTCAAGACATCACAATGATCTTCCATGCATGTCTCACCACGAGCTATTTCACTTGGAATGGCGATTTCTACGAACAGCTGGAACGCGTCGCCATGGGTAGTCCACTTAGTCCAGTGGTGGCCAGCTTCTTCACTGAACAATTCGAAGCTCAGGCAATGGACTTGGCAACTTGTAAACCTAAGGTGTGGTACAGGTACGTCGATTGTCCTTTGTTGTGTGGAGCCATGGTGACTTCCTAAGACACTTGAATAGCCTACATGGCAACATAAAATTTACCATGAAAGCAGAAAAGGACAGAAACTGCCATTTCTAGATGTGCTGGTCACAAGGGATGGTGAAAACCTTGAACACAGCGTGTATCGAAAAACCGACTCACACGGACCGATAAATGCAAAAACTATCAAACCACCACCCGAGCCAGAAAAAGAGGCATGATTAATACCCTTGTAACGCGAGCTGGACGAATATGTGAGCCGCAGCACCTCAGACGCGAAATGCAACACCTGTAAAGTGTTCTGAGGAGCAATAGGTACTCCACAAGTTAAATTAGAAGTTTAACAGAGCCAACCACTCGGCGAAGTAAGGAATCAGAAAAAGAAATGTCGGGTACGGCCTTTCTGCCATACATTCCCAGAGTGACGGACAAAATCGGCCGTATATTGCGCGAACACGGCGTAAAGACGATTTTCAAACCCACAAGGAAGATCTTAGTGTCTTAGATGGGCGAAGGAGAAAAGGGATCCTCTTGCATTGTCGAGAATATACCGTGTACCATGCACATGTCGGAATGACTGGACGATCAATCAACACCAGTAGCAAAGAACATAAGCGACATTGTAGGTAAGGGGCAGGTGGAGAAATTGGCCGTGGCAGAGCACGCCCTAAGTGAGACCGACCACGTAAAATTCGCCAACGCCGAAGTTCTGGCTGTATAAAAGCACTATCACACGCGCTTGTTCAGAGACGCTTTAGAAATAAAAAAACACGCGAACAGTTTCAACAACAAAGAGGAAAGCCTTAAGGTAAACGGATCCTGGCGTCCCGTACTGCAATGGACGACCGTCGCAGGT
Organism: Schistocerca gregaria; assembly: GCF_023897955.1. Taxonomy (NCBI): domain Eukaryota; kingdom Metazoa; phylum Arthropoda; class Insecta; order Orthoptera; family Acrididae; genus Schistocerca; species Schistocerca gregaria. The sequence continues at coordinate 131,908,041 of NC_064922.1, forward strand.
AGCAAGAGAACCGGACAGGAAATGACCGAGGAGAAGCCCTCGGACGTTGACTTGCCAGGTACATATAGTCTGTGGCCGCAGTTCACCACCGGCAACGAAGGGTGAAGCTTTAACACTGCCAGCCACTCGTGCTGGCGAAACGTCAGTAAAATCATTAGATGAACGTCCGCCGAAGAACCCGAGAAAGGAGCCAATAGACAGAACACAATTTCCTCAGTAACAAGGGCAGAGAAATTGCTAGTTTAGAGATCGCAGTAGACTCACAAATTAAAGACATATGCATATTTTTAATTCTTTATATCTAACGTTTCGTAGGAAAGAACAGAAACAGATGTTTCCGAACAAGAACACTCAATAAATAAGAAATGTAAAAGGTAGCTCCGTAGAAGAACGTAGACAATGAGGCAAATCAGTTGCATTGTTTCCATTCTAAGCGAAGCCCAGTATCAACATAAAAAGCTAAAGGAAATTCATAAGAATTAAAAGAAACAAAGTAATATCCTTAACTTTGGAAAAGTGTACAGAAGGGCATGCACATGATGCCTCTTTAAAAGAAGCACAGTTTTGAGGTCAAAATTCAACAAGATGACTGAGTGGCGTCTGCTGGTTAATCCAATAAAAGTGCAAGAGCCAGATCGTCTACAATAAATAAGTGAGGGTACCTTTAAGTGTCTGATAACCTTGATGAACTGGTCTCTCATGCAACAGAGATCTTTAATATTTACAACCACATAAAATCTATAAAATATGAGCACAGACCAAATAAATTCACTGATCTCTATGAGTTGTCACAGGTGTTTTGTCAACATTATCAGTTATAAATAGGTTAGTGCACGAGAAGTTAACTTCCACCACACTTCCATTAATTAGCATGAAATACCTACAAACAACACAGTGATTTTACAGAAGTAGTGTCAAATCAATGAACTCAATATGCAGAGTAGTCAGATGCCTTCTCTCAGGTTACCGCAGAGTTCCACCACATTTTCATTCATTAGCATGAAATATTCTCAAAAGACACAGTGAATTAACACAAGTAGAGTCAAATCAATTGATTCAATATGCACAGTGGGCAGTAGGGTTCAGTCAGTTTACGGGAGAGTTCAGAGACGTATTGCCTTTCGCATATGATAGAACAGACAGTCAAACTCGCATTCCACACACTGGAAACTAGCTTCATGACGTACTTTCACAATGTTACAGCAAAATAAGGCTTCACTCACTTACGTCAGTAGCAATAATAACAGAAACTGAACCATGTAATTTGCTGTGCTTCAGAGGCCAACAGAAGAACCTGTAGGTACACTTCATTTTCTCATATTTAATCATATTGCACACAACATACTCCACATATCACCACAACATCTCCATATTATTTAGTCGTATTCTGGGCATGGCCCACACATTCCATTACAGTATACCTGTGCTGACCATAATTGTCTCAGTACACATCAAATTTTATATCTTTCAGACAGCAGCGACAAGTAGATACAAGTATGCTTCACCATCCTATTAACTTACTATACTCTAATAAAAGTAAAATAAAATGAAAATGCAAGTTGCAGGAATTATCCAAATAGGATAGAAACCGACCGATGTGATGTACGTGTACTAACAAGAAATAATTACAATTTCTGAAAAGTTGGATGATTTAGTCAACAGAAAGACCTTCACAAATTGATCAAGTCAGTACGCAAGCCGTTGTTCGGCTTGATGGAGTTGATAGAATTATTCGATATGCTCTTGAGGGATATCGTGCCAAATTCTGTCCAACTGACACATTAAAGTGTCAAAATCCTGAGCTGGTTGGAGGGTCCTGCCAACAACACTCCAAGTGTTCACAATTGGGGAGCGATCCAGTGAAATGGTCGGAAAAAGTGGGATTTGGCAAGCACGAAGACAAGCAGTAGACACTGTGTCGTGTGCGAGCGGGCATTACTTTCCTGAAATGTAAACACAGGATGGCTTGCCATGAAGGGCAACATGACAGAGCGCCGAATATCGTCCACGTGCCGCTGTGCTGTGAGGTCGCGCTGCAGCGGATGACAACCAGAGGGTTCCCGCTGTGCACCGGCAGGCGCCGAGCCGAGCAGATGCAACAGCAGCGGTATCAGAGAGGGAGTTGTCTGATACACGGTAATTTACTTTCTTCTTTTTCTTTGCGTGCTTCTCCGAAGAAATTAACTACACCCATGTATTTTACTGTGAAGATTAGACTAGTGGTCTTTTCTGCGATGGCTCTCTGGTGTAATTTTCCTGCCTTCAGAAGCTCCATGTCACGTCAAGAGATCAACGGCGTGTCTTCGGCGTTGATTTGGGTGACGGTATCACGGTATTCCACGACCCCCATGTTTATTCTGCAAGGTATTATTACTGCAAAGCCGCGCGGATTAGCCGAGCGGTCTCAGTCGCTGCAGTCATTGACTGTGCTGCTGGTTCCGGCGGAGGTTCGAGTCCTCTCTCGGGCATGGGTGTGTGTGTGTGTTTGTCCTTAGGATAATTTGGGTTACGTAGTGTGTAAGCTTAGGGACTCATGACCTTAGCAGTTAAGTCCCATAAGATTTCACACATGTATGAACATATTACTGCTATGGATTATGTGACCATTTTGACCCATCAGGTCATTCCCATCGTAAAACAATTAATCCCCAATCGTGATACCAAGGGTCCAAAACGACAGGGTCCGTGTTCACACAGCTCGCATCGTCCGGGGCTGGTTCCGTGTGCACAAGGACGGACTGTCTCATGTCTCCTGGTCACTGCAGTTACCAGATCTCATTGTTGTTGGGAATTTCTGGTCTGCTTTGGAAAGGGGCATGCGCGATAGCTACACATTTTTCTTATCTAAATTTGCCACTATTTTGTAAGAAGAATGGCATAAGTTTCTTTTGGAAACCATGGACGACATGTATTTATCCATTTAGAGACAACCGTAACCTGTTTTGTTTGTGAACGGTTCCTTACACCCTCTTAGGCATGGTGTTGTCCCTTTATCTTTTCAATATCTTTGTCCACCTCCTGTATACATCCATTAGCAGATTACAGTTTCATTAGAAATAAAACAGAATACTGAGAGAACGTAAAAGAAATGATTTTAAAGCAGTCTTTTAGAGAACAGCTTATATTTACAGAAAACTTTATTTTTCAGTGCTTTAGTTGTGATGGAGCTACTCGAAAACATGCTGCCCATAGTTTTGCTACTATTCGCGTTGCTGACGACGTCCTCGTCTGCTGACTCTAAACCGCCTCACATCATTTTCATACTCGCTGACGATATGGTAAGTGCCAGAAAGTTGCATTTTAAGTTCAGCCCTGATCGCAGTTTTGTTGTTTCTTAATCATTTTATGTTCTTTTGTTTACTCTCAATCCATATTGTGCGCTCAGTAGTGTGTTTATTAAATTCAGTCAGTCTTGAAACTTCTATTCACTTTTTCAGAGGACTGCGATCTTTTTACCTACATTCTTTTAACATTAATTTAGAGCGCACTTTTCAACCAACTTTTAATTCTTTCATTGCTCTCCTTACATAGGTTGAAGAGTATGAGACAATGACAGAATCCCAAACCTACGGCCTGTTCTACCCTATCACTTTTCTGTTCCTTTCCTTTGTTCTCTTTTGAGTCTTACGTACACTACGTGTGTCAAATGTATCCGGACAACTGGCTAAAAATGACTTACAAGTTCGTGGCCCACCCCACCGGTAATGCTGGAATCCAATATGGTGGTGGTCCACCATTAGCCTCGATGACAACTTCCACTCTCGCAGCCATACGTTCAGTCAGGTGCAGGACGGTTTCTTGGGGAATGGCAGAACATTCTTCACGGAGTGCAGCACTGAGGAGAGGTATCAATGTCGGTCGGTGACGCCTGGCACCAAGTCGGCGTTACAGAACATCCCAAAGTGTTCTATAGGATTCATGTCAGGACTATGTGCAGGCCAGTCCATTACAGCGATGTTACTGTCGTGTAACCACTCCGCCATAGGCCGTGCATTATGAACAGGTGCTCGACCGTGCTGATAGATGCAGTCGCCATCCCCGAATTCCTCTTCAGCAGTGCGTGACAAGAAGGTGCGTAAAACATGAGTGTAGGCCTGTGCTGTGACAGTGCCACGCGAAACAACAAGGGGTGCAAGCCCCCTCCATAATAAACACGACCGCACCGTAACACCACCGCCCCTTAATTTTAATTTTGGCATTATACACGGTGGCAGATGACGTTCACCGAGCATTCGCCATACCCACAACCTTCCGTCTGATCGCCAAATTGGGTACCGTAATTCACCAACCTACACAACGTTTTTCCACTGTTCTATCGTCCACCATTTACCAGGCGAGGCGTCGTTTCGCAAGTTTTCTCACTTCCTTCCCAACTGTCATAGTACCTGCAGTGTATCCTGATGCAGTTTGGAATTCCTGTGTGAAAGTCTGGATATATGTCTGCCTATTACACATTACAACCCTCTTCAACTGTCGGCAGTCTCTGTCAGTAAAGAGTCGAGGTCGGCCTGTACGCTTTTGTGCTGTATGTGTCCCTTCACGTTTCCACTTGAATATCACATCGGAAACAGTGGACCTAGGTTTGTTTAGGAGTGTGGAAATCTCGCGTACAGACGTATGACACAAGTGACATTCAATCACCTGACCACGTTCGAAGTTCGTGAGTTCCGCAGAGTGCCCCATTCTGCTCTCTCGCGATGTCTAATGGTCACTGATATGGAGTACCAGGTAGTAGATGGCAGCACAATGCACCTAATACGAAAAAGTACGTTTCTGGAGATGTCCGGATACTTTTGATCACTTAGTGCATATTGTATGTTACTCTCTTTGCCTTAAACCGTATATCTGTTTTAATGTTTCAAAGGTCTCTTAGCTGTTTACACCGTCGAACACTTTTTGTAGGCTGACAGAAGCTAAGAAAATGCTTTAAAAAAATTAAAATTAGTTTTTCATATTTCAAATATTAGCACTATACCATAGCACTGTAATTTTGAATCAAGTTGAGTTTCTCACTATATTTTACAGCAGCAAAGTGACAGTCTTTCTTTCCTTCTATAATGAAAACTAAACTGTATATTACATTTGGACATCTTTGTAACCCTTGTATCTGTTCGCAAACCATCGTGTTGGTACCAATGTACCCAGCAGGCGGTGGCTTGTCTTTTGGAAGCCAGGGAACTGGATCCCGGAAAAGAGAACCCTCTCACCGCTCTGTCAGTCAATGGGAGAGCAAGGAGTCCGAACAGATCTTAGAGAAAGACACGGAGAGAAATAAAAATTCGGAATCAACAACGCTCTGCGTGCGTCTTCCTTGACACCTTGCCACGTTACTCTGCCTCAAGACAAACACCAGCTGACCTGCTTTCATATAGATTGTTTCGAGGACTTTAAAGCTACTATCAAGTATTTTAGAAAACTGTTTTCGCTATATATCCAAAATCATCTACTCTTGTACCTCCAGACAGAACAAATGACCACTCTAGGAAAGATTTATGAGAATCCTGAAGCAGATAATTAGCTTAACTTTGCCAGAATGAATTCTGGAAACATCCCCTAGGCTGTGGCTAAGCCACGTCTCCGTAATATCCTTTCTTCCAGGAGTGCTAGTTCTGCAGGGTATGCAGGAGAGCTTCTACGAAGTTTGGGAGATAGGAGAAGAGGTACTGGTGGATTTAAAGCTGTGAGGGTGGGGTGTGAGTCGTGCTTGGGTAGCTCAGTTGGCAGAGCACTTGCCAGCGGAAAGCAAAGGTCCCGAGTTCGAGTCTTGGTCCGGCACACAGTTATAATATGCCAGGAAGTTTCAACTTAACTATTGGTGTTTGTTTCTAAATGAAAACAATATTTTAAAGATGTTACCTTATCCATGTTATTTCTGTGCTACAGGTGCAATTACAAAGTAAAAAGTTGTTTTGAGTCGTATTAGCCACATTATTTATGCACTCACTGACTAAGTGAATCTCCTGGAAGGAGTGTGAGAATGCAGAGTCTCACGGTGGTAGCACTGTGTAAAAGGTTTCGGATTTTCAGCCGAGTCAAGTGATCAAAATTACACGAGCTTTCGGCCAAACACTCCTATCGCCATTGTCAGGTGCCATGCCTGCCAGTGGGCTGCTGGTACGTAGGCTATATAAATACACTAGCCGCCGGCAGTGACATTTGTCCTCTGTAGCATACTCAACTAAAGTTGTTTCTCGTATAGATTAGGCGACAAAACCTCTCATCCTCGTTCCTGCGTTGTTCCACAGTGTCAACTCTTCGTCGGGCGAAGGACAGGCCACAATTTCAATGTATCTTGCAGACCCCCAGGTGTCCTGAGACGTCAAATGTGTATTATTGGTCTACGTAATTGACTAACTTCAGTCGGAAGCCTAAATATCCATTTGATCATGTGTATTCTCAGCAGCCGGTTTATCCTTCCCGACACGGAGCAATAGAAATGCAAGAAATTAAGTTTCTTTTCCTGCCCTTACTGTGTTTCTTGCGTAAAATCGTTTATTTGGTCATCTTCATATACGTTACTGCGTAGGTGCCTCAGCGAGCGAGCGAGGAAACTAGCAAAGTACGTCGCCAGCTTATATGTAGGTGAATGGATCTTGGATACTGTGAGAAGGAATGACGTTCCTTCATTGCGGATCTTCAGTAAAGCATGAGCAGTAGAAGGTCTACGTGTCTGAGAAGTCGAGATGTTTTTCTTATTATTCTAGATGTAGCGCCAAGTGGGAGTTTCTGTTAAGTAACTTGGTCCAGAAGTGATCAAATTTGCGTATATTATAGTCTTCGTATTCCAAGAGCCGGCAAGTGCGAGAATCATTGCACAATCAACTTGCACCCAAATTGCTGACCAGAATAATATACAGAAGAATGGAAAAGAAAATTGAGTATGTATTAGATGACGATCAGTTTGGCTTCAGGAAAGGTAAAACGTTGCGGTTGATAATGGAAGCAAGAGTAGAGGAGATTCAGAGGATTTGTCGAACTGGAAAAAGCGTACAACACTGTCAATTGGAGCAAGTAGTTCGAAATTCTGATAAAAATAGGGGTAACCTATAGGTAGAGACGACTAATGTACAGTATGTACAAGAGCCAAAAAGAAATAATAAGAGTGGATGACCAAGCAGAAAGTGCTCGGATTAAAAAAGGTGTAACACAGAGATGTAGTCTTTCCCCAAACTCTTAAAACTGTACATTGAAGAAGTAACGATGGAAATAAAATAAAGGTTCCGGAGTGGAATTAAAATGAAAGGTCAATGGATATGAGTGACAATTTGCTGATGACATTGTTATTCTGAGTGAAAGTGAAGAGGAATTACATGATTTGTTGAATGGAATGAACAATCTAATGAGTGCAGAGTGTGGATTGAGAGTAAATCGAAGAAAGGCGAAGGTAACGAGAAGTAGCAGAAGTGATAACAGCAAGAAACTTAACGTCAAGATTGATGGTTATGAAGTAGATGAAGTTAAGGAGTTCTGCTACCTAAGCAGCAAAGTAACCTATGATGGACGGAGGACATCAAAAGCAGAAGCAGATAGTGGCAAAAACGGCATTCCTGGCCAAGAGAAATTTACTAGTATGAAATATATGCATTAATTTGGGAGGAAATTTCTGAGAATGTACATTTGGAGCACGGAATGCTATGGCAGTAAAACATGTACTGTGGGGAAACCGGAGCAGAAGAGAATCGAAGTATTTGAGATGTGGTGCCACAAGTAAATGTTGAAAACGAAGTGGGCTGATAAGGCAAAGAATGAGGAGGTGTAGCGCAGAATCGGAGAGGAAAGGAATATGTGAATAACACTCACAAGGAATGATTTCCATGGTACTAGAGGGAGCTGTAAAGGGAGAGACTGGAATACATCCATAGGTTGCAAGTGCTACTCAAACAGGTTGGCACAGTTGACGAATTCATGGCCGGCAGCATCAAATCAGCCAGAAGACTGATGACTGAAAAAATAAATAAAGAAAACATCCTTAGTTGCGGCTGGATTGACCTTGTTAGCAGGAAGGACAACATTACCTTTCAGCGCTGCTCTGTGGGACACTGGTAACTTTGATTTCCTGAGAGTAGGGCTTCTTTCATGCCTTATTTCGTCCCCTGTTTCGGAGTTAGCGGACCGCATTTTCGATGTCACTTATTTCACAGACATGAAAGGCCGGCGGCGAAGGTGCCAAATTAAGTCCTATCTTGACTATTGACATTGCACCGAAATCTATATCTCTCGCCGTGAAAGTGATGACGTTCCGATGTGTGGGTCTGTGGTCCTCGCCGTGTTGCTGCGAAAGACAGCCGAACTTCCCTTTCTGCTTCTCTGTTGTTTGTTCCTGTGATGACATTTGTTGGGAAAGCGTAGCTGCGTCGACCCAGTCACAGTCCAAAGTTGTGTATAATCTTGATACTTGCAGGTGGAAGGCGATAAGAGCACTTTCCCCTTCCAGTCGCATCCAGCTGTGTACCTTTTCTCGCAGTGGTTCAAAGCTGAGACGACGAATCATATCAACACCGAAGCGTACAGGACTATATTTCGTCGCGGCGCCTTGGCACTACTACGAGAAGGGGGATGTTAATATGAGGTGTAATCATACTTTGCGTTTGTAACGTTGTGAGCTCTACTATGCATAGATTCAATAAGCACTCTGAATCTCTATGCCTCAAAAGAAGAAACCAAAGAATGTCCTGATGTTGGACGCAGATATTTGGAGCTATGACGGAATTCTGACTAACCGCGAATCTGTTCAAATTGGTTCAGGGACAGAATATTCGCAGTCCGGTCAATTTCAGGAATGGTATTGTCCACGAACTGTTGCCTAACAGGTGCTGCTTTATAAAAAGGTGGGTTTGCACGTTGACATAAACTGTAATCGTCTCCGAGTTGTTCCTGTACTAGACAGTTCACAATGCTCTGCAGCGTGTTCATATCTCTTACTTTTAGCGGTTTCCGAATCGCAATGACGGGATCACACTCTAACCACGAAAAACACTCTTATACGGTAACACTACCTCCGCCATAATTCACAGCTGGCTGTACACTCGATGGCACGTAACGCTCTCCAGGAATTAATCAAACACAAATTCTTCCATAAGAATGCAAGGGTGTTTCACCACTCCAGATCATTTATTTCCAACTGGTCACCAGTGTGTCCCACGTTCATAACTCCCTACATGCAGTCATTTATCAAACTGAACTTCTGTTAACACACTGGAACTAATGAGTGATCCTTTCCCTGATTTTATGCGATTTTTCTACAAACACGCTCCGCAGTAATCGACGGACCTTGTCTCTCAGTACATGAGTCTATTTGCTCTTGTTTTGGTTGTGGTTCTTGCTTCCTGTTTTCACTTCACAGTCACATGACGCACCGGTCAGTCTGGGCACCAATAGAAGCGTTGAAACATCCCTGATGGGTTTGTTACTCGGGTAAAATTCAATGACTAGTCCACATTTGCGGTCTCTGAGCTCTCCGACCACTTCATTCCGCTGCTTTGGCTACTGTACAGACAACACAATACTGCTGCGTCCTTTCATACTGGCGGGTCTGTCTCTCATGTCACCAGCGATTAATTCCACATTACGTACGTGCAACTGGATACTTTTAAAATAGTAGTGTATGATTACCATCGGTGAGAATAAAACTGCAATGTAGAGAGGCCACCACAATACATTGAGAGCGGCTGGGCAAGACTATGTTATCTGACAAAGAAGTGACAAATAATGCAGAATTGGCTGGTGACACAATGTCAGTTACTTAGTAAACACTGCAAGTCTCAGAGAATGGCGCCTGATCAAGTGACAACGTTACTAGAACGTATAGAGTTTTAAACAGGCTGCATTGTGAGTCCGCATGTGACTGCCTGGTCTAATTGTTCAATACCAACGCGTGTGGGGCATTTGAACAATTCAATAACTCTAAGCTGGATTGAATGATGCCGTGACGTAATCCACGTGCGCAGCAAGTGTCCATTCCGAACAAATCTGTCCACACCAAAGAGGAGGAATGGCATGTTGCTCAACAAGCACATTATAACACGTTCATGTCTGTACGTTCCGTCTCTCACAACATCTGGGTATCCTACTCCACTGATCAGATAATACTCGTAGCATCAGGCTTGAGAGGGGACGAGTCATTCTCTATTTTTCATATTCAAGGCCTTTCTGATTTCACACTCTGATTTTACACTCAAGACATTATTGTGAAACGACAGGAAGTTATCAACACGACTAGTCACTGAAAATATAGCACTGTGGGACTTAACTTCTTAGGTCATCAGTCTCCTAGAACTTGGAACTACTTAAACCCAACTAAGCTAAGGACATCACACACATTCATGCCCGAGGCAGGATTCGAACCTGCGACCGTAGCGGTCGAGCGGTTCCAGACTGAATCGCCTAGAACCGCTAGGACACACCGGCCAGCCCCAGGCACTAGTGGTACGATACATATTGTTAATGCATGTTAGATCTCTATTGTGGCTCTCCTTTGAATAGGGTATCCTGGACTTGAGAACAAGAAGGCAATTTGTTCATTTAACAGCAAATCTTACAGTGGACGTTTGGGCCTTGGAAGCCATGTGGATGTACTAGGGAAAAGGAATATCTCCAAGTATTTACCGGAGGCAGAATCCTAGTCCCATGAACTACTCTCACTAGTGTGTAGACAATGCTTTTGGCCGAAGAGGAAAAAGGCTGCGTCTCTGGCCTAGTTGTTAGGTGCCTTTTGCCACGGTAGGTGCATCGGTGTGGGAGAAATTCAGGTCGCACTGCCAAGGCATTTCGACAGTGTTGTAAACACCGTTTGTTAACAGAACGGCGGGTATAAAAGTTTGCGTGTTTCCATGTTCAAAGTGGACCGGATGCTGTCGAGGGAGCTGTCACTTCGTGTCATCCCTCTGCCTTCTGGGTGTCTGGGAAGCCTCAGATCTTTGTAAACAATTTTAGAACATTTATGGAGCCTTTCGAATGGTCTACGATGGAACATAAAAGCAGTTCTGTTAGTTTATCCGAGGCTCCTGGTCAGACACGCCTCCCACTAGAGATTAATTGCGATCTGTCTAACAGATTGCTAGCCACAACTTCACATATTTTGTAACTACGATAACGAATTACAGGTACTGCTCATCACTGATCTGCACATGATCAAACCACGACTGTGCCATGAGTCAGCGCTAAACTTTTTCTCTGCTGCACCAGCATAGTATAACTCCTGTACAGGGTAAATCCATGAGAGTCTGCCGTTAGATAATTTCAGATTGCCTTATCCACTTTCTGAGCCAGAGTAAATAGTTTACTCTGACAAACCCTAGTCTTTGCCAACCTATTGCCTACCACTGAAGTGTTAACTATTTGTTGCGTCTACTTATGTTGCCAATATATCAAGATCTATTTATCATCATGTATAACTTTTATTATTTGTCCTATTTTATCATCCATAAACCCGCGCCATAATTTTCATGAAGCATCAATTCCATGTTGATATACTAATCACCCATAAACAGTTGACAACAAAAATGACAGGGCCATCATTTCATTAAATTATTTAAGCATTTGAGTTCAGTTAGATTCAGATAAATCTGACAACCTCTAAAGCAAGCTAACAACAACAATCTCAGTCAAAGGGCAGATGTGTCGGGTCTTAGAACAGGTAGGCATTGGATCGGGTCGACAGCAAACATCTCACAAACGCCAAGGCTGGTAGGACGTTAGCGTACTTCTGTTTGAGCATCTATAGAAACTGGTTGAAATATAGTGAAACCTCGAGTAGGTGACATGGTGGTAGACATCGCGAGAGAAAGAGGGGTCTGAAAGTTGCCCCCCTCTGTAAACAAAGATACGTGGCGATCTGTGACATCTTACGACAGAGTGAAAGCGCACCTAGGATTGCATGGTTCCTATAACACTAATAGGCCACCATGGTAGGTGTGATATAGGTGACATTACAATGGATTGCCTGCATCCTTCCGTCATTTATTTCTTCCCATCTCGCCAGTGTTACATCAGACTGAGGCTGCAGTGGTTTTAGAAGCATGGTAGTTTACCTAGCGTCTGGTACCACATAGGTCCAGAAACGTACAAGGACTTGTATCCACACTACAATCGCTACTATGTTGCTTCCCAGATGTGTACCCACGCGGTATTAAGCAGGTTGTTATAATGTATTGCCTCATCTGTGACTACGCTTTGGTCGACGTCAAATCAGAATTTGTTCCTCCTTTTATTCGGCGTACAGACGTCAATTTTTATGCCACTGATGTCCCCGACCCATAAAAACAGGTTTATGAAACCTGCTAGGGCTGCGGCTCCTAATCCTATTACTCAGACTCCGCCATTCCTCTAATGTTCTGTGCAAATGTACATAAGAGCTAGTCTCCCTCACGTTGGCTAAATTAGACTCTGACGTAATGATCCTGTAGTTCACTTCAACTAGTTTTCAACTTTATTAAAAAAATAATACCTGGAACTGAATTAACGCTTTCTACTTCGTGTCCAACAGGGCTGGAATGATGTCAGTTTTCACGGGTCTGACCAAATTCCCACGCCAAACATGGACGCACTGGCTTACCACGGGATCATTCTCAACAGCCACTACGTCCAGCCACTCTGCACGCCGTCCAGGGCCGCATTCATGACGGGAAAGTATCCCATTCGCACAGGTGAGCGCTCAACACACGACGGAACAATTATCACACCTAGACATAGTACTTACTCCTAGTTTTAAGGGAGTCTTACTCTACAGCAGTTGCCCTGTATTCCCATTCACCAGCATATACGACCGTGGCAGTCTTCCTGTTCTTCATCATTGCAGTTACTCCCGCATCTCGTGGTATTGCGGTAGCGTTCTCGCTTCCCACGGCCGGGTCCCGGGTTCGATTCCCGGCGGGTCAGGGGTTTTCTCTGCCTGGCTAGGTGTTGTGTTATGTCCTTAGGTTAGTTAGGTTTGAGTAGTTCTAAGTTCTAGGGGACTGATAACCATAGCTATTAAGTCCCATAGTGCTCAGAGCCGTTTTTTGAACCGCTCCCAGCGTCTAGGCCGTCCGTGCTTACTCCTTGCCGGTGGCGACCGTTACATATTGCTTTCGACCACTGTTTTTGCTTTGTTCGCCGTACATGGCCATAGCATTGAAGAGCATGTTTTCCTCAATCCTGTGCACAGTTGGTTGTTCCATATCGATTATCTCCCTAATTTCCTCATTTCTTCTCCTCTCTGTTATGGATATCCTGACTCTACTTCTTAGTTTATTCTGATATTGCCCGGCACCACAGAATTCTATTTAGCATCTTAATTGCTCCTCTTGCATGCTGGATCCTACCTTCCACATCTGCTTCACAACTTCGGATTATCGGTCTTAAATATATGAACTATATTTTCTTGCGGCAATGCTATATGCCTTCAATCTCGTCCTATTGTTAGATAGTTTCCATCATATTTACTCTAAGCCCGGCTCGTTCTGATTCTTCCAGTATTCTCTTTATCATAAACTCCGCATTCTCCCTACTTTGTACAATTAGTACTTTGTCATCTCCAAATAATAATGAGTACCTAGTTCCCTGTTCCAATTCTCATACCTCCGCACGACTGATTCCACCATTTCAGTATATACCGCATACATATTTCAAACAAAGTCGGCGTGACATAACGCAGCCCTTTATAACCCTTTCAATGTTTGGAATGGTTCATTCAAGTGCTTCCCTACTTAACCACTGCGAACGATTGCTGGTATGGTCTCCGAATTATGTATTATTTGCTTTGCATCTCTACCTATATACTTCATTACTTCCCATAGTGAATTGACAGGTATTTCAAAATACACAAATATTAGTTGTACTTCCTGACCGTTAGAATTCACCTTCTCACTTAATTGCCTAAGGATAAAAGTATGAGCCATCTAACCGATTCTTTCCCTCAACCTCATTCTTGAGATGTTTTGCAGTATAGCGCTAAACATTCTGCTCATAGATGCCATAACACTAATTTCCCTGCAGTTATTTGGATGGTCCCTGTTTCCTTTTTTGTAGATAGCCGATATGTATGATACACACCAATTTCTTGGTAGTTCCTCTCCCTCCACAGCCTGAACACTTTACACTATATCCATTTCAGGCGGCCCGTATCTCCGCAATTCTGTCACATCTCCTTTCAGACCACCAGCCTTTCCATTTCCTACCTTTTTCAGCATCTCTCTTACATCTTCGTCTAGTACTGCTTTTGTTGTAGTTTTCTATTTCCTGGTTTCTTCTTTCCTCTACCAGAAGTTTTGCTGTTTCCACTGTCTAATAGGTACACGTTATATTGTGGGTGCAGGACCGGTAGCCATTCCCTTATCATCTTCCATGACTTCTACAATCTGCTATACTCAAGCAAATGCTCTATTTCTCATGGTAATCTTCCCCATGCCTATTCACTATAATTTCCTCTGAATTCCTCACCCTTCTCCATTCTTACCTTCACTATAATTTCCTCTGAATTCCTCAGCCTTCTCCATTCATACCTTGTATCAGTTCCAATCCTCTTGCTCCCACAGCTCAACTAAGTCATACAGCTTTTTCTTTTCCACATCCACCTCCTACAACTCCGTGGCCCGTGGCCATTTAATCAGATCTTACTGTTATCTCCTTTTCCCTCACAAAGCCTCTTCCGCTGCTTCCTTAATCAATTGTATCAGGAAATTGTATATTTCACTTGAACTCCAACCATTCTCAACTGCATCCAACCTTTATCTTTGCTAATATAACATTTTTACACTTTTTTCTTGTAGTAGATGTATCCTGCATTTTGTACAGGAAGTTCGAATAAGAACGTCTTCGGTCAGAATTTTTTCCTGTTTTACTTAATTAAACGACACATTTCTGACCCTGAATACCAGCTGCAGGCGCAAAGCGTTTAATACATCATTTATATTTGCTCTCGACTAAAGTGAAATGTATTTTCTTGTTATGAGAAAGTTTGATGTTAAGTTTCGTATTTCGTGAACTGACTGCGAAAATATGTGAAAAACGTAGGAAAATGCAATGAAAAACTTACAGAATCAACACGGAAGAACATTTTTAACCTTTTGCGGTAAGCATGTATTAGTTTATTCATACTGTCGTCTCAGATCACTTCACACAGGAATTTGAGTTTTAAGGAGTTAATATATGCAAGGAATAAATTGTAGATGATTCTTCAAAATTACTAAAGTAAGTACAGTAGCGAAATCTGTTTTTTTCATTTAACATAGATTCATGCTTTTCGATTTTGTGGAGGTATATTCCCAAATGCTCTTATGGATTTAAGGTCTTACTATTCTCTTCACTATGAAGTACTATCAAAGTCTTTACAGTCATGTTGATGATGCGTTTAGTTTCTAGCATATGCTGTGCATTAACTGATATTTCAAAGTGGTTGAGTCTGAAATCAGTTATATGTCCTTGGAAATGAGTTTCTAAATATCTGACTGTGTTCCCTACGTGGTAAGCACGACAACAAGAAAATATTTGCCACCATCCCGTACCTTGACCCCATAACACAATAAAATTGCTTATCTCTCCAATAGATCCAATGTAACAATTGCATTATCCACTAATAAAAAATTAGGACAATTATTAGTCCACAACGTGGAAGAAGGTAATAAAAGATTCAAGAACAGTGGAATGTACAAACTATCGTGTGTCAGTTGTCCTGCGTACTATAAAGGGAAAAATGTCAGAAATTTCGAAACTCATTTCCAAGAACACATAAATGTTTTCATATTCAAACCCTTTGAAAAATCAGTTATTGCACAGCTTATGCAAGAAACCAAACGGTTGATCAGTGTAACAGAAAACAATCTGACAATACTGCACAATATAGCCAATGGCTAGACCCAAAGTCTGTTAGAACAATAGAAAATATACCTCCGGTAAACCAAAATCTCTGAATTCAAGTTAAACGAACAAATTTCGCTATCTGTAATTATTTTAGTAATTTTAAAGAGTTATCTTAAATTTATTAATTCCATATATCAACTTCTCAAAACTCAGATACCAGACATTGTGTGGTAAACTTCATCTCTTCATTATCTTTAAAGAATTCTAAACAAATAAACAAATATAGGCCGACCTCAAAATGTTAAAAATGCTTTCACATTAATCAAGAGTAAATGTAAGTTATGCATCAAATGCTTTCGCCTGAGGATGGATACATAGGGTCCGAAATGCGTCATGCATTTAATGAAACACCAAAAATTTGTGAGTAAACGCGTTTTTATTTGAGCTTCGTGTGTAATGCGTACAGTCACGTTCACAGCTGCAAAATATAGATTAAATTAAGTTCTTTATTTGGGATTCTCTATAGTTGTGCTTCCAACAGTCTGCTCCTACGCTTTCTGTTTTAACTTAAATGAAAAAGCAGTCCTTGAAGTAACTACACAATGGCAGGAGCCACTCTTTATCAGAGTTTTTACCTTACATGTTGAACCTTATCTCCTGCTTTCTTCATACTATTATCTAGACTGTAACTGATTTTAGGTTTGTTAGCAAATTATCTCATGTGTATTTACGAATTTCTTTGTGCCGAAATTGGCCATTCTTAACTGTACACTTCTGAACCTTACCATCTTTAATCTGCCTGCTGCCATCAACATCTCTGTGTTCACTTCGTATGAACCTGAAATGTCATTAATTAATGTCTTTCCAATTCGTTGTTTTAAGTTCTCCATTATTAACAATTGGATATTCGTCATTCACTTCCTGTAGCTATCGAGCACGTCTCTCTTCTTCTTCTCAGTGGCATTTTTATTAGACAATAACTGAAATTAATTCGAGTTCCATTCCACGAATTTTTGTTGTTACACCGTTTGTTCCTTCAATCACTTCTTTCCAGTTAATTATTCCTTGTTTCCATTTCCATCTTGTAAAAACTGCTACCTCTTATTTCAGTTTTTGCCACTCCACCCCAAAACAGGATAGTCTAAAATCACTTTTTGCCCTCAGTCCTAATGTTTCATTTCTGTCATTACAAGGCTATCCATTCTTAGTACTTTCATTTCTCGAATTAAATTCTCAATTTTACATGCAAATTCTTGTACGTTCTGTGTTCCATAAACTAGAGTCTTTGTTCTTAATCAGAGTGGATATCTTTTAATCCATCTGACGTTTACATTTTCTCTAGGGAATGTTTCAAATCGGTGTATACTGTGGTGGGATGCTAACCCACAGCCAAACCCCCATCCTCGAGTACCGGAAATTTGTCTCCACATCTCTGACATTAAAAATGAATGATAAGAGTCAAATCACTCTCTCATGAGTCAGTCACTGACGGGATAAACAGGTCAGCAGGGTATTCCTATGGACGAGTTCGAGGGTCGCGGCCTTGCCCCTGGTACGCTGCTGCCTGGATACCTGAAGGAGCTGGGCTACGTCACGAGGGCCGTCGGCAAGTGGCACCTAGGCTTCCACGAGGTGGAGCTCACGCCCACCTACCGCGGGTTCGACTCCTATCTGGGCCACTGGGGCGGCTCCATCGGCTACTTCGATTTCATCATCCAAAGGACGCCCGAAGACAAGGTAATTAGTTACACCTGCTCTGAGAGTTCATTGGAGAGAATTCAGTGGGGAAGCCAGTGGGAATTCTACTGAAATACTCTTCTGGAATTGCAGGATATGTAGAAAGAATAAGTTACCCAGAGAAACAGCAGCGTAATATCTGTGCACTTCACGTGCAGACAAAAACGCAAAGAGGGAACTAGGTAGGATCAGGACGGAGAAGGTGGCCCAGGAACGGTAATTGGCAGTTGGCAAGAAGTCTGCTAGGGTATGGAGACATTCAGGCGGTTGCACAATGCCTGTTATGAATAGATCTGACCAGCTGTCAGAGTGCAATGGAGAGGAATCTCTTGTAGTTGTAGGTGTATGAATCATGCAGCAGATCTCTGCAGTTACGGAGCGTAAGTCAGCTGCAAATTTTAGTACGAAGAAGAAGGTTCTGCTGTTTGGTAGTTCGCATAGCAGAGGAATTGGCAATCAGTTACAGGAAGTGTTGGGGAATGAGTATCAGGTCACCAGCGCTGTGAAGCCTAGTGCAAAGTTGGCTCACGTGATTATTAACATAGTGAAGTTATGCAGGAATCTTACGAAGTAGCATAAAGCAGTGATTGTCTGTGAAGTTACGAACACTCTTGATACGGGTGGGCAGTATGACATGAGTGGTGACCTCACAAATGTGCATTTCGTGCAAATGTTCCGTCTTGACAGGCATCTTAATATAGCTGTTAAGCGCATTAACAGGGGGCTTGAGAAGGCACTGAAGGCGTAAGGCATGGCTCACATTACAGTGGCGGTTGTTGAGTCTATCAACAGGATTTGTTTCATTGGGCAAACCTCAGGCCTGTCACACCATGACGCTAAAAGGTTTTTGTGCTCAGTCACAAAATAAAATAAAATTATGTGCTATTTAGAAAAATTAATGTAATGGGGAAACCTCGACGTCTCAAAATCACCAATACGGACTTAACGGGATGGAATGGTCCCCAATGTTTGGTTCGTTATTCACGATTAATTGCGTGCAGAATGATTTACTCCTAGAAGGTTTCACAATTAAAACAAACAATAAACTTCCACGAATATATGAAGATACTCTAAATTCAGACAGAGTTTATGATATTTAAACAACAATTCAACAATATAAAGCTTTCATACAGAAAAATCAATTCAATTTAAAAGACCTTTAAAATCTGTTTCAACGTCCTTCACAATAAACGCTCAAAGGACAAGAAATCAGTAACTAACAATTACACGTGAACCACTTAATTACAGTTTCAGCAATTAAAAAAGAATTGAACAAGTATGACAATTCTAAAAATCCTTTTACAGCAGATAACAAACACTAAGAGATGCACTCATGCTAACTATAATTCGCCCATGTAAGGAAGAAGATGATGACAATAAACGGCAAGAACTCGATCCAGGGAAACAAGGGAATCTCAACGCCTGCTTATTAAAATAATTTTGAACAATAGGTGATAATCGCTATTAGCGGGGACAGGAGACCTCATTAGACTCACAAGGGGAGGCCGCATTTTTGGGATCACTGATTTACTTCAGACTCTGTACACCTTTCGTATGCCAGTAAAACAACGTAGTGAGCAAGTAGTAAAGTGCACTAGTCTGCCCATTCCCAGAAAACGGTAAGGGAATCTTTATACGTCTGTTATGTGACTGATGTATCTGCTCGAAGGTTGCGGCCGTAAGAAGTCGTTGTGGTCAAAGGGGTGATCGGTGAGAGGATCAGCAGCCCTTTCTAATAAAAAACTGAATGAACGGATCAACGATGAATTTTTACGGATGTCATGGAACGTCCGCCCCAAAAGATTGCAAAGAACAGAATGCGACTAAAAAACTAAAACAAACAAAAGTAGTTAGCGTCTGCGCTTTGCCACATTGTTGTAGACTAGGCAACGGTTCTAGACCCGCAAACGGTTACTTCTTCCTGTATATTTTTCTCGTCACTGGTGACATTATTTAATGTATATGACATTTGAGAGCTGATATAATGGAAAAAAATCATGCCCATTTTCGTTAAGTAGTACCAAATTTCATATGGTATTCGATTACTTAGTATTTGTATTTAAATTTTCAAGGACGAGATATAGGCTTGGAAAGCCCAAATCAAACATCGATAAAATGATGCGAATGGCGTTATTCACAATCAGTAATACAGTAAGTCACAATATGCCAGACCAAAAGAGTCATGTAGATGTGCTCGCGACATTAAACATTGCAGGATGGTATTTGTCATGCAGACATGGGAAACATAAATTGAAATTTCATGCAAAAACACGTTTTTTTTTTAAATTATATTGCTTATCAAATGCCATACAAATTAAATAATATGACCATTGGTAAAAACATAGATTAGTAATTAAATTTTAGTGGGACTCGAACCGTTGCCTCATACATGTTTGACTAAACAAAGATCGAACAGTAATCACTTGGTCACCATGATCGTGCACCTACACTAAGGTACATAAGCCACATAAAACTTCTCATGAGATTTTCTCGGAAATCCCAGAGAAGTGAACTTTACTACTGACACGTTATTTTGTTATAATGGCCTACTAAAGGTGTACAAATTTCGAAGTAAATCTGTGAGCTCAGCATCAAGACCTCCCCTTCTTAGTGAATACCACGGGTGAACTTCTTCATGTCGACCAAAAATTTTAGGAAAGCATAAACATATGAACGTTTTTCTCTTTTATAAATATAACAGTACACAACAGTAAAAAGAAATCCAATTCTTAATATATAACCCGAAGGTATGGTAATATACAAAACGAAAACCATTTTCTTTCGAAAATGATACAGATCAACTTCTGAGTTCATCAGTACCCTAGAACATAAAGCTAAGTTACCTAATAACATCACATCACACACATCCATACTTGAGGCAGGATTCGAACCTGCGACCGCAGCAGCAGTGCGGTTCCGGACTGAAGTGCCTAGAACAGCTCCACCACAGCGGCCGGCACCTTTTATCTACACCAGGCTTTAATTGAGGATGAACAAGTGTTCGTAGATCTTAAGGTATGTACACTGGAAAGTTATTTCTTGTTTTGGGGCAAATTCTTCTTTTTTTCCCCTTTTTTTTGAATTGCCAGTCTTCTGACTGTTTCATGCAGCCAACTACTAAGTCCTCTCCTGAGCCAACATTTTCATCTCAAAGTAGCAATTGCAACCTACCCCTCAATTATTTGCTGGATGTATTTCAGTCTCTGTCTTCCTGTACAGTTGTTACCGTCTGCAGCTACCTGTAGTTGCATGGATGTTATTCACTGATATCTTAACAAATGTCCTTTCATCCTGTCTCTTCTTCTTGTCAGTGTTTTCCTTATATTCCTTTCCTCTCCGATTCTGTTGAGAACCTCCTCATTCCTTACCGTATCAATCCACCAAATTTTCAACATTCTTGTGTAACCCAAATTCTTCGATTCTCTTCTGTTCAGGTTTTCCCACATTCCATGTTTCACTATTATGCAATGCTGTCCTCTAAACATACATCTAACGGAGTTCTTCTGGCCGAAAATGCTCTTTTTGCCCATGCTAGTCTCCTTTGTATGTCCTCACTCATCATGTGCCATTTTGATTCCTAGGAGCCAGAAATCTTTTACTCCATCTACTTCCAGATCCTGGTTCTGATGTTAAGTTTCTTGCTGTTCTCATTTCTGCTGCTTCTTCGATTTATCCCCACTGCATATTCTGTATTCATACTTTTCATTCCATTCATAACGTCCTGTGATTCATATTCACTTTCACTGTCGTAGAAATGTCATCAGGAAATCTTATCATAGAATAATTTGAACCAGAATTTAGTTTTCGTTCTTGAAAGATTCTTCTATTTCCGCCGTTGCTTCTTCGTTATATAGACTGAACAGTAAGATCAAAAGAATACATCCCCGGATTCTTAATTCAATAACTACCTCCTTGGTCTTCTAGTCTTCCCTCTTGGTTCTTCCACATACTGTATATTACCCTCTTTCCCTAGACATAAGCCCTAGTTTTCTCAGGATTTCGAGCATACAGCTATATTTTAAATTGTGGAACGCTTTTGCAAGTCGACAAATCGTATAAAAGCTCCTTGATTTTTCTTCGCTGTTGTTTCCATCATCCACCACAACATCAGAAATGTTTCTCTGGTATTCTTACCAGTGGCAAAGCCAAAGTGATCGTCATCTAAAAGATTCTTAATTGTCTTTTGGAAAGTACTATATATAATATTTGTCAGCAACTTCGATGCATCTACCAGGCCTAACATGTCTTGGTGAATCTGTGGATATTTTTTCGATACCTTGATGGTATGTCTCAACACTCATAATTTCTACACATCATATTCAATAGTCGCTTTGTTGTCAGTTCCCCACAGTCATTTCAGAAACTCTCTTGTGCCTTATTTTATCGTCATTCTTCGAAAATATTCCAAACTCGTAATACTGGTACCACTATGTCTTCCGTATCGATTCTGAGTTCTTCCTTTGTCTTATCATCAGGCCAGTTTCCCCTCACTCATCTCAGAGGCAGTCAGTGTACTCTTCCCACCAATCGGCTTCCTCCTTTACGCTTAGTAGTAGTAAAATACTTTTATTAGTTAATGCCTTGCGTACACCACTCCTACGGTTGTGTCCCAGTTTCCGATCGAGGCTACTAGGCAGTCAGTGACGTCACGAATGGCGTAAAGCCACTGCAGCGCCACTACAGCTTTCTGCGTCGTCTCCTTGCTGATCACTTACCGTATTAGCTCTTGTGACATAAGGCCCACGGCTTGTACAGGCATCTGGCAGAAGCGTGCACCTACCAGAAACTTGCAGTAGCCCCAAGCTCAACTAAAGGTGATTGGTGACCGGCATGTGCCCTGACTGGCAGTGGGAACTGAGCTACTTCTACCCTACGGTCTTGCCTGAAGGCCGGTATCGTCATGGCTACCTGTAATTTGGTAGAACAGCACGTTTACCTTGGTGGTTCTCGATGAGGGCAGAGTAGCTCGGAGATTATGCCGGGCCATTGCGCGGCGCCGAGGTAATGCTGCTATGGTCGGAGCTGCGAACATTTCCCCTCCCTGCGCCCAGATGTGTTACGGTTGGTGGTAGGCTCACTCGGTTGAGGAAATGACACGTTGTTCTGCACTGTGTTAAACGAAGTCAAGTTGTAAAATGTAAATTTTCACTGCCGGCATTGTCACAATTAATAAAATATTCCGGGCCCTTATGGCGTGGTCAAAGGAATTTCACTTCAAAATCTTACGTTTCGTCCCCATCTACGGGGGCCATTGGCAAGGGGAAACGTAGCTTTGGTGTATGTCCGATTCGCACCTTGACTGGCTACTGACTAAAGTAGCTTGGGCGAGCTTCCGCGTAGAAGCGTGACGTCACATGTTTTGAATACGCCAGCGCAGTTGTCCGTTGTCGACTGCCGTCGCCCGCTGTTATAATCAACCCATGGTGGAAGACAGGTACGCGTCTCTTCAGCTCCGCAATCCAAATTTCATTCAATTTCACATCCTCCTGGGGTGTTTCATAATCTCTATGGCCTCTTTGTATAACTTTGATGCTATCCACCGGATAAAGCGGAATATAGCGGTAATTTACACACCCACACGGAGGATACATTATCACCTAAAACTGGAAAAGGATGCTCACCAACGGCTCTATAAAGCAGGAATTTATAGGATACCGTGTAGTTGTTGGGAGGTGTACGTGGGTACTACAAAAATAACAGTCAAAAAACGACTGGAAGAGCACAATGGTAATTGCAGAAGAGGACAGACTGACAGATCAGCTGTTGAGGAACATGCCTTAGAGTCAGGAGACCACCACATTCATTTTGATAGGATTCAAGTACTGGCAGCCACAAGCGGATACTACGAAAGGCTATACAGAGATGCCATAGAGATTGTGAAACACTCCAAGAATTTTCAATAGCAAGGAGGAGGGCATGAAATTTAATGAAATTGGGATTCTACCATGGGTTGACCGGCCGCTGTGGCCGAGCGGATCTAGGTGCTTCAGTCCGGAGCAGCGCTGCTACTGCTGTCGCAGGTTCGAATCCTGCATCGTGCATGGATGTGTATGATGTCCTAAGGTCAGTTAGGTTTAAGTAGTTGTAAGTTCTAGGGGACTGATGACCTCGGATGTTAAGTCCCATAGTTCTTAGAGCCATTTGAACCATTTTGAACCACCATGGGTTGATAGTAAGAGCGAACGACGTCAGTCGACAACGGCCAGTTGTGTGCCGAATTCAAAATATCTGACGCCACGTCTCTGTGCGGAAGCTCGCGGAAGCGGAACTTTGCCGTGGTCAGTAGCGAGGCAAAGCTGCGATCCTTCTTGAAAATGGCCTCCTCAGATGGGGACGGGACGTCGTGTGTTAAAGTGAAATCTCTTCGACCATGGCCTAATAACCCGGAATATTTTATTAATTGCAACAAAGTGAATTTACTGGCAGCAGAACGTAGCCTTCCAGGATGCTGTGTCGGCGTTTTTGCGTAGGCCACCAGACATTGGTGGCTGGCAGGCACGTCTTGGTTGAGAAAGCCTGGCTGAATCTCAGGCCGAAACACAATTCATCAAAGCACTCTACGAATCTGTTTCTTTGTCCCTCACAGGAGCTGAACGGCTTCATCCTGTGGAAGAACCTGACGACCGCGTGGGAGCACGCCGGCCGCTACTCCACCGACGTCTACACGGAGGAGGCGGAGCGGCTCATCCTGGAGCACGACGCGGAGAGGCCGCTCTTCCTGTACCTGGCGCACCAGGCTTGCCACGCGGGGGACCCCGCCGCCCCCGTCACCGCGCCTCAGGAGGCCATCAACAAGTTCCTCTACATATCGGACCCCAACAGGCGCATATACGCAGGTACGCTGAAGAGCCGTCTTACGTAAACAAAAACTCAGACAGGGGAACGCTGATAGGCCAACAATCCGAAATCTGGAACGGTGTCGTTCTTCGCAACTCACGTCAAGACGAGAGGCGAAGTGTACTTCCTGTATAACTGGCACTCGCCCCATTTACACTTCAGTCAGTGGGAGATATGCAGGTGGAAGCACTATACTGGTATGAGGGTGGTCCTGGCGAAGGTTAGAGTCCTCCCTCGGGCATGGGTGTGTGTGTGTTTGTCCTTAGGATAATTTAGATTAAGTAGCGTGTAACCTTAGGGACTGATAACCTTGGCAGTTAAGTCCCATAGGATTTCACACACACACACACACACACACACACATACACACACACACACACACTACGCTGGTTGCCTCACTTACGAAATTTAATAGTAAGGCACAGGACGTGTTACCACTGGAGGCGGATGGGCAACTTCGTGACACTTCCGTGCTCGTAAAAACAAACTTTTCACGGCAGACGCTGTTCTTCTTACAAGGAAGTGCGTCATCTCGAACGCGGAGAGCTGCTCGAAAATGTGCGTAGAATATAAATCGCCTATCACGAAAGCACAGGTGTAAGCTATCTGCCAGCAAACGTGTGCGTCTTATCGCCAGAGTACCTTGGTAAAAAAATTGGCGAAATGCGTGTAGGATTCGGGCACTGTGTGTTCCGTACAAACATATTTATGTATGTCGAAAGCTCATCCATCCCGGTAATCGCTAGTATCGTCGATTTTACCCGTTGTCGATATCGATATTAGCCAGATATTGGTCCCGGAACATCCAAGATTGTATCAAAATTTCAACAGTAGTCGCTTAGTCAACCTCCCATACTCAAAACGAAGCGTACAAGGTACTGCAATTTACATATATATAGAGAGAATATTTTACAAAATCCTTTTATTTCCTTATTAAATAAAACATAAGTAAAACTTGCAATTTATGTTTGCATGCAGTAATGTTTTCTCTTATCCATTTATGGTTAGAACACATAACTAATGAGGAGGTATTGAATAGAATTGGAGACAAGACAAATTTGTATTACAACTTGAATAGAAGAAGGGATCGGTTCGTAGGGCATATTCAGAGCCATCAAGGTATCACCAATTTAGCCTTGGAGGGCAGCGTAGAGGGTAAAAATTGCAGAGGGAGATCAAGAGATGAATACACTAAGCAGATTCAGGAGGATGTAGGTTGCAGTAGGTACTGGGACGTGAAGCAGCTTGCACAGGATAGAGTAGCGTGGAGAGCTGCATCAAACCAGTCTCTGGCCTGAAGACCACAACACAATAACAACATGCTTTTCACAGGCGAAGTAAAATCTACTTTTATGTGGTATAGTTACAATTTAGTAATTTTCGGATTTTTCCCATTACCAATACTATGGAAACTTGCCTGTCGTCGAGTTTTGGCATTCTCGGTTAAGGGGAATTGTCCTGTAGTTTTGAATGAGTGGGTTGCGGGCATCAAAATATGTGACATAAATGGCCATATGGTTCAAATGGCTCTGAGCACTATGGGACTAAACATCTAAGGTCATCAGTCCCCTAGAACTTAGAAGTACTTAAACCTAACTAGCCTAAAGACAGCACACAACATCTAGTCATCACAAGGCAGAGAAAATCCCTGACCCCGCCGGGAATTGAACCCGGGAACCCGGGCGCGGGGGACGCGAGATAAATGGCCATATCTTTTGATTCCATTGACTCAGAAGTTTACCTTTATTACACTGCCAAGGAGCTACAAACTGGCCGGCCGCGATGGTCTCGCGGTTTTAGGCGCTCAGTCCGGCACCGCGGGACTGCTACGGTCGCAGGTTCGAATCCTGCCTCGGGCATGGCTGTGTGTGATGTGCTTAGGTTAGTTCGGTTTAAGTAGTTCTAGGTTCTAGGGGACTGATGACCACAGATGTTGTCACATAGTGCTAAGAGCCATTTGAACCATTTTTGAGCTACAAACTTTATTATTTCAACGTGACATTTCTAGCCTTTTCTGAGAGAAGGGGACTTAACATATGGTCTGACAGTCGTACAACAAATAAATAATGTTCTTCGTGTAATCTAGTCATAGAATTACAATTTTTAGATTTTTTCCTCTACTTTCACTGTGGAAACTCTCTTTTGCCTAGTTTTATCATTCTAGGCCAACGAGAAGTGCCCAATATGCTTTTGACGAGTGACTTTGTATCAAAATAGGTGACGTAAATGGCGATGTTCTGTGATTTTATTGATTTAGAAGCTTAAATGTAGACCTTAGCAACTATAAATTTCCGGTCGTTCGTGAAAAAAAGGGTTTTTAAAGGTCGGACAGCCGGCTTCTGTGATCGATCGGTTCTAGGCGCTTCAGTCCGGAACCGCGATGCTGCTACGGTCGCAGGTTCGAATCCTACCTCAGGCATGACTGTGTGTGATGTCTTCAGTTTAGTTAGGTTTACGTAGTTCTAAGTCAAGGGGACTGATGAGCACAGATGTTAAGTCCTATAGTGCTTAGGGTCATTTGAATCATTTGACAAAGGGTCGGACAAACTGACAGAAAGACAACAACATGACCTCGTAAGGGATATGTTTTTAGTGACTGAGGTAGAGCACCATAAAAACAGCCATAGAATAGGAAAAAAATATGTTTTCATCGAAACATAACAGTGTCCTCTCCTACGCAACTTTACGTAAGCTTTAATTTAATGCTATATAGTGCAAATCACCATGAATTTGTAACCATAGAAGAGGTACTGCCTATTTGTTCAGAATTGAAGGCAATGCTATATAATGCTATATAGTGCAAATCACCATGAATTGGTAGCCATAGAAGAGGCACTGCCTATTTGTTCAGAACTGAAGGCAATGGCTTAATCAGTACAACAGTATGCGGTTGCTAGTCTACTACTGGCAATCTACACTACAGGTACAGTTATTTAACGCAACAGCAGCTCTTTAGATATTGCTGTCGTCTAGTGAAGTTATGGGCACTTAACTGCGGGAAGGAGCAGAGACCAAAGGAGAATTATACTAGCGACTATACATGCATGAAATGGGAAATCCACTGACATAAGCTTTAATAAATGCTGATTATTGCGTTCCGGTGGCTGGGAAAGAACACCTCGCAAGCGGCTATTCCCGTGGTGCTGTCATGATCATCTAAGGAAAGTGATTGTTGGACGGTGAAGCAAAGAGTAGCCGACAACGTTATGGACGCCCACACCTCAACAAAGTACGTGGAGGACTGACACGATTTGTGAACGGTGCTCTGTGGCAGGTCTGACAAGAGAGTACACTGCTTGTGCGGGAAGATGTGTTTCGGAACACACCTTTAAGGCACATTATTCAGTCTGGGGCCCCGTGGTCCACCGATTATCATTGTCAGTCGCAGCTGCAAAGGATACGTGTCCCCCTCGACTGTGTCATGGGGAATGGAAAATGTCACCTGGTCAGATGAATCACGTTTATTTTTATACTTCGTTGATGGTCTTGTCCTTATACGCCATTATCGATAAAAATGTCTGCTCGAAACAGGCATTACGTAACGGTCACAGACCACTTCGGGCAGTTTTCTGATACTGGGAACTTTCGCCAAGGCTCCCAAGAGATCAGTGATACCAGTCGAAGGCACTACTGCCCTGTGGACTACGTTAAGACATATGCGGAGCACCTCCACCTCTTCATGCGTTTTCAAGATAGTGATGGAATCTTCCAACTGATGCGTCTCAGAATTCTGCTACAGTGGTTTGAGAAGCTTGATAATGAAATGTTAATGTCTTGGCCATCCATATCGCTTGATCTGAACTGGATGGAACACAATTACGGCACCATCTGGTCTTATTTCCGCTTCCACAGACAACCAGCTTGTAGTTTACGGGAACTGTGTTGGCTGTACGTAGGCAACTGGGGTCACATACGTCCGGAAACCTCGCAAGGACTTGTCGAATTCACACCGTGTAGACAACTGGGCCAACACGCTATGAAGGAGGTGGTCACAATGTTTTGACTCATCACTTTGGATACTAAAGGCTTCGTCCAGTCATCAGTGGTCGATCGTTTCATCCAGCGTCCACATGTTAGTTCGTACGCGTGTGGACCACAGGCATCAAGATTCTACCTGTCTAATGATCTGCTCAGGTGTACGAGTACCATTTCCCTAACGTTCAGTTATCTATGTGACCTGTGCCGTCAATGAGGTGTGCAATGTTTACTGAACCACTGCGATACTCGAAATGTGATGTTGCTCTTTCTGCAAGTAGTGTGTGGTGGTGGTTCTTTTAGTTCAGTGAGATTTTGCTGGTGCACGCGTGACACGATGCTTCCAATCGTCCATCTTGTGTTTATTTCCTTTTTCTACTCTTGTTTAAACAGTGATAACTCTGTACTTGACATAAAGGAATGGATTCTTACTCTTTCACAAAATGAAATTCAGTCGAGCTCGTAGAAAAGCACGGCTTTAATTGTATCTGGTGTGGCGAAAGCCTCTATGTATTTTTATAATTTTTCACAGTGAAATTCATCTTTCAGGGTTCGTAAGAGGCAAAAGAGGAACATATTTAGAAGAGATAGTGGAATCAGAATATATGAGAGGTTTTGGAACGCTTAAGATCAAATAAGTCAGAAGGGGTAGATAACATTCCATCAGAATTTCTAAAATAATTAGGGGATGTGCAACAAAAATCTATACATTGAAGAAGCGACGAGTGAAATAAAAGGAAGGTTCAGGAGTCGAATTAAAATTCAAGGCGAAAACATATCAATGATACGATTCGTTGTTATTGCTATCCCGAGTGAATGTGAAGAAGAATTACATGATCTGCTTAAAATGAAAGGAACACTGCAAAGAGTACTGAATATGGACTGAGGTTGAATCGAAGAAAGACGAAAGGATGAGAAGTAACAGTATAGAGAATAGCGAGAAACTTAACATCACGATTGATGGTCACGAAGTTAAGGAATTCTGCTGCTTAGGCAGCAAAATATCCAATGGCGGACGGAGCAAGGAGGACATCAAAAGCATACTACTGCTGGCAAAAAGGGCATTCCTGGTCAAGAGCAGTTTACTACTATCAAAGATAGACCTTAAATTGAGGAACAAATGTCTGAAATTGTACGTTTGGAGCACAGCATTGTATAGTAGTGAAAAATGGACTGTGGGAAAACTGAAACAGAAAATAATACGAGCATTTGAGAAGTAGTGCTGCAGACTAATTTTGTAAATTAGGTGGACTGATGAGATAAGGAATGAGGATGTTCTGTGCAGATTAGACGAGGAAAGGAATATTTGGAAAACACTGACAAGGAGAACGGATAGCATAATAAGACATGTGTAAGAAACATCATGGAATGGCTTCCATGTTACTAGAGTCAGCTGTAGAGGCAAAAAATGTAGCGGAACACGGAGAATGGAATACATCCAGCAAATAATTGAGGACGTAGGTTGCAAGTGCTACTCCAAGATGAAGATGCTGTAACAGGAGACGAATTCGTGGCGGCCGCAACAAACCCGTCAGAGGACTGATGACTCAAAAAATAAAGGTTAAAGATGTCAGGTGCAAAGCTTAGAGCCGATTCTGTATAACCAAGAGCACCTGCTTGTCAGATCAGCCACTAACGTGTCCCTGAAATTTCGATATTATTCAGGTGGCGTACCTTTTTTATTGCAGGCAAGACCGTTAAACTAGCAATAGTTCTCCAATGCCAGGGAAATGCCATGACACGTTGCTGAGAAGTATAGTAAGTTCTGTGATGGACCTACTAATAAAACCTATTCAGAATAGAACGACTGTGTAACCACAAGCAAGACAGATGGCAGAATGAAATTCTTTGTCAGAATTCTCAATAAGTATAGTCCATCCACATAGGAGGTGACTTAGAAATCCCTCGTTCGACCACTGCTTGAATATTCCACTCCAATTTGGGATCCATACTAGATGAAATGGAGAAGATCCAAAGAAGGGTAGCGCGTTTGCTTACAGGTTCATTTAGTAAGCTCGAAAACATCATGGCAATGCTCAGCCGCCTCCGTTGGAACACGATGCAAGAGAGGCGTTCTGCATCATGGCGCTCTTTAAAGTTCCAATACCCGTATACTAGTAGGGTCAACCAATATAATGCTGTCTCCTAAGCACATCTTCTGAAGGGGCCATGAAGGTAAAAGCAGAGAGATTCGAGCACAAATGAACGTATACTAGCAATTGTTCCTCCCGCGATCCATTTGCAACTGGAACCGGAAAACGGGGGGAAGCGACAATGGTACACAAGGTATCCTCAGCCACTAACCGTAACATGACTTGTGGGATGTAGATTACAGACGATACCATGCATTAATCCCATATAAAAATTCAGTCCCCTACCCACATTAGTGAGTCTATCTAAAGAAGTCTCCATACACACAACTCAACCAGGTCACAGCACCGTTTATTTTGAATAACGTCTACTGCAAAAAATGAACCACTCCCACGAACTCTAAAATCTAGTAAATTATGCCCTCAAACCACTTGCAGAACTGAAAAATGAGTTCTCGGATGGGTACTTACCATTTTGCAGCCTTGGGACGTCGCCAGGTACCAGTATGTTTGTAGCTCACTTCAGAGTTGACGATTATTTTCCGACTTTGCACGGACCCTGTGAACTGTTGCAACACCGAAGTAGTGGCAGCTCGACTTGTAACTGGCATTGGTTATACATAATTTTATCTACAAATTTCGCAAAATATACTAGTTATTCACTGACAGAGTTTCAAAGGAATTCTGTTATTGTCACTACTCTCTGTCCAACGCTACGTTAACGCTGTCTCGCATTGTTGAAAGAAAAATTCCACTTCACTTACTCTTGCTGCAATGTCTTTTATTCACAGGACACACATATCATACACGCTTTGCATAAGTCGTCCTCCAATCATGCTAACTGTTGGGAAGAAAGAGAGTAAATCTTCCTGCATTACGAAGGAATTGAATTATTCTTCGTGTACTGTTTATCGGTGGCATAAAGTATCTTCAACAACTGATGACGCCATTCAACGTGTCAACCAAGGGGAGGCGCATCTCATTCTTATTAAAACTGAGATCACTCGTGATTTTAAAAATGATTGCCATCTGTTTAAATGGCTTTGCAGTCCTCATTTCCAGTTGAAAGGGAGGAGGAGTCTGGACAGGTCATTATATAGATTGACGTGTGGATGCGCAATAATACAGTAGAGCTACTATCTATGCACTATCTATTTCGGTATCACCATTCGGCATTAGACTATTATTAGTTTCTTTAATAAATTAATTTATATCCCTCCTCCACCATATTCGAAATCATAATATAGAAGTGTGTACTTCCGATAAATCTGACTGGCGATTTGGACGTGAGAGGTACTGAAGACATGATTTTTGATAGGGAATTACGGGGGTAGTCTGATAGCTGAGATGTTATGGTAAGGTGTCGATTAGTCAGTGGAAAAGTGGGGTAGAACTGTCCTTTGAGATGAGTAGAGTAGCTTATGATTGGAAGGTTGAAGGGGAAGAAGGGGGGTAAATATCATGAATGTCTAGGAGCGATTGAAATTCCGTTGGGACTGGATATGTAGTGCACTGAGATGGTGGGAAGGGGAGCCTGTTGGTAGAGGCCTGGCACCGGGTACGGTGAGTATAGGGTGTAGGCGTTTTGGTTACCGGAGATGTACGAGAGGAGTATGGTGATATGGAAAGTAGATATGCAGTGAACAGTAGGAAATACAGAAAGAGCGGCGGAGTGTGTGATACTCTGTAGTTTGGAGAGACTAATTTTGGGACAGTAGGTCTCCAAGAACGAACGCCCAACTGCTTCACCAGTGGGAGTATTACAACGAGAGAGGTCCATTTCCAGATCAAAAGAGATGATTTCTCGCCGAACTCTAAATGCAATTTGTTTTCAGCGATGGTGACAGGCACTGCTGATCGTTTCAGTGAACTGCGGTATCAGCACCTTCTCGTGTTACAGGCGTTGTCTCCAAACTGGATGAATCGGTGGGGCGGGTGGTGGCTGCGCTTCAGCAGCGAGGAATGCTGGAGAACTCCATCATCGTGTTCAGCCCGGACAACGGAGCACCCTCGACTGGCGGGACGGCCAACTGGGGATCCAACTACCCCTTCAGAGGCGTAAGTGTGTAAAATGCGGCGTGGCATAGAGCATCGTAGATGGGTCGCAGCTAGGCAGGTCATTTTCAACGCCAGAACACCCTCACTCGCACTAAAACTCCAGAAATCTTCAAGTTCAGCCAGTGAGTCCGTAGAGAATGGCATAAAAGACGTACAATATGAGTGACTGTGCTTTTCCATCCGAGTTTTGCGGAGATTAAGACAATAAGTCCTTGGACTATCTTAAAGAGTCGTCATGTAGGTTCCTTTCCACCTGTTTTGCCGAGAAGCTCTCGAAGCTTATGCTCCTCGCTGAAGCAGTATCAGCGTCGTCTGGTTCTCTGTTGAAGTGCAATTCTACCACTATCATTTTACGTGATGAAGCGGGAATCTACACTCCTGGAAATGGAAAAAAGAACACATTGACACCGGTGTGTCAGACCCACCATACTTGCTCCGGACACTGCGAGAGGGCTGTACAAGCAGTGGTCACACGGACGGCACAGCGGACACACCAGGAACCGCGGTGTTGGCCGTCGAATGGCGCTAGCTGCGCAGCATCTGTGCACCGCCGCCGTCAGTGTCAGCCAGTTTGCCGTGGCATACGGAGCTCCATCGCAGTCTTTAACACTGGTAGCATGCCGCGACAGCGTGGATGTGAACCGTATGTGCAGTTGACGGACTTTGAGCGAGGGCGTATTGTGGGCATGCGGGAGGCCGGGTGGACGTACCACCGAATTGCTCAACACGTGGGGCGTGAGGTCTCCACAGTACATCGATGTTGTCGCCAGTGGTCGGCGGAAGGTGCACGTGCCCGTCGACCTGGGACCGGACCGCAGCGACGCACGGATGCACGCCGAGACCGTAGGATCCTACGCAGTGCCGTAGGGGACCGCACCGCCACTTCCCAGCAAATTAGGGACACTGGTGCTCCTGGGGTATCGGCGAGGACCATTCGCAACCGTCTCCATGAAGCTGGGCTACGGTCCCGCACACCGTTAGGCCGTCTTCCGCTCACGCCCCAACATCGTGCAGCCCGCCTCCACTGGTGTCGCGACAGGCATGAATGGAGGGACGATGAGAGTCGCTTCTGCCTTGGTGCCAATGATGGTCGTATGCGTGTTTGGCGCCGTGCAGGTGAGCGCCACAATCAGGACTGCATACGACCGAGGCACACAGGGCCAACACCCGGCATCATGGTGTGGGGAGCGATCTCCTACACTGGCCGTACACCTCTGGTGATCGTCGAGGGGACACTGAATAGTGCATGGTACATCCAAACCGTCATCGAACCCATCGTTCTACCATTCCTAGGCCGGCAAGGGAACTTGCTGTTCCAACAGGACAATGCACGTCCGCATGTATCCCGTGCCACCCAACGTGCTCTAGAAGGTGTAAGTCAACTACCCTGGCCAGCAAGATCTCCGGATCTGTCCCCCATTGAGCATGTTTGGGACTGGATGAAGCGTCGTCTCACGCGGTCTGCACGTCCAGCACGAACGTTGGTCCAACTGAGACGCCAGGTGGAAATGGCATGGCAAGCCGTTCCACAGGACTACATCCAGCATTTCTACGATCGTCTCCATGGGAGAATAGCAGCCTGCATTGCTGCGAAAGGTGAATATACAATGTACTAGTGCCGACATTGTGCATGCTCTGTTGCCTGTGTCTATGTGCCTGTGGTTCTGTCAGTGTGATCATGTGATGTATCTGACCCCAGGAATGTGTCAATAAAGTTTCCCCTTCCTGGGACAATGAATTCACGGTATTCTTATTTCAGTTTCCAGGAGTGTATATTATTCGGAACAACGTCCAAAATGGATGCCGTTATAATGTATTTATCTACTACCACCATAAATTGATAACCTCGACACAATTAATAATGATTAACTGAAAGCTAACGATTTTCTGACAGCATAGTCTTACGACAGAATTAGATAGGACGGCATTCTAGCGGCGACTGGCGACTATGGTGTGCGGTCTGTACGTCGTACTTACGCTCGTAATACTTGGTAACCGTTTTCGTTGGCTTGAACATTATTCAGCAACGGCCTTGCCGCAGTGGCTACACCGGTTACGTAAGATCACAGAAGTTAAGCGCTGTCGTTCTTGGTCGGCACTTGGGTGGGTGACCATCTAGGCCGCCATGCACTGTTGCCATTTTTCGGGATGCACTCAGCCTCGTGATGCCAATTGACGAGTTACTCGACTGAATAGTAGCGGCTTCGGTCTAGCATACCATCATAACCACCGGGCGAGCAGTGTGCTGTCCCCGCGCCCCGCCTATCCGCACCCTCCACTGAGGATGACACGGCGGTCGGATGATCCCAGTAAGCTTCTCGTAGCCTGAAGATGAGTGCTTTAGAGAGTGAACGTTAGTCACTTATTTATGAAGATGATAGATATTAGGCGTTGTAAATTGGTGTAACATAGCATTTGTGATCTGTAGTCCTCTCCTGATACCTGCATAGGAAAAGCCACTTCTACTAGCAATTATTTATTAAATAATATTACCTACATTGCATCCGAATAACTACTTTTCCTACGTATCTCGCAGCTGACGTATCGGGGCGGTCTCATTTGTAGCCACAGCGCCTCGCACCACCGCCCACTGGCAATGCTATATCGTCCACCGGCTCCTTCAACCAGCGAGGGAACTGAAATCATACTCCCGACTGTGTGCGTTCTGCAGTCCCGCTTTACTCAATGAGGCTAGTGCCACACTAGGCTATTTTCTCCCCTAGATAATAATAGCGGCTGAAATAGTCGCCTAGGGTGTCACGCTTCGAACGATTGTAATCGCGGCGGGTGAAGTCGCGCCGACGAAACTGAGTGGCGCACTAGCGACAAAAATCTGTGGTTTCTGCAGGTGTGTTGCAATCAGCCACGAGAGACACCATGCATGATGACCTGTCATTCGAAACTGAAATATTTAGCTGCAGTAGCATTACACGTAGTTAGACGTCGCAGAAGGCGTGAACGCCAACGAAAATGGTGGATTCAGCCAATTATTATGAATCGTCCAAGTGAAGGGAAGTTTGTGTTGTTGCACAAGAAACTTAGGAGTTATCCGTAGAAATTCCTTGCATATTACGGCATATCATTAGCATCTTTCGACTTACTGCTCTCGAGTATAGAAATTAACTCACAAAAGAAGGATACCAAGTTACGTGACTCTGTTGGGGCGGAATAAAAACTTGCAGTAACATTGACGTACGTTTTTTTAGTTACATAGAGTAAATAATTTATGGACATGAACATACAGTTGAAACACATCGTTAACATAAGCTAGGTTACAGTGAAAGAGTTTACATTACAAGTTCATGTCAGCTACCTCATCACTTATAATACTCTTCAAATGACAAGACCGAGTCTTCATCCGGCAGTCCAGTCACTGGCGAAAAATAAGTGATTTGACTCTCAGGTGAAGGACTTTGTGTTCTTGTCGATGTCGGCGAACCTGACGGCGCAGTACTTATGAAGCAGTCAGTAATAGTGCTGCTCCCTACAGTCTTCCGGCTATAAGATTTTATTAATTGTAATGTTTGTATTTGAAAGTCTAGTTTATCGTCGGAGTCATTTCTTTTATGTAAGGCAAAAGGGACGTCAAAAACAAGTCATCAGGATTCTTTTGTGGTACAGCACAAGTTGAACTATGTGTCAAAACTGTTATCAACTCTCTATCAAGTGGGTCCTGAAGTTTCCTTTTATTTGCTTTAGCAGTGGAAGGCTTAGCAGCAGTGTTAGGTGGCAGTGCATTGTCTTCATAATGCTTTCCGCTTCATCGTTATCAAGAATAGAGGCATGACTAATATTTTCTGAGGTCCTGAAATTAAATGAAACATTTTTGGAAAAACCCACGTACCACTTTGTACTGTACAAATGTGTGTGATGTGATAAGTATAATAAGCCAGTATTGAGTAGGTGATTAACTGCCATATCTATTGGAAATAGATTTAAATGTTTCAAAATTTCAGAAGAAAGTTTGTGCTTACTGCCTCAATACCATGGCTTCTTGCACGAAAGGCACCTGTCTATAGTAGATTTGCGTTTTTTTTTTGTAGTTGTCTCGCTTCCACTCTTTTAATTTTTTGTAATTGATTCGGGCTGCGACTGTATGCATTACTCATATTGGTCCACCGTTTTTGTATACACTTTCCTGCAGGAACGTAGACATAATCATTCTTACACCTGTTCATTGAAATTAATTTATTTCCATCAACCTGATATTGTGTTTTATACTCTACTTATCTGTAGTAGGTACCTGGGAACGGGATGCTCCACGAAGTCTCTGTACTATCAGTTTTTACTAGGAGGCTCAATTACTGCATCCATAAGTGAAGGTACATGCAGAGAAATTTACAACTGCTTACAACCAAAGTACATGCCAATGCCAATGCCAACGAAAAAGGTCTTACAAGAAATTGCTGTTAATGGTGAGAAAATTACAAATTTTCCTCACTGCATAGGTTCCATTGACAGTAAGCACCTGCGATTGGTGAAGCCCTGGAATAGTGGAGGTGAATTTTACAGTCATAAACAGTTTCTTCGTGTAGTGCTTACGACGCTTGCTGATAGCGACTATTACTTTCAATACTTTGATATAGGAGGATATGGACATGATGGCGATTCAAGTATTTTAAAGGGAACTAACTTCGTGAGAGCAATTTACATTTTCCACACGCTAAACCTTTGACTAATGAACCAAACAATGAGAATGTGCCTTTTGTATTTATAGGTGACTAAGGTTTTGCACTTGATAAACACTTGATGCGGCCTTTTGCAAAAAAATTACTCACATTCTCGAGAAGAGTGTTTAATTATCGGCTGAGTAGAGCAAGGCGTGTAGTAGAATGTTCGTTTGGCATACTTGGTAACAAGTGGAGAATTTTCCACAGGGCCACAGATGTTAATAGCAACTTGGCTGAAAGTATTATAAACACTTGTTGCATGCCGCATAACTTTGTGCAGAAGCATGATGGCTATCGGTTTGAAGATACTTTAACCTGTTCTCTGGAGTCTATGGAAAGCATAGGACTAAGAGGTAGCAACCGTGATTGTGACCTTAGAGACGCGTTTTGCAACTTCTTCTGCTCTGTGGAAAGATTAAATCCTTGGCAAGGTGCATACATTGCGGCAAAGAAAACTAGACGTCTGCAGATGAGGATGTCATTGTAGTCATCAGCTGAACTTAGAAGTATTAATATTCGATACATTTCATGTTAACATTGTCGTGTCAGTCTATTTGGTTTATGACTTAAATACATAATGCTACGAATACGTTCACAAGAATACCGTTCCTTCAAACCACCCCTTTCTAGTTTCCCTTGTTGAAATTACTTATTCTATAAAACCTTAAATTTAGGACCTTTCTTCAACTGTATCCTCAAAACCTTAGGTATTATTGCATTGAGATATAAGTAAGAAAAATTTGTACATATTCAGAGTATTTATTTCTCTGACTTTTTCCAAATACAGAAAATAGACTGAAAATACCTCTAAAACATTATATTAAATCATGCAAAGTTTCAATACAATTAGTTACATTGTTTTGGTGCAACATGTTTGTATGCATGTTAAACTGTTAGAGGGAGATGGAAAAATAAAAATTAAATTACTTTTTTAGCTGTTGTCTAGGCGAAAGTTACGCCGATTGTCATGAAACTTTTCAAGCAACTATGTACAAGTATGTACGTTTATCATCTTACTTACTACATTTTTAGCATCCCGTGATGACGAGTTCTACTTCTCAGCCCCAACAACATCTGCACACACCCTCTTCTATGCTTCTGTCTTCAGCTGCCTGTCTTTATAATCTTGCGATTTTACGCTGTAGAGGCAGGGATATTTCTCCACCTCAATTAGTATCAATTCACTGTCCTCATGATCCACTGGAACGACATTTAAAGAGTTTTCGGACATTGTCACAAACACAGACGAAACAGAACAGAGTACAGTACCCTTAAGGCTACTGCGGGGCTTGTATGTAATAACAGTCTAGTGTGGCAGCGATGACGACGATTATTGCCGCACCAAAAATAGGCCCGGGCTCATTCGACAGCGTCAGTCTCGCGCGGAAACTTAACGGAGCGACAATTACAGCCCGGTGTGGCATCTTCCGTTTGCGACATGGAGTTCCGTTTCCGGCGCTACAAAAATCATTACCTTCGGTGGAGAAAATAGCCTAGTGTGGCATTAGCCTGTGCTACATATTGTCTGCAGATGTGATATAGAACTGTAAAACTGCAAAATAAGGAAATATAAGGACTTTAACGTAAGGAATATCTTACACATAACCTTCGGTAATTTCTTTTCCAAAACGGTGATTCGTTTTTAGCAAAATCGTAATTTTGGAAGCACTGGAAACGCGGTCCTTTGGCTCTCAGGAGCAGCCAGAAAAATTTAGATCAGTACATTTTTTACGCCACCTGTTTTATGTATTTCTCTTTTTTCGTCAAATTAATTTTAGTAATCCATTATGAGCTATTTTAAACACAATATCTAATTTTTCAAGAGGTGCTCTTACATCTGCAGGCAATAAACAGCACGTCTTAGCTTTCCGATTATTTGTATTAAGAGAACCTTTGAATTTTACCTCCCGTGCTCAGATATCATTAATCTTTAAAATAGAAAATCTTTGAACACCAATAACATATCAAACAGAACACTTCAAATACAACATCAAAAATAGTAAATATAAGGTGCAGAATATTGATTATGAACATAAAATTTGCTCACAACATCAGCAAAATATTGTTTGATTTTACGAGCTTTTACAAAAATAATAAAAACATTTCACTCCCATTTTCTAGCGGCCAGTTGGCCGTCCCAGAGAAACCCATCTGAGCATTTTTAGAGTTCCGTGCCTCAGTCGGTAAAAATGAAACACATATAGGACATTGTTGTCTGTCTGTCGAACTGCTGAAAACCCTTTTTCTCAGGGACAGGTGACGTATCGAGTTGAAATTTATGTCACATACTGAGATCTATGATCCTTTGGCGGTGTAAAAAATTGAAGCTTCTAGGTCAATTGAATCAAAAGATACGGTTATTCATGTCATGTATTTAAACAATAGCAAACTCACTCAACGAATCTCTTGGGGTACGTTTCGTCAGTTTACAATTATGAAATTTGGCCAAAAGTAAGGTTTCACAGTGTAACGAAAGGAAAAACTCCGAAAACTGTAAATTTGTTGTTAATTCACACGAAAAAAAGATTTTTTCATTTCTTTTCCAATTGTCTGTCTGTAAGTCCGTCTGTTAATACCTCATTCCTTCAGGAATGTGCAGAGGCATGAAGTTGAAATGTATGACATATACAAAGATGTGTGGTGTCTTGGCGAATAATAAACGTTAGCTTCTAAGTGAATGCAATCAAAATGTACCACAGTCTATGTCACATATTTTGATACGCGCAAGTCACTCATCATAACCTACGGGCTTCCCCTTGTCCTAGAATCATGATATTTAGCAAGAAGGAAGTTTTCAGAGAACAGGTGAAGTAAAAAATTCGAAAACTGTTAACTTGTATTTATATCAGCGGACTAAATTTTTTTTTTCAATTGTTATCTGAATCTAGTCGTCCGTGTTTTAAGTTCCTTTTCTCTCAGGAACGGGAAATTCAAATTTATGTCGCATACCAAGGTCCATAGGCCGTTGGCGATGTAATGTCAATGCCACCAGAAGCTACGGCCATTTAGATCACACATGTTGACTCCCGCAAACCCACTAGTGAAAAGCTGTAGGATATCTTCCGTCGACCTATAATCATAGCATTTGGCCAGAAGCAAACTTTTACAGTAAACGTAAAGCAAAACATACGAAAACAGTTAATTTGTAATTAAACAACAAAAAATATTTCTTTTGTCATTTGATTACGACGTTAAACTTGAAATTAAAACAGTCAGTAGTTTTACATTCAAGCTGACTGTATTGTAAAGGTAAAAACTAAACGTCGCCCAAGGAATGACTTTTTGCTCGTATGACACGTTTCGAAATTTGTGAATCAATAGATATACAGGAGCGATTACTGACGTAGATATGGCTTATCAATCTGTGTGTGAAACAAACATTCGCAGATTAGTCTGCCGCCAAGTCTGCTTGATTGCAGAACTGATGATAATCATAATAACCTTCACCTGTCTCTCGCCTGATTATATGTTACCTTCATATTAATGAAATGAAAACATTGTCGAAAATCGAGGAATCCCTGGAGCTGATAACTTGGCAGTATCAATGTCGATAACAGGCAAAAATGGTGGAGATTATCTATGAAGTGCCTACATACATAATTTAGTTTGTACAGAACTCTCAGTACGTGAGTCTTACTGACACCTGACCCATTTTGTTACGATTTACACTACGCAAACACTGTATGGTAGAATACTCAAAACCAATTATACGCAATAGACACAGGAAATTATATCTCTTTGCCCTACTTTGGAGCATTACTGCCCACCATAACGCTTTATTAAAAAGCACATACCCCTCGTGGTAGCCCTTTCAGAACTCATGATACTGACACAATTATCTTATGTCCTAGGCGAGGCGTTTCCCTAATGAAAGCCATCATTTGCATCTGTACCAACCGCGTCTCTTGCTGCTGATTGTTCACCTGGTTCGGCCCTCAGTGCACGTTATTTTGTTATGTGTGCTCCGAATGTTCCTGTGTTTGCATTCATCATTACATTTAGTATGAGTACATGCATCAAAAACATACACGGTTCTTTAGAAAGAACATAAGAACGAATGCGGTTTTCATTCTTCAGACAGCGAATATTTTATTCATCAGATGTATTATTCTGTCCATGTGACAAATTAAAAGAAATCAAACTGCTATTCTTATTAATTAGTGATTCTTCCTTAGTAAATGTATCTTTTAAGTTAATAAACAGCTAATTCATTACATGAAATATAACTATTTTCACTTATAAGAACGAATGTGGTTGACATTGTTCAGACAGCGAATATTTTAGTCATCAGATTTATTATTCTCTCAATGTGGCAAAATTAAAAAAAATCAAACTTCTATTCTTATTAATTAGTGATTCTTCCTTAGTAAATATATCTTTTAAGTTAATAAACATCTAATTCATTAGATGAAATATAACTATTTTCACTTATTCTCCTTCTCCTTCTTCCTTGTCACTAGAGCCCTTGACGGCTCTAGGACTCTTCAACAGTCTTCCTCCATACATCTCTGTTCGCTCCCATCCTCTGGTCTCCATCTTGTTAAGGTCGGACCACTAGCTCTTGGTGGGCTTTTCCGTCTAGTGGATTTAGATCTACCTTTAATTATTCATTTGGGCATCTTGTCATCTGACATTCTCTCCATATGTCCTAATCAGCGGATGCTTTGAAATTCAACAAATTTCACTATAGCTTCCCCTTGTATAATCTCTTGTGTTTCGCTGTTGTACCTTATTCTCCTACCATGTGCCCATAAACTTTTCGCACTATTTTTCTTTCAAATTTCTTTAGGTTGTTTGTAAGTCCAATTTTTGCTCCTCCAGCTTCCATTATTTCGTACATTTCCATAAGGGTGTTTGAATCTGTTGCCATAAGTGCAATATTATCTGTATCACATAAGTATGACTAGATTTCATCATTATTCTTCTACTTCATTGTGGCAAACTATGAAGTGCTAAGTTAAACAGGACTGAGGACTGAAGGGACACTATAAGTCTGTTCCACTCCATTTGTAAAGATAAAACTTTTGATCACATTGTACGTTGTACGTTATACAATGCCGGTCTGTTAACACTATCAAAAATATTTTAGAAGCAACAAATAGTCAATGGAGACCTATATTGTATTCGTAATAATTTCTCCATTATTTGTCTAATAAGAAACAATGGATCAGAAGTGCCTCTAATTGATAGAAAATCACACTGGTGTTACCCAAGAATATTTTCAGAGAACTTTTTCATCCTTTCATTCAGCAACCCCGAAAATATCTAGTAGGATGTATTCCATAAAGTTATGCCTCCACAGTTTTCACAATCAAATTTTTATCCCTTGTTACATATAGGGCTTATAATTCTAGTTTTACAATTCTCAGGCATTCTTTCAATTTCCTATATGTTATTTTCTAATGCGTGTATTTCAGTTATTGGATGATGGGCACCAAATTTCATAAGTTCTTTCACTATCCCATCTCATCAGGACCACAGTTATTTTCCAGTTCATATGTTCACTGACTCCACCTCCCCCACTGTTTTTTCCTTTCATCTGCTCTTGCCCTACATTCTCCTCCCGCTCATGTGGATCACATTATACCTGGTCTAAATTTGTACTGAGCATAATTTGAAAGTATTCTGTAAATATCTGTACTTTGTGTAGTTCGTCCCTGATTATCTTACAATTTCTATTTTGTCATGGAAATTTGCGTGTGTCGAATTTTTTTTCTCTTATTTCCTGTTGCATTATAGGATTTTCTTGTCTCATTCTGTTCCTTTTGGTCTGCTATCTCTTGAAAGTTTGATTTTAGCCATTCCTTTCTCTATTTCTTACATATACTCTGAACATTAGACCATAATTCGTTATACACCTCCACATTTTTCTTGTCGCTCTCTGCAACATTGTTAGTCGTCCTGCATTTTTGTGTTCTATTCGTAGTCTACGTTTGTCATCAAACCATTCGTTTCTTTCCTTTCCTCTCATCACAGCTCTTTTTCCTGCTGCCTCTTTACTATTTTAAATATTTTCTTAAAATGATCTCCCAATTGTAAGCCTGCTGAACACTTATTTCATTACATACTGAAGCGACAAAGAAACTGGTATAGGCGTGCGTATTCAAATGCACTCAAAAGTAAACAGGCAGAGTGCGGTGCTGTGATCGGCAACGCCTATATAGAACAACAAGTGTCTGGCACAGTTGTTCGACCGGTTACTGTTGCTACAATGGCAGGTTATCAAGATCAGTTTCAACGTGGTTTTATAGTCGGCGACCGAGCGATGGGACGCAGCGTCTCCGAGGGGATTTTCCGGTACGACCATTTCACGAGTGTATAATGAGTATCGGAAACCTGGACAAACATCAGTCTCCAACATCGCTGCGCCTAGGAAAAATTCTTGCAAGAACGGGACCAACAACGACTGAAGAGAATCGTGCAACATGACAGAAGTGCAACCCTTCCCAAAATCGCTGCAGATATCAGTGCTACACCATCAACAAATGTCAGCGTGCGATTCATTCAACGATATGGGCTTTCAGAGACGAAGGCCCACTTGAGTACCCTTGATGAGTGCGTGACACAAAGCTTTACGCATTGCCTGCGCCCGTTAGTGCTGTTATTAGATTGTTGATGACTGTAAACATGCCTGGTTGGACGAGTCTCGCTTCATATTGTACCGAGCGGACGGATGTGTATGGGTATGGAGACAACCTCATGAGTCGGTGGACTCTGTATGTCAGAAGGGTACTGTTCAAGCTGATGGAGGTTCTGTAATGGTGTTGGGCGTGTGCAGTTTGAGTGATATGGGACCCCATGGTACGCGTAATACGGATGATATGTACCTATGCATCCTGTCTGATCACCTGCATCCATTTATGTCGATTGTGCATCCCGACGTCCTTGGAACATTCCAGCAGGACAATGCGATACCCCACACATTCAGAATTGATACAGAGCGGCTCCATAAACACTCTTCTGAGTTTAAACACTTCCGCTGGTCACCAAACTACCCGGACATGAACATTATCGATCATGGACGCCTTGAAAGGTGTTGTTCAGAAGAGATCTCCACCACTTCCTAGTCTTGCGGATTTATGGACTGCCTTGCAGGATTTATGGTGTCATTTCCCTACAGCACTACTTGAGGCATTAGTCGAGTCCATGCCAAGTGCGGACCGATGGCCTATCTAGTCACGCCCCTTCAATCCCCGAAAACCAAACCAACCACGCCATGTCGTGTTGTGGCACTTCTGCGTGC
Source organism: Schistocerca gregaria (assembly GCF_023897955.1). NCBI lineage: Eukaryota > Metazoa > Arthropoda > Insecta > Orthoptera > Acrididae > Schistocerca > Schistocerca gregaria. The sequence goes on from NC_064922.1 coordinate 131,952,428, forward strand.
TCTGGGGGCCCTACACGATGTTAGGCAGGTGAACCAGTTTCTTTGGCTCTGCTATGTATTACACTTTAACTTATTGTTTAACAGTAACTATTAATCCCCAACGTGAAACAATTATGTTTATGTATGTTATTTATACCCCTTGCTTAGGGTTATTTATTTTATTTTATTTATTTATTTATTTATTTATTTAACCTGATCAGATTAGGGCCATGAGGCCCTCTCTTACATCGGATCAGTGTTCCACACGTGCAGCATTTCACACATCAGAGTTACATCATGACTATAGTTTAAATGAGAATATTAGCTTACTCTAGTGACAATATGAATAAAGAGTAGTGACTAAGACCTAATAAAGTAAATGCGGCAGTATTTTTACAACAGGTGCTATGCATACAGATTATGATAAAAGCAATAATAATTACAGTAAAAAATGTAATGATAAACATGACTAAGACTTAATAAATTAAATGCTGGCAGTATTTTTACAGCAGGTGCTATACATACAGATTATGATAAAAGCAATAATAAGCAATAATAATAACAGTAAAAAAATCAAATTATAATGACAAACATGAGAAGGATTGGCAATAGTAATGAAGGTTTGTGCAGATGTACATAATATCATTGTGTGTAAAGTAGATGTTTACTAGTTTAACGTGTTTTGGGGAATGGAGATTTAAGGAGGGGGAAAGAGGGAAGTAATGAGGTGAAGTGCATTCATGTACAGAGGAAGGCATTACTGTTCCTTAAGTAGATACGTCATTAACTGTTTTTTTGAAATTGGACATGTTTTTAAGTTCTCTAACATAACGAGGGAGGTTATTCCAGAGTACGTTCCCGCTACTGTAAAGGACTTTGAGAAGGTGACTGAGCGATGCAGTGGTACGGAGAGGATTTTATTATAATGGGAACGTGTGTTTCTGCCATGTTGTTCCGACATGAGCGTTAGGGACGAGGAGAGATATGAGGGACAGTTTACATTTATAAGGCAGTAGATGAGACAGAGTGTATGCAAATCTCTGCGTTTGTTTGCACGCAGCCAGGACAATTTTGCATATGCTGGTGAAATGTGATCAAAAAGTCGAACGTCACAGATACATCGGACGCAGGCATTCATGACCAGTTCTAGACGTCGGGAATTTTCCTGAGAGAGCCCTTGTAGGATAATATCGCTGTAGTCAATGATTGGGAGTATAAGCGTTTGTACTAATTTCTTTTTCAGATCGAAAGGGAAGAGTTTTTTATATTTTTATAGGACATGAAGGGATGCTGATGCTTTTTTGCACACTGCAGTTACGTGCTCTGTCCAATTTAGATTTGCATCTATTATTACTCCCAAACTCTTTGCTGAGGGAGAGAAGTTTAGGATAAGAGGTGGTAAGGATTCCCAATGTTTTGGGCTAATGAGCTTAGAGTGACCAACAAGTACCACTTGGGTTTTAGATGGGTTTAGTTTTAGACCTATGTCCTGTGCCCATTTCGACAGTGCATCGAGGTCAGTATTGAAATTTTCAATTGCTTTCTTGAGATTGCTTGGTTTCGCACTTAGATACAACTGAAGGTCATCAGCATACATATGGTATTTGCAATAGGTCAGAACAGATGACACATCGTTGACATACAGAGAGAAGAGTATAGGACCTAATACTGAGCCTTGGGGAACGCCTGACACTACCTGCCGCCATTGTGATTTTATGTCCCCAGATAGGACGCGTTGCTGACGAGACGTCATATATGAGCGAAACTATTGCACTGCACTTCGTGAGAAATTTAGACCGCTAAGTTTGGACAGTAAGATGTCGAAGTCGACAGTATCAAATGCTTTGCTGAAATCTAAGAAGCAAATGATAGTCGCTTCTTGTCTGTCCATGGCAAGTTTCAGGTCATCTGTCACCTTTATCAGAGCAGATGTTGTGCTTCGATGTTTACGGAAACCTGATTGGTATTCGTCTAGTAGGTTGTTAGTAGTGAGGTAGATGGTGAGCTGGTCATGAACTATATAGTCTAAGGCCTTTGATAGTGCAGGAAGAAGGCAGATGGGGCGGTAGACAGAGGGTGCTGTGGCTATGTCCTTTTTAGGCAGTGGCTTAATTTGTCCCAGTTTCCAGGCCTTAGGGAAAACACTTGTGATTAATGAATCGTTGAAAATGTCTGTTATAGAGGGCAGTAGATGGTCAATAATAAGTTTTACCATCTGGATAGTGATACCATCATGACCAGTAGATGCTGATCTAATCCGCATTATGGCTTTCTTGACAGTACTGCAAGTGGCGTGCTGTAGATAGAATTTTTCTTTGCTACAGTCGTTCAACCCCATGAAGTAATCAATGATTCTCTGTTTTTTTTTGCGGTACAATTTTGGTTGTAGGTAACGTGAAGAATCGGTTTAGTTCTTCAGCTGGGACCATGTGATTTTCTGCAACTTTTATTTTGCCTAAACCAAGACTACGAAGATTTTTCCACGGGATAGCTGGTCTACATCTATTGTCAGCTAATGTACGGGCATGTCTGAGCTTAGCGTTTCTCACCGCTTGACTGACTTTGTTTCGTTTAAGCTTGTATACAGCATGATTTTCAGGTGTAGGGTGTATCTTGTATGCTCGATGTGCAGCATCTCTGAGATTCATGAGCTGTTTTAGTTCATCAGTCAGCCAGGGTGCAGGTTGCCTTTTTACTTTTCTGGTCTTTATTGGAGCATATTTGTCATAGAGTTGAGTAATTTTGTTAGTGAAATGCTATAGTTTGTCGTTTATGTCCATGAGGGGAGAAGAAGTCATCCCCCAAACTATTTCTTGTGCCTCAGTTTCGAGTTCAGGCAAATTTATGCGTTTGAGGTCTCGGTATGTAGACAGTTTTTGTTTCTTTCTAGGACATTCTAGTGAATACGTCATGGAAATGATGTCATGGGCAGACATGCCAGGCACAGATATTTGAGCGGTGCGGATTATTCTGTTCGGAGATTTCGTTGCAGATATATCAATGAAACTGTGACTGGCAGTCGTGTGATGAGTAGGTGCCAGCTGAAGTAGCGTCATATTTGAGGAAGAAAGCATCCTCTTAAATTTCCCAGTGGAAGGACTATTGCACAGAAAATTAATGTTAGTGTCACCTGCTACAATTACATGTTCATATGACGATTCGAGACTAGAGAGGGCAGTTTCGAAGCAGGCAAACCCACCTTCTTTAGGAGGTTTGTAAAGGACACATATTAAGCATTTTCTGTTAAGTGATTTGATCTCTATGAACACATATTCCACTTGTTTATCTACATTGTTGTCGGATGTGTGTAGTACTGTAGGTGACAAATCAGAGTGTATGTACGCCCCTTATCCGCCCCCTCGTCTGTTGCATCTGTCGTACCTGAGAAAGATATAGCCATCTAGGTTTACAGAAGTTGTAGGAATACTTGGTTTGAGCCAAGTGTCTGACAAAAGTATTACGTGTATATCAGCAGTTTGAAATATATATTTGAACTCTTCAAAGTGAGCTAGCAGAGACTGGACATTTGCATGTGCAATATGCAACTTGGTGCGTTTGGGTGTTGATTGCCCGAGGAGGCTGCCGACCGATGTTTGCGGGTCGTGGTTGGCGGTGACTAGAGGGTCTGGCATGAGGAATGCGGAAGGCGTGTGAAAGGGGGGGGGGGGAGGGGGGGTGAGGGAGTGTCCTCCCAGTTCTGTGCAGTGAAAGCGGTCGGGAAGGGGAGGGGGTAGGTCCCCGGGGAGGCAACGGCATCTGCGCCAAGGTCAGCAAGGTCTGCAACGGTTCTGGAAGCAGCCGTGGGCTGGCAGGAGAAGGAATTTCGCTAAACACAACGGGAGTAATCTGCACGTTACGTCAGAGTGTGATATTAATTTCACTTATGAGGATTACAACTATAGTATGATGGTGGGTTGCTAATTAAGCATGGAAGTGAGACTACCTTATGTAATAATTAATAAAATTACATGAGAAAACAATTAAAGATGAAAATAGTTATGTGGAGAAACGAAAAGTTGATAATACAAATAATAACAAAAATTACATGAGAGAAAATAATTAGAGACAAAAAAACAGTTATGTAGAGAAACGAATAATTTGATGATATAGTTGACAGTGTAAACAGTATAAACATACAGGTTAATACACTTCAACTAACCAGTTTACTAACAGACCTATTGAGACGCATACTTTATTACGTCACGCCAGCCTCCATCGTCACGTCAGCCTCCATTCATTCACTCACCCGGCTGCGTCAGCTTCGTCGTTTAAAGGCCATTATCATTAGTCTTCACTGGTTTAAACTGCCACACTGACGTCACAACAGGGTTAAAAAACAGTTGTAAATAAATATTTTAACATAAAGACACTCTAAAAGAATTTAAAAAATCATTACAAGATCCACGAGCCAGTTCTTTCAACTCCTGCTACTTTCTGTATGCAAACATGGACCTAAACACACGTTTTCTCCAAAACCTTAAAACTATTGTTCCTATTAATATCCTTACAATCTAATCGACCAAATATGTATAGTGAATTATATGACATACTCACCTGGAAAGACGACGTCGATCTCTATCCGATAATGACATATGCTACCTAGGGGCATAGGGGCATAGCTACCAGAGCACCACCTGTATCTACCCTTTAATAGGGAAGGTTAACAGCCGGATTGCTTAGCGTTGTGCAAACCGAGATGCACTCGTGCTTCCTATAGCAACTGAGGGAGTTTGAAAGTGGTCATATTGTGACATCCGAGTAGCGGAATGGTCCTCTCGGGGAATTGCCTCACAACTTGGACGTGCTTTGACAGTTGTGCAACGATCAGGTTCTCAGTGTTCACATGAACATTCTCATTTCAGAGTTGAGGTAGTGGACGTCCGTCGGCCGGAGTGGCCGTGCGGTTCTAGGCGCTACAGTCTGGAGCCGAGCGAGCGCTATGGTCGCAGGTTCGAATCCTGCCTCGGGCATGGATGTTTGTGATGTCCTTAGGTTAGTTAGGTTTAATTAGTTCTAGGTGACTGATGACCTCAGAAGCTAAGTTGCATAGTGCTCAGAGCCAGCCATTTATTACTGGACGTCCACGCAGCACAGACATCCACCAGGATCGTTGTGTTGTAAGGGCAAAGGTGGCAAATAGTACAGCTGCCACGGCACAGAGGACGTGTGAGCCCATACATATCAACATGAACTGTTGCGAACCAGTTATTAGCAGTGGGACGATGGCCACGCACACCTCTAGCCCGTCTTCAACTCACGCCATAGCGTCGACGTGCACGGGTCGACTAATGCTGTCAGAAGACCAATTGGGAGATAGAATGGCGCGCCGTGGTCTTCAGTGATGAAGGCAGAGTCTGCTTCCACCCAAGTGATGGTCATTTGTGTACACAGTGTAGATCTGGTGAGCGCTGTTTCGTTGGGTCCGTTCGTCCAAGACACACTGTGTAAGTAGGCTGTTTAGGTTTTTATGTTGGTAACGCCATGTAGCGCTCTATATGGAAATTACTGACTGTGCTGTGTGCAGTCTGTGGATGAAGTCTGAGGTTTTCATATAGAGTGCTACATGGCGTTGCCAACATAAAAACCTAAACAGCCTACTTACAACTGGTCCCACTCCAGAACGTATGGTGTGGGGTGAGATAAGCTACAATTCTCGTTCAGCTTTGGTGTTTATGGAGGGGACGTTAAGCTGCTTTTGATACGTGCTTTAACTGGTGCTTTTGCTGTTCTTGCAACAGGAACGTGATGTGTTATTTCAAACGGATAATGCTCACCCACAAACGAGACGTACAGCTACCTCCCTGCCAAGCACGATCTCCGGACTTGTCTCAAATGGCGCACGTGTGGGATTTGTGTGGAATATGACGGGATGAAAAGTGATTCGGAAGTGATTTGTGCGTCAACCAACAACTCTTAGAGAACTTCGTGAAGAGAACGAGCCAGCGTAGAATAATGTATGCCAGGACAGTAACTTTCCCCCTGTACGATCGACTGTATGACAAGAGCCCACGTCCACATCCCCGCCTCCTGGAGGTGTACCACTTACTAATATAGATGTTTCAGTATGGACTGATACGTGGCACCTCAGAACAGCTTGTGCTATTCATCCGTAAATGTCATCATTTCACGTACTCTGTAAGCATTGTTGCAACGAAAAATCTTGATTGAATCGGAAACCTTTACAAGTTTGCCCTTTTTTTTTCAGCACTGTTTCTGGGTCTTTCAAGCACACTTCATATGTTTGTTTCCTAGAGAGATAATCTCGTCGGTAGCTCGTATTAAAATTTGTCAGAGCCAGCCAGCTTCACCTTAACTACCACGGTCTCTGCTCATCAACTACATTGTATATACTCCTTATTGCTTCTGATTCAGCATGTGCTACTGCTGCCTCATGACAAGTATGTACCCTGCTCATAATATACTGTACTTCAAAATTCTCTTTCTGGAGCTTTCTCTGTCCTTAATGCTGAATGATTTTTCGTCGTGTTTCATTATTCTTGTACATTTTGAAAGTATGTCCCCTTGTCCTGAAAACATATTTTTAACTATTTTTTTACTAGTCCATCATATTTCGGTCTTGCAGCCGGATCACGTTGACATCTTGGCACGATATTTCGGCTAACAAACTTGCAGCCATCTTCAGGTACTCACCTGAAGATGGCTGCATGTTTTTTAGGTGAAATATCGTGCCAAGATGTCAACGTGATCCGGCTGCAAGCCCGAAATATGATGGACCAATCAATACACTGGGAAAACTTTAAGATACACATCTTTTTAGTACTTCGTATATTACGTTTACTCTGTCTTCCTTCATTACATTTGCACTAATTGAAGTTACATTCAGATATTTAAAAATCTTCCTGGTAAAGAAACCTCCTAACGGAAAGCCCTCAATCTATTTCCTGATCTCTTTCTGGGGTTGGCTATAGTGCGTACTTTCGTCTTATTGACAATCCCGTGTAACCTGCCTACTTTCAAGTAATGACCTTCATGAACAACAGTTCCATTTTTCTTACTATGGTTAAAAAATTGGTTCAAATGGCTCTGAGCACTATGGGACTTAACATCTATGATCGTCAGTACCCTAGAGCATAGAACTACTTAAACCTAACAAACCTAAGGACATCACACAACACATAGTCATCACGAGGTGGAGAAAATCCCTGACCCCGCTAGGAAACGAACCCGGCAACCCGTTCCTATGGTTAGTTGTTTGTTCATTTTTGTTTTAATAAGTAACTATTTTTACGTAATGATCTTCTTTGTTAGCATTTCCACTATTGTTATTTACTGCGATAAACTCTCTTATATTCGAATGTAGCTTTTTTTCTACTCTCACACTAAAGAGATCAGTGCCTCTGGCAGTACAATCACTGGCTTCCCACTGAATACCAGCTACACTGTCCAATATCTCTTTAGTATCGGTTCTTACCGAATTCTGTACTAACGCTGTTCTGTTGGACCATTCTGACCCACTTTCATCTATTTCCATATTTACATTGGAGACTGACACATCACGTTTTTCAATTCCCTTACTGAGATTTTGATCAAAAGCTTTAACCCTTTTGTCGGCAATGGGAAGATACCGTCCCGCATAATTTAATAGCTCGCAGTGTCCGAGGGACTCGAGATTCCCACTTCTTGCTGGTGAGCACTGACAACAATTGGCGGAGTATTATTTGTTTGTTGTGCTCAGTTCGGTGACAGAAAGACGTCGTCTTGCTGTTACATCGTGATTTTGTTTATCTGCAGTCAGTGGCGTTCGTAAGCAACTCCATAGTACTTCTTTGTTACTTTATGGAATTTTCGTGACAGTAACGTATGAAAGAAAATTTATAGTCGATTCTAACACCTAAAAAAATCTTATAAACATGCAGGAATATTTGCTCTCACGGCCCACACATCTGGCACTGTTTCATATTTTCATTGTAGACAATACGTGTCCTTATAGAGATGTTATTAGTCACATTCACTTATCTTAGGTATTTCTCATCACAGAATTACTTTACTAGAGAGGAAGACGTGCTAGAGTATCTCTTTTCACTTCCCGAGTATGTCATTTTCCGACATCGAATCAGACGATGTTTCAACAGATGAGGAGAATAGTTCACTGAACCCACAGTCTCCTGCTACTTCTCATCAACAAGTGCTCTCAATTGTAAACAACTTTTCAGTCCATGTAGTGTTCTCGGTATCTACAGGTTCTTCAGCAGAGTAGGCAAAAATTCCAGCTCCTTCTCAATGTTTGAACATAGATCCCGTTAGAGAAAGCTTAGCATTGCCAAAGAAAACTTTGTCTAAAACCAGTTGTACACACGAGTAATTTCTTTATATCTTCAGTGAAAGTATCATTCAAAATATTGTTGAAGAAACAAACTTGTACGCATCCCAAGACCATTTGATGTTCCATTTAGGTCACCCTTCTCAACTCTTTAACTTAATCTACCACTTTTAATTAACATAATACAGCGTTAACCGGTCTAAATTTAAACTTTGGGTACATTTCAGTACTCTACTGGGTGACGTAATCCTCAGATGCTTCGCCATGCGTCAAACACCTGACATCAGCGGGCTTACCTCCAGTTCACCCCTTCCCTGCTGCTACTCTGTGCTGAGTGATTTCAGTGCGACGCCGACACGTTGCGTGGTTTCCTCTGGTTACGTGGCCTGCCTTGCAAGGCTTAGGTAGCGGTCGTTCTCATGTCTAGCCATAGTTGCTCACACCATCCACTGGCAACGCCATGTGGTCCACGGGCTCCCTCAGGAGGCGTTGGAAATGAACTTTCTCCCATCTGTGGGCGATCTGCAGTACCGCTTTATTCCCTGAATGGTACATGATGTCTGCAGAAGTGAAACAAAATGGTACACTGAAAAAATAAGGAAATAAAATGTGGTTTTACAATAGAGATAAGCTACAAGGTGTCAAGAATGTTATGCCACTTTCAAGTTTGCTTCATAAACCGCACGTCATAGGAATGAGGAAAGCTGTGCAACAAGGGAAAATTAAAAAAAAATTTCCTCCTCAAGGTATACTGCCCATGTAGTAAGTGTGAGTCATGTTTCATAAGATGTCCCCATTGTACGTATTCATAATCCCAGCCACCATTTACTCTATCCTGTTCAGCGTCATCTATCTACAATATAGTTCGAAAATCGTACATAAAAATGATAAGGAAAGAAGTGTCTTCCGGCACTGTTGGCTGGGATAGCAAAAGGATAGGTTACTCTAATAGGACAGTTTTTGTCCTGCACAGAATGATCTCCTTGATCACTGTATGTAAACGTTGCATCGTATGTTATCTGTTTAGTGTAGTGTACATGAATGTAGTGAATGTGCGTATTTTGTGATGATGATAGGAGGAGGAAAAAATACTGAGCTTAAAACTTTTTCAATTTAGCCATCATTGTTATTGTTAAATTTTTTATTATTGCTCAAAATATTTGTCTTCAAATCTTGTTGTTTAGTATAACAAATTGCTTAAAAAGATAAAAATTGAGTATGAACTGAAAATGACAGTAAAAATTTAAAACTGAGATTGTTCGTCTTTCAAGTGTACTACACTTGAGATTGCATAGAGTAGACAAGTGTGAAAAATAAGAAAACACTAATTTCATACAGAGTACTGTATCAATATACAGTTAGTATTAATATTCAGTTCTTAAGGAGATGATTTCAATCTGACCTTTGAGTCTATTATTTCTGAAATATTAGGTTCCAAACTTGAAACTTTCACTCTGAAATCCAACAGCAAGGCTAGCCGATTCCTATATTTGTTTTTTATGAAACACATGGAAGAAAATGCTTGCTCACACCGATATGTGGTTGCAAGTGGAAGGATCTTTTTCATTGCCTTATCTCCAAGTTTCTTGTAGTCCTTGCGTACTGATGCCCAGAAGTCTGTAATTTTATCATCGATGAAAATGTTTATCATCGTACCACAGCTGCACAGAACCACAATTTGATCTTGCTCTTCTTCAGTGAGGGATTTTGCCTATTTCTTCACAGATGAAGCGATTTCGAATCCATCTGTAGTCAGGGTCAGGTTCAGGGAAATACTCTCTAAAAGTGGTGACTAGGCTGCGTAGATGCTCGGCTACATTGATCGTGATATGGTCAGGCAAACTCTCCTCTTATGACTCCAAGAATTGTTTTAAAATAGGAAAGTTAGTTAGTGACTCGTTTACTATCCTTGACGCCTAGATATGACATTTTTTGACCATAGCACTAATCTTATCATCAACTTTGACCATGTCTACATTTTTCCTTTGTAAACTCAAGTTTAACACATTCAAGTGTTCAAGCAAATCAGATAAGTTTGCAACTGAGCAAATCCAAGAGAAGTTAGTGAGAAAACTCGCGTAATTTGCGTCAAGAAGGAACACACGAACTTCGGCTCTAAGTTACAAAAATCTTGACGAGATCCTACCTCGATAAAGCCATCTTACTATCATATAAATGCTCATGCTCACCGCCGATTTCTTTACACAGCAAAGAAAATAATCTGGATCTCAGATTTCGAGTTTTAATGTAGTTGATGATTTGAACTACTTCGTTAAGTATCTTTTGCAAAGGTTCAGGCAATCTTTTGGCTACTAAGGCTTCACGATGGATACAACAGTGATTCCATTTCACCTCAGGGGCTACTGCTTTGATATGAGCTAGAAGTCCTGTTTTTTTGCCAGTCATTGACTTTACTACATACATCGACAAGTCTACACATTTTTTCCGGGTGACATCGTGATCAATGAGATAATTCTTCAGTGGAGTAAAATATCTCTTGCTGTTGCATGCAGTAGTTCGCATGAAAAAAGTAAATCTTTAAACACTTTGTCCTCCCACAAGCACCGTGCGAAAACCAACATTGTAGCTTTTTTTGATATGACTGTGCTTTCATCCAATTGTAGATCGTACATGTCACTCATGCAAACTCTAGCCACCAATATTTCTTGGATGTTAACTTCCATTTAGTAATTCGTCTTTGAACAGTATTATTTGAGAGCGGGACAGTTCCTATTACCTTAGCAGCTGCATCACCTAACATTATTGCTGATGGCAGTATAAGTTCCTTAGCAATTGTGTGGTTTTTCCCACATTTAGCAACACTCTCGTAAGACGCAAGGTTTGAATTTTGATTTACATTTGCATCACAGTGTTTGGTAATTGTCTTACGAGGTGTTTTCAACACTCCTAATTTATTTTGAAAAAAATCTAATGACTTTTGTACTCTGGGTGCTTTGTTTCAAGATGTCGCCGGAGTTTTGCTGGCTTCATACGATTATTCGAAAGGCTTTCATAGCAAATTACACATTGAAGTTGAAGCTGTTGGTCAGGTCCAGTGAACGTAAAACCGATTTCCAAGTAATCAGAGTTAAATTTTCTAATTTTCCCAGTGAGCTTAACACTGATCTTGGAAGGGTTAGGTACAAGGGACGCCGAGGAATATGTTCGATGGACACTGACTTACTTGCTTGAACATCAAATGCATTATCTTCCTCTTCATCTGTAGGCCTTTCTCGTTTTAACGAACCACTTTTGAACCACGGTCCATTTTTAACTACGCGAACTGTAGCTTCCACGAAAAACAACGCTTTACAAACACTACTGTTTTAACACAGAATGTTGAATATGTAAACAACATGGTATGTGAAAGCACTGACAATAAATTAACAATGGCCGATTGTCGTCTGAAATGCGAGTTTCTGTGTAAAGTGACTGTCAGTTGTCAGCTGCAATGAGGCAGCGCGGGCAGTCTAAGGCATACAGCAGAACTATTTGCCTCTATCTAATTCTAGTTTGGCGCTAGAGTGTGCTAGTGTCGTTTGGCTCCAGGAAGACCCTAGACGCAGAAGTTAGCGTTCGCTAAAGCTCTGCTCATGCAGGAAGCGACCAAAACAAAAAAATCTGTTATCATACGAAATATATTTAATATAGTTTTTATTCTAATATCATATTGCGGACCCCTCTGGCACACCTGTTGGCAACCACTGGTTCAAATGGCTCTGAGCACTATGGGACAACTGAGGTCATCAGTCCCCTAGACCTTAGAACTACTTACACCTAACTAACCTAAGGTCATCATACACATCCATGCCCGAGGCAGGATTCGAACCTGCGACCGTAGAGGTCGCGCATTTCCAGACTGTAGTGCCTAGAACCGCTCGGCCACCCCTGGCCGCCGGGAAACACTGGTCTAGGCTGCTCTGCATCGTGAGATTCTTTCATTATGATGGCTGCCGCATCGTAGTATGTGCGGCAGGGTATATGTCAGTGCGGTATTCAGATTGTTTCCTCACTGCAGTGAGTATGCTTTGAGTTACAGCTTCCACAGCTGCCGTTACGCGATGTCTCAGTTCATGCATTGTTGTTGGTGACAGAGGCACATAAATAGAGTCTTTTATAAACCACCACAACAAATAATCAAGTACAGTCAGGTCTGGTGACATTGGAATCCAGTAATGTAAAGCTGAATCATTTGGTTCAGTGCGACCGATCCATCGTGCAGTGATTTAAAAATTGCCACACATTCAGATGCCAGTGTGGCGGTGCCCCATCCTGTTGGTAAGTGAAGTCGTTCGAATCAGTCTCCAACTGTGGGAAAAGAAAGTTCTGAAACATATCGAGATATGTGATTTCTTTAACAGTGTTCTCGGCGAAGAAAAATGGACCATCCACCTTCTCCCATGTAACTTCACAAAACACTTTAAATATTGAAGAATCCTTCTTATGTGGTATAACTTCATGTGTTTGTTCCGTACCCCGTATTCTCGAACTATGACGGTTCACCTTTCCATTTAAATGGAATGGACCCTCGTCATTAAAGACTAAGCGTGGAACAAAACAGTCATCCTCCATCTTGGCAAGAAAGAAATTACAAAACTCTGCACGTTGTTGTTTGTCACCTTTCTGTTGTCCCGACACCATTTTTACTAGAAATGAAGTGGACGCACACTAATGCTATCTAGTGGAAACCATGTAAAACTCTGGAGTTTGCTCTTTCCGACAGTACGTCGTTCACGCACATACCTTAAAATAACATAATAGCTATGATTTTTTAAAATCGGATGATTCTTTTTGATACAGCCTGCATTACAGCTTCCTGGCACTATTTATGAATACAGAACATAAACTTCATATAACGAATATTAAAATATTTAGGCACCTATATACGTATATTACGGATATGGAACTTGTTCAGGAGAAAATGAAACACTGTACTGAGATTTACATAGATTACAAATTTGGTGTTATATGGTGTGTTTTCCATATCAAATACTAGAAGCTAAAAATGAAGTACACATTACGCCATATCCGATAAAATTGTCAACAGTCATCCGTCTCTGACGTCAGAAAGCGTTTGAAGATGCAACAATAAGCTGTAAAACGACATTTTAGCAGAATCATTCATGTATCCAATCTGAATGCCTCTATGGGCAATTTCATGAAGAACAGATAGCTCTGAGGTACAACACTGTCCTTCCTTTTAATAAAGTAATAAAAGAACACTTGCAAGGAGAACGTTGTCTGCCTGCCGAAGTGGCTGTGAGGTTCTGGGAGCTACAGTCTGGAACCGAGCGACCGCAAGGGTCGCAGGTTCGAATCCTGCGTCGGGCATGGATGTGAGGGATGTCCTTAGGTTAGTTAGGTTTAAATAGTTCCAAGTTCTAGGCGACTGATGACTTCCGAAGTTAAGTCGCATAGTGCTCAGAGCCATTTGAACCATTTGAGCGAAGAACGTTGTCTCTACTCCAAAATAAATATTGATATCTTATTTTAGGCAGTAAATATGCATGTATGCTATGTGATGAGACTATAAAGTATCATCAAGGCGATGTATTCAGCAATATACCTTCAAGTGGACGTTTATTTAATGTAAACAGTACTACATCAAACAACAATAGATGCAAAAATCATGTGGTCGCAATTATGCCGAAACCGAAACAAAACCTTGTGTTCTGGTTTGTAAGATACTGAGAGGCCTACACAATTACCCTTTCTCACTAACTTTTAAGTTGTACAGTATATGGCGCTATTATTCTCTGGATGAGACCAAAATGGAAGGCGATTATCAAAGACATCCGTCGTAATGTGAGTGAAATGTGTAAATCTGTCATGTGAGGAATGTATGAATCCATGTTCCTTTAGCATTTTGTTTTCATTGTCATGAGAGGCAAAGTAAAGACGAGCTACAAGATCTAGTAAAAATAGTAACTTTGTATACCTGAGAAGCCTAGTGCAAGTCTTTGAGATTGAGTCCACTTATTTGCAATCTACCCAGTACTCCTACGAATAATTCAGTGTGAAATCGGAATCATCTGTCGTTCTTGGCGAATCTTCACGTTGTTGAGAGCTGAAAAGAAATGAGAAGTCACAACGAAAATCTTCGATCCCACTATCCTTAGATTTTCGGGCACTGACTTTACCATCAGACTCGATACAAGTTGTAATGACCAGTACATATGGTCCTTTCCAGTTGAAAGCGACGCTGTGGGAAGGCGGTGTGCGATCCCCGGCCCTGGTGTGGAGCCCGCTGTTGCAGAACACGCCCAGGGTGTCCCACCAGCTGATGCACATCACCGACTGGCTGCCCACGTTCTACGCTGCTGCAGGTGAGTACTTATCTTCCGTTCTCGGTGGCTAAGACATACCTACAAGAAAGTCGTCGTTAAAAAAAAAAACTTCAAGTTGAGATGACATCAATATTGCAGTGGCTTGCATCACTGAGTTCCACTTTGGGCTCCGGTTATACAGATACTACGTTTCTGGATTCTACGCTGAGAACCAACAGCAACTCATTTGTGTGTATTTCTCTTTGGCACTTCTGTGTACGAGAGTTATCGGCTAGACGAAATTCACTTTCATCGGTCATTGGCATTTTCCTCAATCTGCTCATAACATCGTGCGTTTTAATGTTATCCAGATATCTAATTGTTGTCTTTCCCATTGCTCTCTTTCATGAAATCTTTCTTTGAAAATTTATCCTTACCGTCAACATCTCTTCAGTACACCTTACTTTTCATCGTCATTTCCACTAGTCTTTACTTTCGTGTTGTTAGAGTGTTTCTTCAGTAGTCATTCCCTGAGACCACTCAACTTTGAGCACGCTTTTCCACAAATAACATTTCAAAACAATCGAAGAATTTTTCCGCTTTATTTTGACTGTATATGATTCAGTGCCATATATTAATGTATATATGCAGACTGAAGCGACAAATGAAAATCTGTAGCAAGGCCGGAACTCGAGCCCGGATCTTTCCACAAGTATACGGACTGCCCTAGTACGCATCCCTCCTCACTCCAGATTCCCATTCACGCCTCAGTCCACTCGGTATTACTCATAAAGTAGAACAGCATTGAAGAGGTTCTCCACCTGTATTGGCACAAAACCTCATCAGGCGTATTTGGTTTGTCCGTGTAGTTGAGAACAGCCTCTGTGCCTGGGTGTCGTAGTGGTTGGCGCATCTGCCTATTGAGCAGGAGCCCAGCGTTGGAATCCCAGCCTTGTTAAAATTGTCAGTCTGCTTGTATTCATCAGAGATCTTTGGTATTCTAAGAGGGATGGAAGCATATAGTTTCATTCGCCATATAATGCTGTACTCTAGATAAAGCATATGGCGATTATCTACGTATCTCTACGTATAAGCCAATTATCGTCGTAACTGCCGTCTGCTTCATATCTGCTGTGCAGCAAGCTACGTTAATTTAAGAATTAACAGTATTTTTCTTACTTGTCACTTCTTCTTCCGTGTGTTTTTGCTTTTAGGAAGCTTTAATTTTCGAGTACTAGTAATAGTGTTCCATAGATTTCGTTTTTCTTTTGATACTGTCAGAAAAGGTCCCTTTAGTCAGCTCTAGTGCCAGTAGTGCTAGAGTTTGTTTTGAATACAGTCGAGAAACAGGTAATGCCTATTTTTTTGTTGTAAACAAGAAGTGTCTAGTAACCTCAGTTTAGCGAGTTATCAGCCGTTTTTAGTGAATTAGCATAGTTAAAAGTTGATCAACTCTCTACAGTAAATTCATTTCATAGGATGGATAGGATGTGTGCTGCTGTGTGCGGACGCAGGAGGAGCTGGCCACTGTTCGCGAACAGCTGAACGTGTTGATGGCCGCGGTCAGCCATCTTCAGGCTGCTGCCTCGGAGTGTAGCGGCAGTGGGGAGTCTGGTGCGTCGCAAGGTACACCCCAGGTGTTACATGTTTCGCCCACGGTCTCTGCTTCGCGCGTACCGGGCGTGGTTGGGCCACCCTCTCCCCAAGGGGAGTTCGGGCTCAGCAGCGTTCGCGGCGCACGAGGTGGAGGGCCAATGTGGAGGCTGGCCGTGTGGCATCGCCCGCTCAGCCTGTGAGTGGACATGTGGCCGCTGCTTCATCAAGGTCCGAGCAGGCACACGGGGAGAGGGGTTTATTAGTAATTGGGAGCTCCAACGTTAGGCGGGTGATGGAGCCCCTTAGGGAGATATCGGAAACGTCGGGGAAGAAGGCTAATGTTCACTCTGTCTGCTCGCCGGGGGGTCTCATCCGAGATGTGGAGGAGGCCCTGCCGGCGGCGACAGAGAGCACTGCGTGCACCCGACTGAAAATTGTTGCTCATGTCGGCACCAATGACTCCTGCCGTCTGGGTTCAAAGATCATCCTCAGCTCATATAGGTGGTTGGGGAGTTGGTGAAGGCGGAAAGCCTCGCTCGCGTTGTGGAATCTTAGCTAAATATTTGGAGTATCGTTCCCAAAACCGATCGCGGTCGTCTGGTTTGGAGCCGAGTGGAAGGCTTAAACCAGAGGCTCAGACGATTCTGCGGAGAGCTGGGGTGCAAATTTCTCGACCTCCGCTATCGGGTGGAGAAATGTAGGGTCCCCCTGAATAGGTCAGGCGTGCACTACACGCCGGAAGCGGCTACGAGGGTAGCGGAGTACGTGTGGAGTGCACATGCGGGTTTTTTAGGTTACAGAATTTCCTCCCTAGGCCCGACAATAAGCCTCCTGAGACGTGACAAGGTAGTGCTACGCAAAACGCAATAGGGAGTAACAATGTTAATGTGCTAATAGTAAACCGCATGATCGTCTATAGAAAGGTCCCAGAACTGCTTTCCTTAATAAACGGTCACGACGCCCACATAGTATCAGGGACAGTAATGAAATTCTAAACTCAGATTGGAATGTATACAGCAGAGATAGGCTGGACAGTGAAGGGGGAGGCGTGTTTATAGCGATAAAAAGTACAATAGTATCTAAGGAAATTGACGGAGATCCGAAATACGAAATAATTTGGGTGGAGGTCACTGTTAAAACAGGCTCAAACATAGGCCCCCTGGCTCAGCAGCAGACCAACTGAAGGAAAATTTGGAAAATATTTCGAGTAGATTTCCCGACCATGTTATGGTTCTGGGTAGAGATTTTAATTTGCCGGATATAGACTGGCAGTCACAAACGTTTATAACGGGTGGCAGGGGCAAAGAATCCAGTGAAATATTTTTAAGTGCATCATCTGAAAACTCGCACAACCGTAAATAGTAATATTAAAAATGGGAGGAAGATTTTTTTGTGTAGCAAAAGTGACAAAAAGCACATTTCGGAGTACTTGACGGCTCAACACAAAAGTTTTGTCTCAAGTACAGATTGAGGATCAGTGGACAAAGTTCAAGACCATCGTACAGTATGCGTTAGATGAATATGTGCCAAGCAAGACCGTAAGAGATGGAATAGAGCCACCGCGGTACAACAACCGAGTAAGAAAACTGCTGAGGAAGCAAAGGGAACTTCACAGCAAACACAAACATAGCCTAAGCCCTGCAGACAAACAAAAATTACGTGAAGCGAAATGTAATGTGAGGAGGGCTATGCGAGAGTCGTTCAATGAAATCGAAGGTAAAGTTCTCTGTACTGACTTGACAGAAAATCGTAACATATTTTGGTCTCGTGTCAAAGCGGTAGGTGGATCAACACAGAATGTCCTGACACTTTGTGACCAAAATGGTACTGAAACAGAAGACGACAGACTAAAGGCCGAAATACTAAATGTCTTTTTCCAAAGCTGTTGCACAGAGGAAGACTGCACTGTAGTTCCTTCTCTAGATTGTCGCACTGATGACAAAATGGTAGATAACGAAATAGATGACAGAGGGATAGAGAAACAATTAATATCGCTCAAAAGAAGAAAGGCCGCTGGACCTATACACAGAGTACGCGAAGGAAATTGCCCACCTCCTTGCAGCGGTGTACCGTAGGTCTCTAGAAGAGCATGCGTTCCAAGGGATTGGAATAGGGCACAGGTCATCCTCGTTTTTAAGAAGGGACGTCGAACAGATGTGCAGAACTATAGACATATATCTCTAACGTCTGTCAGTTGTAGAATTTTGGAACAGGTATTATGTTCGAGTACAATGACTTTTCTGGAGACTAGAAATCTACTCGCGCTATTCGTCCACGAGACTTAGAGGGCCATAGACACGGGTTCCTAAGTAGATGCCGTGTTTCTTGACTTCCGCAAGGCTTTCGATACAGTTCCCCACAATCGTGTAATGAACAAAGTAAGAGCATATGGACTATCAGACTAATTGTGTGATTTGATTGAAGAGTTCCTAGATAACAGAAAGCTGCATGTCTTCCGTAGTAGAAGTGATTTCAGGTGTGCCGCATGGGAGTGTCGTAGGACCGTTGCTATTCGCATGGTATATAAATGATCTTGTGGATAACATCGGAAGTTCACTGAGGCTTTATGCGGATGAAGCTGCGGTATATCGATAGCTTGTAACAATGGAAAATTGTACTGAAATGCAGGAGCATCTGCAACTAATTGACGCATGGTGCAGGGAATGGCAATTGAATCTCAATGTAGACAAATGTAACGTGCTTCGAATATATAGAAATAAAGATACTTTATCATTTAGCTACAATATAGCAGGTCAGCAACTGGAAGCAGTTAATTCCATAAATTATCTGGGAGTAAGCATTAGGAGTGGTTTGAAATGGAATGATCATATAACGTTGATCGTCGGTAAAGCAGATGCAAGACTGAGATTCATTAGATGAGTCCTAAGGAAATACAATCCGAAAACAAAGAAAGTAGGTTATAGTACTCTAGTTGGCTCACTGCTTGAATATTGCTCACCAGTGTGGGATCCGTATCAGATAGAATTGATAGAGGAGATAGAGAAGGTCCAACGGAGAGCAGGGCGCTTTGGTACATGATCATTTGGTAATCGCGAAAGCGTTACGGAGATGATAGAGGAAGAGTGGAAGACTGTGCAGGAGAGACGCTCATTACTTCGGTACGGGCTTTTGTTGAAGTTTCGAGAACATACCTTCACCGAAGAGTCAAGCAGTATATTGCTCCCTCCTACGTATATCTCGCGAAGAGACCATGACGATGAAATCAGAGAGATTAGAGCCCACACAGAGGCATACTGACAATCCTGCTTTCCACGAACAATACGAGACTGGAATAGAAGGGAGAACAGATAGAGGTACCCAAAGTACCCTCCGCCACATACCGCCAGGTGGCTTGCGGAGTATGGATGTACATGTAGATGTAGATATCAGTGTGTGGCGGAGGATGCATCTGGTGCCACTGCCTTTACCAACTGTTTCTGTTCGTTTTATGAATGGTGCGAAGGAATTATTATTATCGGTGAGGCTCCGTACGACATCTTATTTTTCTAACTTTCTCGTCATGATTATTTCGTAAAAAGTACGTAGGCAGAGGGAATACGTTATCCAGATGTTCTTGGAACGTACGCCCTCGAAATTTCAATAGCACGCCCGTCCGTAAAGAACAGCGTCTCTCTTACAGTGTCCATCAGTCTCGAAAGTTGAGCAGCACTCAAGAGTAAGTCGAAGGAGTGATTTGTGAACCACTTTTTTCGTGAATGAATTACAGTTCCTTCTCATTTTCCCAATGAACCCCTCTACGGCTTTTTCTTTTCATACCATTTTTATGCGGTTATTCCACTTTAAGTCGCCAATAGGCTTATGACACCCCCATTGTTTCCCATTAGATCATTGATGTAAATGGTGTATGGTAGCAACACTATTATACACATTTTATGGGGGCTTTCCAA
The DNA here is from genome assembly GCF_023897955.1 of Schistocerca gregaria. Lineage (NCBI taxonomy): Eukaryota > Metazoa > Arthropoda > Insecta > Orthoptera > Acrididae > Schistocerca > Schistocerca gregaria. Next base: position 131,972,458 of record NC_064922.1, read on the forward strand.
ATTAGGTTTACATTTGTCGAATTCTTAATGCTATCCGATTTCATTCGTTGTTAGCAATCTTTACACTTCCGTAAGCGAATCTACCGTTACATCACGTGGCGCGAACTGTTACTGTACCTTATAGAGTAAGGTGGACACATTCAGATATATTTATAGTTATTATATTATTTTTAATCGATTTCGGCGTTACATTGCCCAATGTTCAGGCCCCTCTGTGATAGCAAGTGTTCATGTTGAGACCGGATAATGGTGCTTACACATATCATAAAAGACATAAAGAAAATGTATGCCCTCTCTGCTGAAACTACTTTCCTGCCGGTGGTGTTAACGGCGACAGCAAAGCAGCTAGACTCTTGATAGGAATGAGGCCACTAATTTGACAGAATGAGAGGTCCACGTCAAAACGGTAGACAACACCACTACGCGCTCTAGTTACTGACAGAACCAGTGGGGTTAGAATGCGAAATTCGGGCAGTATTTTGATAAATGTAATATATTTAAAATATGAGGAAGACCCCCATTTCGTCACATACAGAAGTCCAGTGTATCAATAGAGATCTTGCAATGGGCTGACAAGTCATGGGTTAGCGAATGCACTTATATAGATGGCGGCAGTATCGCGTACACGAGTTATAAAAGGGCAGTGCAGTGGCATATCCGTCATTAGTACTCAGGTGATCCATGTGAAAAGATTTCCTACCTGATTATGGCCGCATGACGGGAATAACAGACTGTGAACGCGGAATGGTAATTGGAGACAGGCGCTTGGGTCTTTCCAAATCGGAAATCGTTTCGAGATTCACAGTGTCGAAAGCTTGCCGAGAATACCAAATTTCAGGTATAACCTCTCACCACAGACACCCCAAGGAGATGGACAGAGACAGGAAAGAGCAGGAGTGGAACAAAGAGGAGGCGAAGAAGGCACAGGCAAAGAGATGCGGAAGAAAAAAAGAGGGCGAGTGGAGGAAATGTAAAGAGACGGACAGTGAGGGAAATGATGAGGAGAATGCACTGGGAAGGAAAGGGGTGGAGATGGACAGGGGAAGGGGGACGAGGAGAGGAAAAGAGAGAAGGGTAGGGGGAGGCTGACCAAGAAAGAGAAAGGAGGATATGGATTTAGTGCGAGGGAGGAAATGAACACAGGAGGAAGCAGCAGGTGGACAGAGCGGGAGGAGCACTTTGTCAATGTGACAAGGCAGGAGGAGATGTGTGGGAAGAGTAGGGAGGGGAGCTGGAGGAGTTGAACTAAGAGTGGCGATAGAGGAGGTGCATCTAGAGAGAGGGGTGTCAAGGGACAGAGAGACATGGAGGGAGGAGATGGACTAATAGAAGGCTGGAATAATTACATATCTTCGTACATCCATAGTATTTACTTACCAGTTTGCACACGAAGCACGTCCGTATCTCACCACTGACTTCTAGTATCAGCCGCACGCAGTTGACGTCAACGTGTGTATGGGCCTGAAGATGACGTTGTTACAATGTTGAAACTAGTTGCCAATATAGAATCGACACCTCAAACAGAACTGGAGGAACTTATTCATTTTTAATATAAACATATATATATATGGGCAACGCCGAGTACTCAGCTAGTATTTATGTAATTCTGCACCAGTAATAAGCGATCCGGAGTTGAAAAATGAAAGTAATGACCATTCTTCCTCATCGATGTCGAAGTGTACATTATCTCAAGGCAAAATGATTGGGCCCCAGGGTATGGGTTAGTCGGATTGTCACGTTGTTATTAATATAGTGCGAACTATCGAGTTTTTGATGCACGCTCAGAAGCTGTAGATAAGACTATCGGGTCTTTATCTGTAAAGTGTAAGGCGAGCAGCGGTTGTGTATGTCCGTTCAAGATACCTTGGTGTTGTGGGAATTGGCCTTCCCACAAGAACGCTGCCACTGCCTTACTGGGTGGCTAAGAACCAGTTTCCCATGTAGTAGTGCAACGTAGATTGCGCTGATAAAAGATGCCATTCTTTCTCGACAGAAGCCGCGTGGCACTATCCATGCGTCTGCCCAGTGGCGAGCCTCTAACGTGACTGAATGCAGTCCTCTTTGGTCAGTAGTGGCGCGACAGCAGAAACACGAAGCGGTCCGAGAAATGACTGTCATTTGAAAGAAAAGTACAGATTTAAACGATATGGAAAAGGACTAAAAATAGAATGTAAGAAGGAAGTCTACGGGAGACAGGGTGTGTAGGATAGGAAATCGTGGCGGATATTACCTACCCACTCAAAAGACTAAGAAACACCCCCACCCACTGCACTACACCAGCGTCCGCAATGGAAAGAAATCGGGTTGTATCACTAGGCTATGAAACTCAAAGTGAGTCGAGTAGTTACTGAATCAAAATTTTCAGATAACGTAACAAGTGGCCGAGTCGAAAATTATAAATTTAAGCAATAGGTTAGACAAGTTCCCTCTGTGAGAAGTATGAAGAAGAAATTTACTGAATTAACAGATTCTCTTCAAAGCACTTCTGAGCCACATATCTTTTGCAGGAGGGAATGTTTCGTCACTTCCTGAAGACTTGGACGGTGTCAACTTGTGGGACGCTCTCGTAACGAATGGAGAGTCGCCCCGCACAGAGGTGCTGCTGAATATAGACGAGAGGGTAGAGAACGGAGGAATTCGCATAGGCGACTGGAAGCTTGTGAAAGGTGAGTATCTTGTCACGCTGTTAATGAACGCTGTTAATGAACCACGTAGCATTATTGTCAGTACAATAAACATGACATAACAACGCCAAAAACTCATGACATTGTCCGGAAGAATGCTATCAACTGTGATCTAACGAGGGAAACTCCCCATCGCACCCCGTTCAAAATTAGTGGTAAGATTGTCAGTGGATAGCCCTTCAGAAACTGAATACAGCTCAAGCATGAAAATAGGAATGACGTGTACTGAACTGTGGAGAAAGAAGCAAACTCGAAACGGTGAACGGATCAAGTCTAAGATGAGCAACACCGAGAGGTTTTGAACAACTACAGCATCGTAGTTGTGTGGTCGCGGTGTTTGCGAGCGGGAAGATCCGCGTTCAAATCTCTCTCGTACTCCCGAATTTTTCTTTTTCTCGCTTTTCTTTTACAAAATTTTGAATTGTTTGTCCATTCATTGATATGTCTGTCCGCTGAATTCAGATTTGTGTCTGTGCCGTGGTGTAACGTCCGTTTGCAACCGCGAGGTATAAGGTAGGGACCTCCAGGCGTACATAACTCCTATTTGTTCTACACCTACAACGTATTATGACTCTTATGTTCCTTATTGGAAGTTTTGCCTCTTGAATTTCTTTGTTGTGACATAGTTCACACTTGTTTCACAATTGTTTTCATTTCTGTGAGTAGTCTGTCTATGTCGCATCACGCCTGCTCTCACTACTCATCACATTTACTTGCGACGGTAATGTTTTCACCACGTGACATCGTCCACGATGATAACCAATGTATAATATGACAATTGCCAAGACTACCGACGGAGAAGAGACACGTCAATCACCGGGTGGAAAGTCGATAACTTTGCGAAAATAAATGAGGTCCTGAAAGAGATTTTTAACAATGATCTCCCACTTTGCAGTCCAACATCTTGAACACACAACTACGACGTCCTGATTCCCGAAGCTCTCTCGAAATTGCCTGGATCATTCACTGTTTCAATTTGGTTCTTTTTTGACAGTCCAGTGCACTTTCTCCCTATTTTCAACTTGATCTGTGTTCAGTATTTGACGGGCTATCCACTAAAACCCATCATTCTGAGTTGATTTTGGAACTGATGCAAATTTTGATGACACACGAGTTACGATGTTCGTCGAAATGGACTACACACAACCGCGCACTGCAAACCGCTTGTTTACCTGTTCTGGGAGCAGCTGGTGCCTCAGGAGAAATCCAACAGCCATAGTATAATGGCAGATTGTGCTGGTAGCACCAGGTCACGTCCCTTCCGGCGATGGTTGGCAGAAATGTTGCAAACACGATTCGGTTTACTGTATGGCAGTTTTAATCAATTTTGCCGTCTTCATGTCACCAAGCTGTTGTGGCAAAAGTAAGAAACAAATCTTCCATTTAGTCAAAGAAATGCACGCACCAACTCGTGTGGACGCTCATGGCAGTCTCCATCTCCGAAACACTGATAAAATAAATGCGTCGGTAAGGATGGACGCTTGCCACAGAATGCCTCAACAGCTAGGTGGATGGCCGCCTGCTCGTAGTAAACTATCAGCGGGAAAGCTGTATAGCTGCCCGAAGACGGACCAGGTGTGAGTACTTGTCGAATGACACTTTTGAGACTCCGTAAGTCTGTAAGTATTCGCGTCAGGTTGACTGACAATCTGATGACAAGTCGGCATAGTGTTCATGTTATTGTAACCTTCACTACTGGCCATTAAAATTGCTACACCACGAAGATGAGGTGCTACAGACACGAAATTTCACCGACAGGAAGAAGATGCTGTGTTATCAAATGATAACTAACTTAAGGATATCACACACATCCATGTCCGATCGTGACGGTCACGCGGTTCCAGACTGAAGCGCCTAGAACCGCAAGGCCACACCGGCTGGCGATATCTCATACAAAAATAACAGTTGACCGACGTTTCCTGGTGAAACGTTGTTGTGATGCGTCGTGTAAGGAGGAGAAATGTGTACCACCACGTTTCCGTCTTTGATAAAGGTCGGATTGTAGCCTATCGCGAAATGCAGTTTATCCAATCGCGACATTTCTCCTCGCGTTGGTCGAGTTCCAATGACTGTTAGCAGAATATGGAACCGATGGGTCTAGGAGGGTAATACGGAACGCCGTGCTGGATCCCAACGGCCTCGTATCACTAGCAGTCGAGATGACAAGCATCTTATCTGCATGACTGTAACGTAACCTGCAGCCACGTGTCGATCCCTGAGTCAACAGATGGGGACGTTTGCAAGACAACAACCATCTGCACGAACAGTTCGATGACGTTTGCAGCAGCATGGACTATCAGCTCGGAGACCATGGCTGCGGTTACCCTTGACTGCGTCACAGACAGGAGCGCCTCCGATGGTGAACTCAACGACGAACCTGGGTGCACGAATGGCAAAACGTCATTTTCTCGGTTCAATCCAGGTTCTGTTTACAGCATCATGATGGTCGCATCTGTGTGGCGAAATTGCGGTGAACGCAAATTGTAAGAGTGTATTCGTCATAGCCATACTGGCGCGTCACCCGGCGTGATGGTATGTGGTGTCACTGGTTGTACGCCTCGGCCAACTCTTGTTCGCATTCACGACACTTTGAACAGTGGACGTTACATATCAGATGTGTTACGACCCGTGGCTCTACCCTTCATTCGATACCTGCGAAACTCTACATTTCAGCAGGATAATGCACTACCGCATGTTGCAGATCCTGTACTTGCCTTTCTGGATAGAGAAAATGTTCGACTGCTGCCCTGGCCATCACTTCCTCCAGATCTGTCACCAATTGAAAAGTCTGGTCAGTGGTGGCCGAGCAACTGGCTCGTCACAATACTCCAGTCACTGCTCTTGATGAACTGTGTGCTGAAGCTGCATGGGCAGCTGTACCTGGACACGCCATCCAAGCTCTGTTTGACTCATTGCCGTTATTACGGCCAGAGGTGGTTGTTCTGGGTACTGATTTCTCAGCATCTGTTCGTACAAATTTCGTGAAAATGTAATCAAATGTCAGTTCTAGTATATTATATTTGTCCAAGCAATACCTGTTTACCATCTGCATTTCTTCTTGGTGTAGCAATTTTAATGGCCAGTACTGTACATTTGGGAATGAATTAGTGAAGAATCTGTTCCAAGGTGTTCATGTAATTTTGATCCTCACGGACTCATTGTTTACATTGTCTAAAGAGCGACATGTGGAGTCCTCAGCCGACGACAGGCGGTCGTAAATACTTGTTTTTCATTATCCCCACTTTGCTTACCTGCACAAATTATCGACTTCATGTCAGCATCCACTACACTTGCACATTGTTGCAGTTCTATAGATCCTTCGCACAACACCCGTGGTTAATGTTCATGAAACAGGAGTCCAGAACAACGCCATTGGTACTGGCTACCTGGGCGCGAGTGGCGCGGAAAACAACCGCTCCACTCCGGCCTACGGCCCAGAGCAGGTGTTGGCGAGCCCGGCGGGTCAGGCTGTGTCCAGTGTGCTGGGAGGGTCCACCTCTCCTGAGGACATGCTGCGGCTGCGTGCCGAGGCTACCGTGTACTGCCCCGACCGTCCACAGACGCCGCTCTGCCAGCTTCTCAACGCCTCCGACGTCTGCGTCTACAACATCACGCAAGACCCGTGCGAGGCTGGAGACGTGGAGGTTCCCGAGGACGTCGTCAACACGCTGCTGGAGAGACTAGAGGAGTTCTGGCAGCAGGTGGTACCTCAGGAGGAGTCCAACAGCCATCCGGACATATCGGACCCTGCGCGCTGGAACTATACCTGGGTGCCGTGGACCACCTGTAGTCTTGATAGCTCGCACTCTTTCTGTAACGTTGGAGAATGAAAAGATGAAATCTGAAGATATACAATATACCGGATACATGGCGCACCTGTTAATTTTTTCAGTTATGTTAAACTTGAACCAGTTTTTCCTTCTCACATCTTTTGTACATGAAGATTATAAGAAGTAGAAGTAAACGCTATTACCTGGCCTATATATCAAGTTGACATTTCTCCTTCACTCCCAACAAATCTGTTACCGCTGGGCATTGTAAGCTTTCAGGGATAACCATAAATCCGGAAGCTGTTCAAAATAGTTCAAATGGCTCTGAGAACTATGGGACTGAGGTCATCAGTCCCTAGAACTTAGAAGTACTTAAACCGAACCAACCTAAGGACGTCACACACATCCATGCCCGAGGCATGATTCCCACCAGCGACCGTAGCGGTTGCGCGGTTGCATGCTGTAGCGCCTAGAACCGCTCGGCCACTCTGGCCGGCCCGGAAGCTCTATCAGATACCTATGACAATCTACCATCATCGTTGGAATGCTGTTCCACAGATATTGTGTGGGCGCCATCGACACAACTATCCGACATACATGAGGAATTTTGTTGCTAGGTCTTCAACATCGATACATATATTTGGACTTGCAGAGTCGAGCCAAAGAGGTTGAGTTATTTCGGCCATTTCACTAGAGGTTTTTTTTCCTTCAGTGTTCAGTTCCCTTCTTTCAATGTCATACTACTCAAGCCTGTAATCTAAGGGTCCCTAGACAAAAACTTTTCGGAATTGCCGCAATGTGTGCACAAACACTTGTCCCTGCAAAATTGTGACATGTGCTCAGGCAATAAGAGGGTTTCCAGTGAAAGTCACGCTTCGACTCCCAGCCCGGAATACAGTTTCAAACTGCCACGAGCCACGTGGGATTAGTCGAGTGGTCTGAGGCGCTGCAGTCATGGACTGGGCGGCTGTTCCCGGCGGAGGTTCGAGTCCTCCAGCGGGCATGGGTGTGTGTGTCTGTCCTTAGGATAATTTAGGTTATGTAGTGTGTAAACTTAGAGACTGATGGCCATAGCAGTTAAGTCCCATAAGATTTCAGACACATTTGAACTTTTTTTTTCAAACTACCTCGAAAATTCACGTAATAAAAGTCTGTCAATTTTTGAACTTATCGTGACCTTCTGAACTATGTTGTTTCTATTCACCTTGACTATCTGTAGTTCTGAAAATTGATTCATATTGTAAACTTAATGTGTAAGGAGTAAATACATACATATACAGTAAGCTGAAAAATTTTGTCGTGTGTTGAGATGCTCTGAATAATCATCCGTTCTATAAGGATGTAGTGGGTTTGGGAAATTTCGGTAATGCACGAATTAGCTATCGTGAGCAGCTACGCTTTGATGACGGAGATCACCCTCAGATCCCGCTGACTTTAGGCTGGATAGATGGACAACAGATACACTAAACATTTGCCTGCTCAGTGATCAACAGCACCAATGCCGAAACAGTAACAGCAGCATTAGACGTCAAGAGTATGGAAATGCGAACTATAACTAGCATTACACACCCTTATACATCGATGACTTGTTACGAGTGACTCCCAGACCACATAAGAGTGCTGACAGTGAAGTGGTGTGGGGGAGGGGGGAATTTAATGTGAGCCATAACACAGTGGACTGTGGAGGCCAGTCATATATCCATACATTCCTCAAGACGTTTGTGTGTGAACTGCTGCTTGGTATTTGCATTACCACCTCTCAGATATATTATTGGGTACCCTGGTCATGAAGATCATGGTAAAGTTGCTAATCGTTCTTGTCATATGTAGGTGACCAATATGAATCCCTTAAACAATGAACAAATCAGTCCCATTATCATGCGAATCAGCTCCTTACAGTATAATTCCAAGAATCGGGGAGGCATGTATCTCGACAATCGCTGCATCCTGTGACCCTTCACCAGGGCATCTACAGACACAGTGGCTTTGATGCGTCCGTCACAAACAGAAGCGACACTCATCGCTACACACAACAGAATTACACTGAGCGTTCAAGTCGAATATTGCTCTAGTTGGAGTGCGTCTCTATTGTTTGTGGTTTGGTATGAGCGGCAAACGACACATGATGACTAGAGATGTCAACCCAGCTTCCAGTAATCTGCTCCCCAAAATTCCTGAAGACACACTGCCTCGTGCCTCGGACTACGTATGTCTTTCGCCTACTACTGTTCTCCGTCGATCCCCTCGTGGAGTAGGCCGTCTGGAAGAGCCCGTGCCTACTCTTATTGCCACACTGTTTTCCTGAACCCCTATGCTGCTGTCTCTGTGACATGTCAGTATGACTCTCCCGTGTTCCTCATTCCATTGGTGCGACCTTACTAAAAGCCAGAAGTTAGCGGTGTGCTGAACTCCCCTGGACATACTATGTTTCGATCCTCACCTGAAAAGTTCCAGGAACATACACGATGACTCACAGGTAGCAAATAAATTTAATAATAATTTCGTAACTACAGGGTGAGTCTTATTAACGTTTAAAAACACCCGAAGCGATGTAGACGCCGCTGCGACAAATGATTTAATATGAGAAACATGGTACCGCAAATGGCAGGAAATACCCCACAAGTGGATGACAGATGTTGAACATGTGGCGTAACCAGATGACGTACCTCGCCGCACGTGCTACGCTTGTGCCTGTCGATCCTATACTTACAGGAATGGGGCAGTGCTACCCATTTCTGCATAATGATGCGAATTTCGAGTACATTTTGTAAGTGTGATCTGTGGTTAACGCAAAGCAAATGCTGTTCTTGTTTTCTGTTTCTTTCCGTTGGTCCTTATTTCCTTTGTTTACAGACATCGTGTAGTAAAGGCAACATGGGTCATTTATAGGTTACTACGAAATTCGGAATTTTATATTAATTTACTTGTGACGCAGTACGGTATGTTTTTGCTGTACTGCTACAAAACATGAGAACGGCAAATAAAACAGTACATCTTATATCAGCGTAAACACATAACTGTCTGACGCAATGAAGAAAAGTGCTGTCGGCCCGACAGATGGCTCGAACCCTGAGATCCATGCGCGGAAGTTTTGATCATTCGACCGCAGCCACACCGGCCTTAATGCTTGACATGCCTTAGCATAATTTTCATATGTGTGTGAATTCCTAAGGGGCCAAACTGCTTAGGTCATAGGTCCCTAGACATACACACTATTTAAACTAATCTATACTAAGAACAACACACACACCCATGCCCGAGGGAGGACTCGAACCTCCGACGGGAGGGGCCGCCCAAACCGTGGCATGACACCATAAACCGCGTGGTCACTCCTCGTGGCTGTTGGCGTGGTCAAGTCCCATAGACAGGCTCAATCACTGCAAGTTCCGCCGACGTACGTCATGTATCGACGTCACATATTCAACACTTGTCATCCACTTTAGGGGTATTTTCCCGACATTTGCGGCCTCACGTTCAAAGATGGTTCAAATGGCTCTGAGCACTATGAACTCAAATGCTGTGGTCATCAGTCCCCTAGAACTTAGAACTACTTAAACCTAACCAACCCAAGGACATCACACGCATTCATGCCCGAGGCAGGATTCGAACCTGCGACCGTAGCGGTCAATGATTCCAGACTGTAGCGCCTAGAACCGCTCGGCCACCTCATAGTCATCTACGTCGGTCCAGAGTTTTTAAATGTTAATAAGAATCAACCTGTTTAGTAGAAAGTATAGTAAGAATCAATTGAAGAGAAAGATCACATGAGTATGTTGAGAAAGAAACCCTTATAAAATTCAGACATATGAATTTCTCACCAAAGCCTCCTCCAGAAATTGATAAAATACTCTCAAAAATCAAACGTCATGCGGCATTTGATGGTTTTTCACTGAGCGAGGTGGCACAGTGGTTTTCACACTGGACTCGCATTCGGGAAGACGACGGTTCAACCCGCGTCCGGCCTTCTTGATTTTCTTACATCGCTTCAGACGAATGCTGGGATGGTTCTTGTGAAAGGGCACGGCCAATTTCCTTCTCTATCTTCCCTAATCCGAGCTTGTGCTCCGTCTTTAATGACCTCGTTGTTGACGGGACGCTCGACACTAATCTCATTCTCTCCTCTTTGATTGTGTTTCCTATAGAATACTGACGATTGCTACCCTTAACTGCACTCGCCCCACACCATTACAGAATCTCCACCAACTTGAACTTTCCCCTGTTGACATGCAGGGTCCATGGATTGAAGAGGTTTGCTCCATATAAGGTTTGCTCTATACAATTTGAAACGAGACTCGTCCGACCAGGCATCGTGTTTCAAGTCATCAATAGTCCAATGTCGATGTTGACGGGTTTATTACACCAATGATAAGTGTAAATGTCGAGGAAATAATAAATAGGTTACGAACTTCAAAATTCTTAAGTGTACACTGATCAAAATTTGAACTGGAAAAGGCTCATTTTCGAACTCCTAAATCATGTTAGTTCAATCTTATTTGCACTTAGAATGATTGAAAAGACTGGGGAGAGACGAATCTACAAGCTATTTTGCACTCTTTTATTGAATGATTTCATATGAAACGTTGTTCTGCTGCAACTCATCTTTAAGGAAGAAGGTCTTCATTGCTGAAATACGTGCTGTAAAGATAACATATCGTGATCATCCATGATCATCTTGTAGGCATCTTTTTAAGGAGCAGCGAATTCTGACTACTGCTTCACAGTATGTTTATTTCGTCATGAAGTTTGATGTAACTACTCCACTACAGTTCAAAAGGAGCATTGGCGTAGACAGTTACAATACCAGAGGGAATAATGACATTCATTACTCCAGTTAAAATTGTCTTTATCACAAAAAGGGGTGCATAATGCCAGAATAAAAATTTTTGATATCTTATCCAGTGACATAAAAAGCCTAGTGTGCAGGAAAGTAATATTTTAAAATAAACTAAAAAAATTTCACCTTGACATCTCCTCCTATTCTGTGGAATTTATATTATTTTAAATATAAGGTGGGTAGGACTTAAATGAAGGTGTATTAATTTTCAGTGACGGTGTAAAATGATTCTTTCCACAGCATTACGATTTACTGAGAAAACTGTTTCATTAAACATGGAACTAATTACCTTAGACACACTCAACAGCCATCACGTGCATACACCATTATTCTTAAATGGGTATAACTTCTTTCCTACTGAAAATTACGAGAAGGGTGAAATTTAATCCACGTATCCCACACGCATAGAATTTCTGAGGCGTTAGTCCGGTAGCATTGCGATTTCCGTCAGTATTTGTCACGTAGCTGATGTCCCCGGTTCAAATACCAAAACCGGAATTCTATTTTGGTAACGTAGAAAACGTGCAATGTCATAATTCCAGTGCAGTCAGAATACAGTGCCGATTATGAGTTCCACTGGCGTATTACCCGCGGAGGGCAACGTATTGTTCCTCTGGAAGTAACAGCGTCATCTATACGGGCAGCGGAAATTGGAACACCCCAGTGCCCAGCGGTTTCTCTTCGGAGGTCGTCGAGTTGCAGCCACAGAAAGGTAACGAAAAATAGTGAAAACACGTAGATATCTAGCAAGCTCGAACTTATCGGCCTCTCCGGGAGGAGGGTCGCCCTATTATCTGCTACTGTTAGGGAGCAGTCGGCCAGTTAGTGGTACGACCAGCTTTCAGAAATATCGCTATAAAACTCTGATTTACCGCCACCCGCCGTTTGTTCTATACACCAAGTTTTAACAGGTCCAGGTACAAACGGTGCGCCGGCCGGGGAGGCCGAGCGGTTCTAGGCGCTTCAGTCTGGAACCGTGTGACCGCTAAGGTCACAGGTTACAACCCTGCCTCGGGCATGGATGTGTTTGATGTCCTTAGGTTAGTTAGGTTTAAGTAGTTTTAAGTTCTAGGGGACTGATAACCTCGGATGTTAAGTCCCGCAGTATTCAGAACCATTTGTGAACAAACGGTGCCTAGGAGTCAAGTTGGTCTAGTTCATACTTAGTGAAGAAACATACATTATGGGCAAAGAAAAACCGCCACACCAAGAACGAATGATCTGAGAGAATCATTCGAAGTGATGTACATGTTCAATCATAATTACAGTTATAGAAAAATTTGATGATTTACTCAAGAGAAGAGGCTTCAAAATTGAGCAAGACAATAGCGCGTTAGTCGATCTCTTGCATGAAGAAAGCAGTTATTCGGCTTGACATTGATGGATAGGGAGCTGGATGCCCTCCTGAGGGATATCGTGCCAAATTCTGTCCAACTGGTGCGTTATACAGGGTGTCCCATTTATCTTGACCACCCTAAATAACTTTAAGTCCAGATACAAATTACAAAGTTTTTCAAGCAAATGTTGTTTAGCCGTCAGGGGGATATCAATCAACATGATTACCTTCGTTGTAGCTTTGTTTGCTTACAAAGATATGAAGAGCGGTATGACTTTTTTAAATGGCACCCTGTATTTTTATTCGGTAATTCATTTCCTCTCCTAAAGAACTATTAAAAAATGTATCTCAGTGCACCATTCAGTGAAACAGAATGACCCAATCGGATAGTTAAGTTGTGGTGCCTCGTTCTTCTTCCTTTCTTTTTCTGAGAGTGTATTTAACTACTCCCAATATTATCTTTGCTACAGTTCGTCTCTTTGTGGTGGTTGTTACTATCAGAAGAACAGGTAAAGCCAGTGCAAAGAGATGATTCGTCACTTGTGGGAAACTCGACGTCAGTAAGCTCAGGAGATCAATTGGAGACATAACGTCTGAAAATGAATCCGTGATCATATTTTTGCCACTTTATTTTACAGGCCCGTCTTGATCACATATTATTTTAACATTTCTCTATCGGCCACTGACATCTTCAGATCATAAAATATTCCGATGTTCTATGGACGTCAACCTAAACGTTGATACTACATTAGAGTATTTTATGATCTGAAGATGGCAGTTTCCCCAAAACGGTCATAGAGAAATGTTGAAAAAGAAAAAAAATTATGTGATCAAGAAGGACCTGTAAAATAAAGAAACTCAGGAGAAATAAAATAAAACCGTAGGCTAATACGAGAAGGATCGTTAGTAGAGCTTTGAAAACACTTTTCCTGAAGAGGCCTCAGATACATAACGTTGTAAAAGAACAGTGAAGCATGCGGAAGTAAAGGTGGAAAGGAAATGAAACTTACCGTTTTGAGAGCATACGTGATCACAGAATCATATCAAATTTACAAGGAATTCGGCAGTACGAGCAGGCATTATATTATGACGTTGCATCCCGCCTGACCTGGATGCATGCAGTGAATCGACTGTAAGGGCGTCATAAAGCTGTTTTACCCTTTCCTGAGTCACGCTGGTCGACAACTGTATGCGGTCATCGATATTTTGGATGGTGATACAAGGGGTTACTTGACATCAGAGCTGGTCCCACAAATGTACAAATCTTATGGGTCTGACTGGCTTCGGGAATACGTCAGATCACGCTGAAATTTTATAGTAAGACTTGACATGTGTGGATGAGTGCTATCCTGTTGCAAATGGTACGATACTGTCACATGAGAGGTAGCAGATATGGACGAAAGGTCTCCGTGACATAATGTTTTGAAATCAGAGTTCTCTCAGTCACTGCCGAGCGTGACCTGAAGCCATAACCTATAGTTCTCCATAGCGTGACACTGTGAGTTGCATTGCGGTGCCTGCTAAAACATTGAAAGAATAGACCCTCTCCACAGGTCGTACCCACAGACGCCGCCGAAGGTCATCTGAGCAGTGCAGAACCACGATTCATCGATGAGTACAGGTAATTTCCTACTCTGGCTTCTGCTACTCGCCAATGGTGCGAGATCAGACACAACGCTGTGCGGAGTCCATTACTCGTTCCCTCACGGCTGGCGCAGATGTGAAGGGGCTGCTATGCACACTGCGGGGATCCCCCCACGTGGTGGTCAGACTTGAAGAGCCGGAACGTTATCGGAGAGTATGTCTGTTCTTACGTTCCCTTGCAACTCAACATCGGGTCACTGTCGTAGCCAAGTGAACCACAACCGTGGATATCCTAAGATTCGAAAAGTTGGAAGTTTGTGGTAAGGTCTGATGGGACCAAACTGCTGAGGTCATCAGTCCCTGGGCTTACACACTATTTAATCTCACTTCAACTAACTTACGCTAAGGACGACACATACACCCATGCCCTTCGGGGGTAGCCGCTCGGGCCGTGACAAGACGCCTCTGGCCGCTCTACAATTCAAGCAGCAGGTCAAACGCCCGCTATACGTCCCCTCTGAAACTCTATCAGGAACCTATAAAGCTGTCTCCCTCTAGTACGCGGTCTCTCCGGGTCCTTCAGATTGCTCATTCAAAATCTGACGCTATTATCGCCTCTTCCACAGAGTGAACATTAAGAAAACCGACAAACCTCTGGGACGGATTCATGACTGGAAAGCATGTAAATGGAGGAAAAGAGGTCCTATGAACATGAGTCCGGAAATGGACGGTGTGCGTGCAATGACAACAAATCGTCCCGGAACACAGTACAGAGCTGCTTGGCACCCACGTCACAACAGATGTTCAAAGTGGCCTCCGTGGGGTTTCAGGGGATGGGGATAGTAGCGGTTGCCTTGCAGGATACGTATGATCGTAGTTCGACCAAGAGAATGTTGCCGGACTACTTCCTGGAACTTCTTCTAGAGTTCGTCTCAATATCTTATGGCACTCAGACCTGCAAATCTGGTGTACTTACAGTCCTCCATCTCCCTGCACGTTCTTCTGCATGAAGGGTCCCTTGACCAGACAAACACCCAAGAAATGCTTGAAATGTTGCGTGATGTGGTTGGTGTCTGTGAGAGTACCTGTTTTGGTACAGCTCTGCTGCATCTCGGTCATCCCCCTTTGTTCGGCCGTACACAAAAACCATCTCAACTCTTTCCCGACATGAAATCGAACCATTATGTTGCTAACAGTAATTTCTGTCAATCACATATCCTACAGTCTACAAGGAATACACGGAACACAGTCACAGGAAGCGTCATTCGTCAGCATCATCCTCTGTGGCAACTATGCCTTTCCGGATACATATTCATTTGCCGGCCGGAGTGGCCGAGCGGTTCTAGGTGCTGCAGTCTGGAGCGTGCGATCGCTACGGTCGCCGGTTCCAATCCTGCCTCGGGCAGGGATGTGTGTGATGTCCTTAGTTACGTTTAAGTAGTTCTAAGTTCTAGGGGACTAATGACCTCAGATGTTAAGTCCCATAGTGGTCAGAGACATTTGAACCGTTTTGAACCATTTATTCATTCCACCTTTTTTCTTGTTTTTGGCAGTTAGGAATCCGTCCCTGATGTTTGTCGGCTTTTACTTATGTTCACGTTATACACACTACAATCCTCGGTAACAACTATAAACAAGAACAACACTAATGCATCATAGAGAAATGCAGCTGCAATAATGTGCGTATTAGGTGATGGTGTGTACGTGTGCCACTTACATACAGTTACTTGTACCAGGTGTTTTATGTATTTTTCTTTTAATTATTTCAGAAAGAGTATATTACTTCCATATACATATACATGTTGTAATTACGATGACAGAATAAGGGAAATACTGTTAAATAAAAAATTGTTTATTTTACGTCTTATTACACACTCTGGAAGCTGTTGTGAAGTGCATATTGGGGCGTATGTCGTACGAGTGTCATCAGCTTTCTTTTCCACTCCATTCGTGGACTGAGCGAGGGAAGATTGATCTGCATCCACGCTAATCTCTTTTATAGATTTTTTATGATCTCAACGTCAGACATACGGTGAGTGTTGCGTAATGGTCGCTCCGCCATGATCGAAAACACGTTGTCTAAATTAATCCAACCGAGTTTCGCGAGAACACGTCACCTTTATACCAGGGATTCCCATCTAACTTCCCCTAGCATTCCTGTTACACTGCCGTATCTACTGTATTGGCTTGTTACGATACTCTCTGTTTGTCTCTAAACTCTCAAGTCGTTAGATGCTTTCCATAATGCCTACTTCATAAGGCCCCAAAACATTCGGACAACACTTTCTAGCTGGTGGCTGCACTGTCGTGTATGCGATCAGATTTACGCACACCTGTGGGGCTTCATCAGTGAGGTCTCCGTTTCTGTCCCACGCCCCATTCACTAGCTACTGCGTACCCTGATACAGGGTCACGCTGAGACGAACGCAGCATAGCACCAATATTTCTTCTTCTGACTGTCACTGGAAGAAATTTTATGTACTGGAAAAATTCTTGCAGTTGCTTCGTAATATATTAGTGCCTTGTTTGTTTTCTTACCCACAATAAACACTATAGTCGAAAAGTTCAAAAAATGTTCACATGTGTGTGAAATCCTATGGGACTTAACTGCTAAGGTTATCAGTCCCTAAGCTTACACACTACTTAACCGAAATTATCCTAAAGACCCCACGTCGAGGGTGGACTCGAACCTCCGCCGGGACCAGTCGCACAGTCCATGACAATAGAAAAGTTCCCTCGCCATACCAGAAGTAACATGGCAGTCAACTATGTACATTCTCTGTACAGCGCGAAGCACAGGCTACAGACAGAGCCGGGAGAGTGACGTTACTGTTTGTGACGTCATGCGGTGCACTGCACATCACTTCATCAGCCGCCATGTTATGTGTACACCCCTGCGAAACAGTTCTGGCCGCTGTGAAGCGTGCCCATTTTTCTTTGAAACTGTCCTGACATGTTTCAGAGGATGCGAATTCGCTTGATCAAGTAGTCGTTCAGTTACACCGCTCTGTAATTGCTGATCCGGCTTGGCATCACCAGTGGCTGTAGTCATTTTTCTGACTTTACTAAACAGTACGCGGAGGTTTCGAAAAGCTGAAAGCTTAAATTATGGCTGCACGAGATAGGAGACCCTTTAAGAGGAGTTAGCCGTCATAAAAATAATTCTCCACAGAAGACTTTTAGCAAGATAAGAGGTCTCTAGGCAGGTGCGGTTTACCACAGGGCGTGTGAATCTTCGTTACGACGCCTCCGATAAACGTTCGGCTTAAATCCAGTATTATGATTGAGTCTTGGTGCTATCTTCCAGCTATATGTAGGGCACTGTATAGGCTCTTTTGAGAATTATGCTATGGAGTGGGACAGATTTTCTTCATCCCTCCGCCAACTAAGAGTTCTATTTGATCATCATAGGAAAAATATAGGAGAATAGGTTATTTTTTAACATCTTCACTCGACTTTCACTGGTCAGCACTAGGAAACATTACCGCCCTTGACCAGCTGTTGTGACGAGAAACAGCAAAGTTACAGATCGGCCAGAAGGAGTACACTTCGGCGTAGGCTTTTGCAGAGATATTACATCACTGTAGTATTTGGTGAAGAATTCACTCTAGATTTTCAGAATTCAGACTTCCGGTTAGGACAGGAGAGATACGTGGTGAGATCAGCCTTGCTGCCACTACAGAGATGTAGATACTTACGCAATAAGTACAACGAGACGGCTGAAAACTCATTTTCCAGCTGCTGTTGCTGCCGCCGAGAATCTTATTCACGTTCCACACGCTTTGGTAATATACGTCACCGTCGCACCCGCCGACATCGTCCAGCCACAGAGTTAACTCGCTCCCCACAGGAGCCAGGTGAGTAACTGTAAACTCACGCATCTGGCTTCTTGCTCTCAGTGCACATTTTGGCAACATTATGGTGCTCGCTCTTATCTTTCGGTCTACTTACTACTTTTAATTACCAACTTATGCAGTCACCGGTCATTATTAATGTACCTGTGTCTCATCCTACTCAAGGTTATGCCTCACGTTTACGATCATTTGCACTTTTGTCAGTGCTTCTTCTTAGTATATCTGTTGGCAACTTCAGTGTTTAAATATTATAAATATAAATGTGATAGTGACCATCTGTTTCCATTCATAGCTAGAGGATCCCTACTCCGATTAATAAACCTGTGTGAGTGATGTGGTACTAATTTTTTCCACACTTAATTGGACTACCACTGTTAATATTCATCTAAACAATACGTTTCCTTGCGCGACAGTGCCCTTGTTTTAAATTTATTTACATGATCGTTTTGGCAGGTTGTTCATTCTTTTTGTCACCAGAATTTGGTATTGTGCATAACAGTGATATAGTCCAACTAAAACTGACTCTCAACACTGTCGTAGCATTTACGTTCAAGCAGGGTTCATCATGTCATTACTTCTGACTGCGAGCAAATCGTGGGTGGTTAGCGCGTTGTAAACTCTCGGTTACTGATATCGGTGCGCCTTTTGCACATTGATGCAAATTCTACGGAATACAACAGAACGGGTGATAACGCAAGAATGCGAATTTTCAAATACCTAATATTATTTTGTTTATGATGGATCGGAATAATACTAAATCCTGTAAGAAACGCTTTTGTCCTGAAGACCAGCAATTCAGCTGCGTAGGTTTAAACAGACAGAATGGCTGTAAATTTCTGTATGAAATGCTGCTGCAACTAAGGATGCAAGGGACACATTTCAACTGCTTGGTAACGGTGTCAATTGTTGTCACATACGAAGCTTAAATACGAGGTGGAAGGCGCAGTGTTTGTGGAGGTGTTACACAACCTTTTTCGCTCTCTCTCTCTCTCTCTCTCTCTCTGCTACACACACACACACACACACATACACACACACATGCACACAAACACACACACGCACACACACGCACTTTATTTAATTATTTACGAAAGAGTGACAAACAGCTTTATATTTTTTAAATACAACACTATTCATTACTAGCACTCACGTTATGTGTAGAAATCAGTTTAAATCAAACTTCTGTCAGTTTCAGTTAGGGATGTAGAAACTGTTTAAGTTGTGAGGGTGGATGCAACAGACTGTACGTGAAGTTGCTGGTATCATGGAGGGACAAGCTCCGTCGCTTTGCTGTTTGTGGACTTGTTCGGTTAGACTATAGAGTTCCTCCTCAACTCTGAAGTATACAAGGCAGCGCTGAATGAACATGTAAACGAGGTTCGGCCTGCTGCAGAAATTGACGTTTAATAAACGTGGCATCAACAACCAACGAGTACATTCACATATCGCTGAGTCTCCGTGAATGCCAGCACGCTGCAACGTAACAGCCACGGTTAATGCTGTTAGTTATCGTGGTGGCCGAGCTCCAACAGCAGTAGCTTTCTTATGTGGTGAAGATTGACTTCGAGATGAAGTAAATTCATAATGTGTGGCACACTCAGACGGATAGCAACAGAAGTGAGCATATGAAAGATCTTGCTGTAGCTACAGTACACCACGATACGTAAGTTATCTGACGATAAGTTGCTCTTGTCACTGATTCTAGCCTTGTATCGGCGTGGCGAACGGTACACGGTCACAAGTTTCACCCGTACCACCTATCACTGACACAACAATTGCATGGGAAGCGCTTCAATTGGAAAGTTTCAGCTGATAGGCCGTGAATGACTGCGCTCCGGACATCTCACGATTTGATATTTTCGCTCAATAACTTACTTCATCAAATTATGGTGCACTCGACTGCGATGAAACATTACTGTCTCACAGAAAATCCAAGTCGAATTCGTCACGTCGATCTTCAAAGAATGTGGGTCATTAACGTGAATTATGAAATCGTAAGACATGAAGGTATATGGGATTCACACTGCTTCGCAGGAGCCCTGACAGATGACATGTATCGAGCTGTTATTGTAAATGCTCACCTCGGAAATAATAGTCTAGGCATCAGAGGTCATATATGGTGGTATGGTCACAGAACCATGCCCACACAGTCAATTTTGGTGCCATGTTGTGCAAGAAATGAACAACATATTTCCTGGTCGATAGTTTGGAAACCGTGTTCTCTGGAAAGGTCCGCAAAATCGCCCAATGAAACGCCAGTAAGTTTCTTTCGGTGGGGATATTCACAGACTTGTGGTCATGTCATCGTGTCCACATTAAACATCTGGTTTAAATGCATCAGCTACATAAAAAATTAAATAACGTTATCATGAAAAATTCTTAAACGCATTACTGCATCCCACTTAAAACTGATAAACTTCGTTGATAGTTGCACGTTTAGCTACCTGAATAAATATTCCTGGTATATATATATATATATATATATATATATATATATATATATATATATATATATATATATATATATAATGAGTGTGTGGGTGTGTGTTACATAATGCGGCTCGCTTCCAAACGGCTACTCAATTTTGCGTCTCCCAAAGGTAAGTGGCCACCATTGGTACACAATTTGCTCACCAGGAGGGCAACTTACATTACGTTTGGGAGACGCAAATGTGTGTAGCTGCTTCGAAGCGACCAGCATTTCTTAGAGGCTAATAGCTAACATAAATGAGGAAACATTGCTTTAAAAATAACATCCTTATGCCGGCCGCTGTGGCGAAGCGGTTCTAGGTGCTGCTGGAACGGTCGCAGGTGCGAGTCCTGCCTCGGGCATGGATATGTGAGAGGTCCTTAGGTTAGTTAGGTTTAAGTAGTTCTAAGTTCTAGGGGACTGACGACCTCAGATGTTAAGTCCCATAGTGCTTAGAGCCATTTGAACCATTTAACATTCCTGCACTATATTCTCATAAATGTACTGACTGTATTTTAGGACAAACAACAACAAAAATTCAAATGGCTCTGAGCACTTAACATCTGAGGTCATCAGTCCCCTAGAACATAGAACTACTTAAACCTAACTAACCTAAGGACGTCACACATATCCATGCCCGAGGAAGGATTCGAATCTGCGACCGTAGCGATCGCGCGGTTCCAGACTGAAGTGCCTAGAACCACTCGGCCAGCAAGGCCAGCACGGCCGGCGACAAACAACAGACACTCTTTTCAACCTGTAATCACAACGGTTCAAGACACAAAGGAAAAACATTATCTGCCAATGGTCATTGATTTAAATCAATGAGGAAAGTTGAAAATTTGCGCCGTACTGGAATTCGAACCCAGGTCTCGAATACCGGCAGATTCATCCTAAGTCAAGCTCATTGCTGAATAGCCACATATAATTTTCTTTCTTTTTGTAGTTACTCTATCACTACTAATGGTAGAAACTTTGCGTATTTAAAGTATGTATAGAACGGGACATTTGGTCAACCGCTATTTGTAGTTTTTTACTGTCAAGCTCTAAAACAAAAACAGCTTGTGTCATATTGTTCTCTATGGGTTCTCCCTCTGTGTAAGCAGTCCTTTATATTGGAATATAAAAAGCCGGCAGTTTCAGTAGGTATTCCTTCCTTGGAAAACGTGCTCGTAACCTTACTCTGCCCTTGAAGTTTTTCCAGCAGTGACG
This sequence comes from Schistocerca gregaria, assembly GCF_023897955.1. Classification (NCBI taxonomy): domain Eukaryota; kingdom Metazoa; phylum Arthropoda; class Insecta; order Orthoptera; family Acrididae; genus Schistocerca; species Schistocerca gregaria. The sequence goes on from NC_064922.1 coordinate 131,994,202, forward strand.
CACTTTAGTTTTCCTTAGCTGAGGAACAACAGGAAAGTTTTCCCGAAAACCACTGTGGTTGGTGTCATGATAGTGGTCGAGATAACTCGTCTTGTACTGTGACAGCGACATTTTATGCAAAAAGACATTGTTTAACTGTTATTCTCTATAAAAACGATTTGCTCCGATCACTCTCTATTAAACACTTTGTTTTGTTATTGATAAGTACGCTCCTTAGATAAGACTGCAACTGTTAGGACACTAGCAGTAATCACATGTTTACTTTAACAGTGATACAGCATTATTAGCTATGACCGTTACCGGCAACTGACTGCCACACCCCGCTCGTTGATGGAGATAGGAAGACCCAAGTCTCAAGCGACTGAGCTAACGGCCAGGATGCACTAGGATGGAGACGACAATTGATTAGCATAATCACTTAAAAACTAAATCTAGATTAGTGGCTGGGAATTCGAAATCCATTCCTCCAGTATTCTAATCTGCTCTGTCTTTAACCACAACTGCAGCCTACTGGATGAGTTATCGAAATTGTCTTACTATGAGACGATCTACCTCTGTAATTTTGGTGTCCATGACTCTTCTGTTATGCTGCTGCCGTCTCGAGCCGAGTTTTAATAATAGTGTATTGCCGTTTAGTCGTATTTAGAGACAATGCAGGATTGCAGCCGGACCTGAATAATTGCGATCCAAGACGCTTAGACTAGGCGGCTGCCAACGAGTGTCAGGTGTGCCACAGAAAACTGACGAAGACTCTCCTGTCACGCAGTTTGTCAGCGCATTGTGTGTATTCCACCAATACGCTAAGACCATGTTGACGGACTGACCCTGACAACCGGCGTATAGCGCCGTCGCAGGTGGATCTGAATGGCCCAGGTGAGGTGTCCTCAGGTTTGCTGTTCGCCATGATCACCAGTGTACTCTGTCTACATCTACATCTACATCTACCGTGTACATACTCTACTGATTGATCGATGAGAGGATACGGAATAAAAAAAAAAAGATCTAATACACTTATGTCCGGTAACGTATCGTTTCCGTGCTAGACACCGTTCATGCAACCATACTTTGTTACAGATACTGCGGTCTGGTACACGCTGTACCGTGCAGCTGCAGTTACAGTACGCATGGCTTCCTCCTAGAGGGTTGTACTTTTGCTCATACCTCATGCCCTAGCGCCCTCCCCTGCCGCGGTAATTGGTAATGCTTTGTCCGATTCATTTTCCTTGCTGACTCACCCTGTAGAAGACGTGGTACAGCGTTGTAAACAATGGTACCGTATTCGAATCGAGAGCTTGCTGGTATGATGTTTACTTACGGAAAGGGAAATGGCAACGGGCAGCTGTGAGCAAGTTTGTATGACACCTATCCCAGCCGACAACTGCAGTATTCACTGTTTGCAAGTGCGTCTAAGACGGTCGTTTCAGGGAGCAGGAAATCATGAAGAACGCATCCGAAATGCTAGGACAACAGACTTGGAGGAAAATTTTATTAACACTGGTGAAGGCGACCGCCTTGTTAGTACGAAGCAGTTGGCCCGCCAGTACAGGATAAGGCAGCCGACCGTGTGGATGCTTGTTTCTACCCTTATCACATACAACATGCGCAAGACTTACTTGCGACAGACTTTCAACATCGTAAACAGTTTTGTCACTGGATTCTTCACCATACAACCACGATTCGTGAATTTGTTTCATTCAAAGATGAGGCCACCATCACGTGGAGTTATAACTTTCATAGCAGTCGTCAGCGGAACAGTATGCAGAATCCCCATGGCAGCGAATAGTGAGGAACGGAGCAGCCGGAATGTGTGGACCGGGATAACTGGCGACCGTATTTTGGAACCTAACAGGCCGGAACTATCAGCGTTTCTTGCGGATGACTTTGCATCCCCTGCTGAAAGAAGAACCATTGATGATACGAAGGGTCCTGTAAAGAACATCATCTTTGCTTGTCTTACTTTGTTATGGTATATTGATATTCTGTTCAGATGAGGCGCCATCTGTGAGAAATTTTTTGCACTTTTTTTTATTCTAGTAAAAGCCCATGTCATTCCAAGCATGTGTGTGAATTTTTACCTATGTACATTATTCCGTGGTTTATTAAGTTTTCAAATTTAAAAATGTTCAAATGTGTGTGTGAGATCTTATGGGACTTAACTGCTAAGGTCATCAATCCCTAAGCTTACACACTACATAACCTAAATTATCCTAAGGACAAACTCGCACACCCATGCCCGAGGGAGGACTCGAACCTCCGCCGGGAGCAGCCACACAGTCCATGACTGCAGCGCCTCGACCGCTCGGCTATTCCCGCGCGGCTTTCAAATTTATAATTACTTTTTGATCACCACGTAAATACGTTATATAATGTGATTAACATGTTCTCAGGTTTCCAACCGCGTCAATTGCTTAAAACTACACGAGCTTTCGGCCAAGCACTCCTTGGCCACCGGCAGTAGTGACCGAGCGGTTCTAGGCGCTACAGTCTGGAACCGCGCGACCGCTACGTTCGCAGGTTCGAATCCTGCCTCGGGCATGGATGTGTGTGATGTTCTTAGGTTAGTTAGGTTTAAGTAGTTCTAAGTTCTAGGGGACTGATGAGCTCAGAAATTAAGTCCCATAGTGCTCAGAGCCAGCTGAACCAGTTGAACTCCTTGGCCATTCTCAAGTGTTATGACTGCCAGTGGACTGTTGGTGTGGCCTTATATACACTAGCTGCGAGTTTTGACGTAACTGGTGCCCGTGACATTGCCATATATGACTTACAACTCAGCGCTGCGTGGAATCCAGCGATCGCGCGGTTTAAAAGGGCACTTTGAAAGCCGAATCAAATCATGCCCACATATGGCAATTCTCGGGCACCAGTGCCGTCACAGCCGATAGCCAGCGTGTATTAACAACCCACTGGCAGTCATAACACTTTACAATAGCCAAGCAATTGACACGACTGGACACCCGAGAACATTTTATTCAATGTTATCGCCATGAGACACTGCATTCACACACGTTATATAATCTGTTTGTAGCCTTTCATCTATGTTTCGCAACACATCGTGAGAGAAAGAAGCAAACTCAGTTTCGCAAGATCGATGCTATCTAAACCCATGCTGATTTGCGGCCAGAAGCTGTTGTGTCCCTAATGAATTTGTTATATTTGAACTTGGAATAAGTTCAAGAATTCTACATCTGATCTTTGTTAAGGGTATTAACCGGTAATTTTGCGGGTCTGTTCTTTTTCCATTCTCATATAGAGGAGCCACCTGCACCTATTTCTAATCCCTTTGGGCTTTGAACTAGGCGAAAAATTCGCGATAAACGCTGGCTAGTTAAGGGTGCAATGACGTAGACTGCCTTCTCTCGTCTTCAATCGGAGAAAATCGGCGAAATGGTCCTGTTACACACATTATCCAGCTAGTACCCGCCTCGTAGTTCATGAAATTATATTCCATGTGTATTAGCAAGACTTCTTGACTCATTGAGTCCCAAAATGATGCTGCTGTGGAAAAATTTTTTATTTGCCATACTCCGCTAAATGTCCAGTGTGGACACTGTATTCAGCACTAGCCTACTCGATTGGTGCAAACGGTGGGTGCAGCTTTGAAGTTCGGTGCATGGTTTTCCACGGTGAGCGGGCCGCAGCCTTCGTAAGACACACTATATTGGCAGTGAGTGTACGTAAATATTGACGAAGAACAGACTTTACCAAGACCGGTTGCTAGGAATGTGTCTGACCTGGATTCGAACCAGGAGTAACGTATTTAGTTTGTTAGCAAGTTTGAAAACCTCGCATACTCCGCTGCAGTATAAAATATTCGCTCTGGAACCGCTGTGGTATGATCTGGTAATAGCCATATGCTGTGAAAAGTGGTAGTTGGCCCTAAGTAATAAAAACTGTGAGATCAAACACGTGAGTACCAACAGGAATCCGTTAAATTTCGGTTGAACGATAAGTCACACAAATATAAAAGCCGTCATTCCAACCAAATACCTGGGGATGGCTGTTAGGAACAACTTAAGTTGTAACGGTTACATAGATATTATTATAAGGAAATCGAACAAAGGTCCATGTTTAATTTCTAGAATACTTAGAAGATGCAACAAATCTATTAAAAAGACTCCCTAAATTATGCTTGTTCGTCCACTGCTAGAGTATTGCTGTCCATTGTGGGTTCCTTACCAGACAGGATTGAAGGAGGACCAAAAAAGTTTAAGGGAGGTCAGAGCGTTTTGTATCAACACAAAATAGTAGAGAGAGTGTCATGAATATGATAGGCGAGTTGGGGTGGGAATCACTAAAACAAAGCCGTTCTTCGTTGCGGTGCGATGTTTTCAGGAAATAGTATTCTCCTACTCTCTTCCCCGGCTGCCAAAATGTTTTGGTGACGCCCTGCTGCGTAGTGAGAAATGATCATCGTAATAAATTAAAAGAAATGACAGATCGCACGGGTAGGTTTGTGTTCGATTTTCACGCACGCTGTTCGAGAGCGGAGCAGAAGAGAAGTAGTGTGAAAGCCGTTCGATGTTCCTTCTGCCAGGCTCTTAAACGTGAATTGCGCAATAGAAATGTGGATGTAGATGTTGATTACAAAGATCGTGATAAATTCGAGAGCAAGTTTAAAGTATCTTGATAAAAGCCAGCACAGTTAAAATATTCAGAAATAGTTGGAATTTGTGGACCTGTATTCAGTTTGCATAGCCAAATTGCAACCCAATTTCGACAACAGTTTATTTTCGATAATAGTTGTAAGAGACAGTCGATAGTAGGTTATTACAACAGTTTCCAGTTTGTTCTTTAATTTAATGCTACTATTTTCAGCGAGAGACTTTCAGAAAATAACGAAATAAAAAAAATGTTCTGCAATTTGCAGAAATTAGATGTAAGCGTTAGTTTCCCATGGCTGCTAGAAGCACCATCGACATTTTGGTATTTTATATTAATAATAGTGAAACCTAGTCCCACGCACGAGTTGAATGAATCCTGTTTTTGATATTTGCAGTTTAATAATTAACTTCTGTATTACCAGTGTTATAAAGTTAGTAGCAGACGTTAAACACAAACTATGATAATAAACGTCAAAATTTATTTTGAAATAGGCTGTTGTTTATTTAGCGGAGAAATTCGTTATCCACAGGTGAAGCTCATTCGAGGACGTTTCAGGTGTCGGCCAATGGACAGTTACATAAGTTATGTTTATCGTAATGCCATTCTTCTATATGTCTTCTGGAAAGATAAACTCAGTGATCGATATATTTGGATAATTAAAGGGATATTGCGCAAACTCACGAGCAGAAATCAGACGAAGCTATACTTGATCAATGTACAGGCACACCAATTACAATATGTTTATCGTAAGGATATACTTCTCTATGTCTCCCGGAAAGACAAAGTCACTTGTAATAATTATCTGATGGGAATTTCAGTTATCGAGATATCTAGGTAATTAAGATGAGATTGTGTAAACTCGGGAGTAGAAATCAGACGAAACTGTACGTCATACAGCAGAGCGAGAAGGATCAACCTGCCTGGCATGCGTAAGTACTTTGTTCTACATCTTAAAACCATATAATTGCACTGGAGTTAATTAAGCATAAGAAGCGGGCTTAATAGGAGTTCCCTCGCTTTGTGTTGTTGGCTAACTGGTAGGGTTTATGGCTCACTACCACAAATACTTTCTTCATTATTGTCAACCTTTTATGGTAAGCTTGGATAAAAATCCCCAATTTTTCTGGAAACATTACTGTTGTCTCCTTAAATTATACAATCATCGATACTCATCTTCAGTCATGGGTTCGCATCAGTCTTTAGGAATTCAGATAAAAATTCTCTTCATGGGTGTCTTTTCACATAAGACTCCAGTGTGAGCATGACGTTTCGGAAAGGCTACTCCCTCACTCCCCCCCCCCCCTCTCTCTCTCACTCTCTCTCTCTCTCTCTCTCTCTCTCTCTCTGTCTCATTCTACACCACGAAGATGACGTGCTACAGACGCGAAATTTAACCGACAGGAAGAAAATGCCGTAATATGCAAATGATTAGCTTTTCAGAGCATTCACACAATGATGGCGCTGGTGTCGACACCTACAACGTGCTGACACGAGGAAAGTTTCCAACCGATTTCTCATATACAAAGAGCAGTTGACAGGCGTTGCCTGGTGAAACGTTGTTGTGATGCCTCTTGTAAGGAGGAGGAATGCTTACCATCACGTTTCCGACTTCGATAAAGATCGGATTGTAGCCTCTCGCGATTGCGGTTTATCGTTTCGCGACATTGCTGCTCGCATTGGTGGCGATCCTATGACTGTTAGAAGAATATGGAATCGGTGCGTTCAGGAGGGCAATACAGAACGCCTAGCTTGATCCCAACGGCCTCATATCACTAGCATTGGAGATGACAGGCATCTCATCTGTATGGCTGTAACGGATCGGGCAGCAACGTCTCGATCCCTGAGTCAATAGATGGGGACGTTTGCAAGACAATAACCATCTGCACAAACAGTTCGACGACGTTTGCAGCAGGATGGACTATCAGCTCTGAGACCATGGTTGCGGTTACCCTTGACGCTGCATCACAGACAGGAGCGTCTGCGATGGTGTACTCAACGAAGAACCTGGGTGCACGAATGGCAAAACGTCATTTTTTCGGATGAATCCAGTTTCCGTTTACAGCATCATGATGGTCGCATCCGTGTGTGGCGACATCGCGGTGAACGCACCTTGGAAGCGTGTATTCGTCATCGCCATACTGGCGTTTCACCCGGCGTGATGGTATGGGGTGCCATCGGTTACACGTCTCGGTCACCTTTTTTTCGCACTGACGGTACTTTGAACTGTGGACGTTACATTTCAGATGTGTTACGACCCTTGGCTCTACCCTTCATTCGATCTCCTCGAAACCCCACATTTCAGCAGGATAATGCACGACCGCATGTCGCAGGTCGTGTACGGTCCTTTCTGGATACAGAAAATGGTCGACTGCTGCCCTGTCCAGCACATCCTTCAGATCTCTCAGCAATTGAAAACGTCTGGTCAATGGCGGCCGAGCAACTGGCTCGTCACAATACGCCAGTAGCTACTCTTGATGAACTGTGGTATCCTGTTGACGCTGAATGGGCAGCTGTACGTGTACACGCCATCCAATCCCAGTTTGACTCAATACCCAGGCGTATCAAGGGCGTTATTACGGTCAGAGGTGGTTGTTCTGGGTACTGATTTCTCAGGATCTATGCACACAAATTGCGTGAAAATGTAATCATTTGTGAGGTCTAGTATAAAATATTTGTCCAATGAAATCCCGTTTATCATCTGCATTTCTTCTTGGTGTAGTAATTTGAATGGCCAGTAGTGTATTTCCAGACTAAGTGCCATTGTGCTACGGTCCGTCTCGTTGTATACGGTAGGTATCGGCGCCGGGCCTAACTAGACAACGGCCGCCCAACAGCATTTGCACAGCTTCGCTGCTTAACAACAATGTTGTTCCTGCGTGGTGGAAAATATTAACAACAACATGATGGGGTTCCAGTGGGCTTGTCTTCCTCACGTTTCGTAACTTTTCCATGGATCACTTTAAAGAAATTATACTAACGACAGCGCCTCGGTCACCTAAGAACGTCTACACATACGTCGAAGAAACATTCGTCTTGTGGCAACACGGGACGGATTCACTAAACGAATTCCTCGACCACCTTCATCCATCAAAGTATTAAATTTAGCAAGGAGGCCGCGAAGTGCGACTGACCCCCGTTTCTGGACGTCCACGAACAGAAAAAGCCTGATAGTAGTTTGGAACATGAAAACCCAGCCACACACATCTGTGTCTTTCAGCGACCATCTACTATTCTCGTTCCCAACGACGATGGCACAAAGCACGAAGACAGTCTGTGGTAACAGCATCTTACAGTTGAAGCTGGATCGCCTAAAAGACCTTTACTTCCAATGGCAACATAAAATAAGAAATTAAGAAGCCGCTGGGTCAACACAGACGTAACAAGAGCAAAGAAGCAGCAAACAATTAAAAAGAACTTTCCGTTCCTGCCATACATGGGCGCAGATAACGTAAGAATCCGCCGGGCTCTGTGTAAGAAAGATAAAAAGCCGGGTTTATTCTACGCCTGCAAAAACAAGGACCTTCTGGGCAGTGTGAAAGATACCTTCGGTCTTCTTCACAGTACGTGTGAATGTGGAAAATGTTATAACGGACGAATGCATCGCTGTATCTCCCTACTTTCCAACGTAAGACGCAGGCAGTAAAATGAACCTGCATTGGATCCTCCCCTGTCATAAAAAAAGGCAACTGCTCTGATAATGGTTTCTGGAGAAGTACTGTCAAGAAGGCAATGGAGATTCGAGTGACGGGAACACCTGTTAACTGAAGTAAGGAGTTTGCTCTCAGCGAAGCTTGGCAGCCAGCACTCGAGGCAATAAGACAGGAGACGAAGCAGTCTGCAGTGTGCAAGGCTGCGGTGTGTGGCGGGCATTACTTGCCAGTTACATTGACAACCGACCAAACCATAGGCGAACTGTTGTGAGAGGCCATTGCGAGATCTGCGGACATGCTTGACGCAGATATGTATCGTATGCAGGGTGATTCAGCGACCCTACCGACAGGTCTTATGCAACCTGCAATGCCTACAAAAACCATGCTCCCAGTTTTCATTATCTCTCGCTCACTACTTACAAACTATTAGTCCTGCAGAACAAATGAAAGGCTTATTTCAAAAGTACCGAGTGAGGTGGCGCAGTGGTTAGCACACTGGACTCGCATTCGGGAGGATGACGGTTCAATCCCGTCTCCGGCCATCCTGATTTAGGTTGTCCGTGATTTCCCTAAATCGCTTCAGGCAATGCCGGGTTGGTTCCTTTGAAAGGGCACGGCCGATTTCCTTCCCTATACTTCCCTCACCCGACCTTGCGCTCCGTCTCTAATGACCTCGTTGTCGACGGGACGTTAAACACTAATCTCCTCCTCCTCCTCCTATTTCAAAAGTGGTACAAAAAGTTTTTTTTTGTTCATATTGAAATACAGAGTCCTGAAGTTAAATGAGCGCTGAAAAATGTGCAGTTGAGATACCAGAAATATTCAAGCATATGGCTTCTTGCTAGAGATGAACCTTTTCTTCTGTTTGTTTGGCTCATTAATTTCAGAATCATTATAGACAGAAAAGTGGAGATAATAGACTTGTACCACTATTGAAATAAGTCCTTCAAATGATCTGGACCTTTTTGTAGCTACATTAAATTTTGAACTGGGATATTTTTTTCTCTGGAGGCCACAGGTTTCGAGTTCTTCAAGAAAAACATGTTTGAGAGTCAGTTCTGTACGTTTCTCTTAAATAATTCGAAAAATACAGCGTCTCCCAATACAAAATGTATTAAATTTCGTACAAAACATTTTTTTGAGGGGGAGCAGCTGAGTACCTCATAAAAGAAGATGGACTGACACACACAGCCCCTTTGCCGGGTGAGACTAGCTATTTTGAAATGTCTGGCTGACGCTGCAGTCTCAGGAAAAACAAAATGAGCTGCTCGGGGAAACACAATGGTAAGCGCCATCGCCGTGTATTTTGCGGTAGATGGCTAATGACACAACCTGTGAAATGCACAATGCAGTAAACTTACTAATAGTTCCAAATTCACTCAACAGATGTCAGGGAGGAGCTAAATGGTAACTGCCACTGCCCGTCTGTTGCGGAAACATAGTGGTAAGTGGCAGAGAGAGTGGCGGCAAGTAAAAACATTTCCGACATTATGGCAACAGTGTACATGGCAGAAGACGAGGAATATACTTCCAATGATACTAATATCTTCGAGAGGGATCCAGAATGCATTACTAACGATTCAGATGACTCAGAGGTATGTTATTTTGTAAAATACTGTCTTTAGTACGTTTCACGAACATAATGGTAAGTGCATGTACATGCCATTATGTTCCTGAAGTACAACTGAAAATTACGTTCGCCGAAAAGTGTAAGATGTTTACAGACCAGATCAGTGGTGCGAGATCATCAAGAAGTCGGCTAAGAAGAATCCATTTCTTGTATATAATATGAAAAGAGAAGATTTCTATCAAATACGACACTCTAAAGAAGCGTTTGTCTTCAGATAGGAGACAGTTGATGGTCGAGATGTCAACCTAAGGAAAGTATGTACGTGGAAGGTGACCTCCGAATATCCATCATCTTTATTCATCAGTGAGACATTTTGTCATGACATTTCGGATGAAATAAACTTCAGGAAACGTAGAAAGCAAGAACCAGTTCCTACGCTTCGACTTAAATACAATGGGCCAAGGCTTATTGAAAAGAAGAAAGTTTAAGACGTCCTGTCGCTCCTAAATTATATACCTCCTGTCCACAACGGATTTTTCCTGTCACTAAAGCCAACAGTTTTAGATGAAAAAGACAATAGTAGTAAAAGTGATGAATGATTTTGCAGTTTCAGTACAGTGTTGAAGATTTACTGTAAAGTTTAATATGTAATGTTCTATCACTATGTGTTGTTAATGTGTATTGTAATGTAATAATTTTTGTATATTTCATTTGTTTTAGTCAGTTCAGAGTTTCATTTATGTCTGTATAGTAGAAGGTAGATGTTAGAATCACTGCAGAATAAAAGGACTGTTCAAATAAAATTATTCAGATTTCCAGATCAATTGAAACTTTAGATGCGCTGTATCTTTAAACTGTGATTTTGGCGCTTACCATTTTGCTCCCCCGAGCAGCTCAAATCTATAAAGGTTTAATGAAACTGACACGCCCTGAAAATCTTCATAGACATAAGAATTTTCTTGGACCAGCAGTCTATCATTCACATTGCTGTATGACCTATGCATTTATGTTTATCATTACATACAGAATCACATTCTCCAAAACACTGTGCTCCCTGATCCACTTGTTGTCTTCATGTTTCTACCCTTGAGACATGTATCTCCCCCTCACTCTATGAGCCACCTGCAGAGTTTCGATCGTTTTACTCATTGAAAGTCCAAGTAACACGGCCTGAGGCACAACTGGTAAACTCCCCATTTGATACACCTGAAAAGTAGTTTTGGAAAATTATTAATGAAGAGAATAGCCATCTTTACTCTTCTGTTTACCCATTTTACTACCCAACAAGCAGTTATCTTGAACTATAATTGTCTTTAGGCATACACTGAAAGATGCTCTGCTACACTCTCCCACTGATTGTCAAAATATATCGGAAACAGATTGTACACCACCTGACATTAGCAAAATGAAGGTGGCTGACGTTCGTTACCCTGACAGGTAGAGGAACTGTAAAAGTTCTTCTGAGTCAACTCTATATGGAACGTGTTTTATTCACTTGTCTTTAAATTTTAAATTATTCCTATTGCAGTACAGTCTATCTATTAGCACAGAGTTTTTAAAACCACATCAGCAGCAATTTCAGGAACTATTCATCGTTTAGTAAATGATAAATGAAACCGATTCCCCACCTCCATAACTACATTCAGAACTTTTAAATGCTCCATTGTGTTATTTTTTCTTGGTTAAACCATTTCTGTTAGGGATTGTTGCTGGAGAGCGCAATCACTCAAAAATACTTTTAAGATACTACGTCCGGTTTCGGGGTATTACGTATATTCTCAGAGAGCGACAGTTGCTTTAACACATCGTCAGAACAGTCAGCAGCACATCTTCTAAGGATGTTTCTGATACTATATTAAAACAGTCTGTAACTGAACGTTATCCTCCCCCACTGCTTTCATTTCTTTTTAATCTCAAATGATTTAATACACCTTACCTTGTATTACTTCGAAAATGTAGATATATTCTTGGTGTTATCTGAATTCCTGCTTCAGCTCTTGAATCGTAATTGCTGTTTAACTGATGACCTATGATCTCCACCGAACATGTTTCGTTTTAGTCTCTTCATACTCTTTTATTTTATTTCCACCTGTCTTACTATATTTTCGTGCTGCCTTCTCTCACTGTCTGCGAACAGTTGCCATAAGTTCAGAAAATTCTGTTACATTTCTGTCATCACTTGCGCGAAACATTAATTTTATTTTTAATAGAAGCCTTGGTGCATTTGATATGACTTCCGTAATTCGCACAGGAAAATATGCTACATACATACTTTCTAAGATACTGAACACTTGGCTAAATTTAATCTCGTGTACTTTCGTAATCATACTTACTTTATTATAATCCGAGTTCGGGCTTACATATTTTCTTCCTGCTATCCCATCGGCATCTAATGAGTCTGTAATCCCTTTGACTCTCATAATGGTTCACGAGCGCCGCATCAAGTAATACGTGTAAACCATTTGATAAGACAGTTAGTTTTACTGTTCTCCCAGTCAGTCTCTTCAAAGTCCATTTCCTCTTACGTTCCCCTAGGGAAATGTGTTTAAGGACGAATGTTAAATCTTACGGGAAAATTTTGTAATGATAACCTGTATTGCAGAGACTCCACATGCATTCCGATTGTAATCGTCAAGACGATATTCATACCCTTTTGAAACCTACTGCAGCGTGTCGGTGGCGATTCACGCAGCTTCGATCGCCTGCCATAACTGCGACAAAGAGTGTGGCACGGAAGGGACACATACTCAAACCTCCACACTGACCCACAAAAAAAAAAAAAAAAAAAAAAAATTACAAACAGTTAAGCCTGGTTATCGTACTGACCACACAAAGTCATCAGCTTTACACGGCCAAGCCATCATCAAGGTTGATGTTTGTATAGGTATTCCCGTATAGCGGAACGAAAAAGAGGAGTTGCATCATATTGTTATCACATGAAGTCGATGGAGTTCTCATGAAGTAGCCATAAGAAAGCATGTCAAGAAAGGAAAACGCCTATTTAAATTTTTTCCCAGCCCAAAATACATTGATCTTTCTGACTCTCGCTCGTGTTGTATGGAGAACTGGGGCTTTCTGTTCTCCAAAAACTGGTATCGCGCCGATTAACTCTAGTATGAAATGTTGCATAGGCACTAAAACTTATACTGTCTGACGTGTCACTCTCATTGTTCATTCTAGCCAAGGCACCGATGCAGGAGTCAGATCGTGCTGAATAATCTCCTCGATTCAGTGCTTGCACAAACTGTAATTTGCTCGGTTTCATGCGCAAGTGGTTACACGGGATTATGCGAACCGTTGTTCGCCGGACATGAAGCTCATAGCTTGCACGAAGCATTGATTTCTGTGGGCTTTGCTGGAATGCTGCGGGAACTTGATCAACATTTTTCTCCAGCACAGTAGTCAGACCAGGACTTTGGCTTTTGCATATGCAGCCCTTCATACTGTTTGTACAGCCATAAATGGAGACTCCACTGGATGTGCAATATCCTGTCAGAGTAACTGACCTACGCAGTCTCCGTTACACTCCTCTAAAGATCCATGTTAACTGTGAATTATGCAACGGAATTGCTATCTTCAAATACCATAACATAGAATGATAATGTGAAAAATCACAATAATCCTACTTTATAACTATCCGTTCCCTCAATAGAAAAAATCAGTGAACTACGTGCTTCTTCAAGTAAAAATGCAAGTGAAACATAAACCGAGTTTTTATTATATTAAATAGTTACAAGTATTGGCATCAACATTCTATGAAGAAAAAAAGTTAATTGCTGACAAGATAGGCAACCGGAGGGATGGCTGCTGTATGCTAGCTGCATATGAAATCATTAATCCAATACGACCCAACGATTAATTCAGAATCTCCAGTGTCCCATTGATTACCACATCAAATGACACTAAGGCATGAATCGGATTTAGTAGAGTCGTGGCACCGGTGCGCTTCCTATCTAAACTCTAACACCCATGTAATGAGCTGTAAACTCATTTCAGTCTGCTGTGGTCGTACTAGAGAATCATAACCTTACTCGTCATGACCCTCCAAGCGTCACGATGTCTTGAACCAGCTACCTGTCTCCATCCACAATCCAACCGAAAGAAGCCCTTCTCTTCCTACATACCATATATCCTCAGCAAACTGATGAATATACATTTTATTCATTGTTCTCGAGCCGTGCCAGCACAGATTTTGTTAGGAGAGACTCAAATGTTTTCTCATAAACTCCGAATGTTATGTAACATTCTTGGGTATTAATAACCGAGTCACGTGTATTCAGTACTTTATCAGTGGATTACTACCGGTTTTGTGGCACTAAAATCCACATCCTCAGATGAACATGTGACTTAAACATTCTAGCGGCAAAGCTCGGAAACTTTTTACCCAAATTTCGCTGTCCGTCAGAACAAAACACTACTAAGCTGCGGTATGTCGTACAATCAAACAGCCGGATTCGAATATAATGGATGGGCTGCTTCTCCGATCTCCACGGAATCGCATACAGGTGACGCGGTAGCGTGCTGCGAATGCTACGCTGCGAAGACCCCATTACACACCCCAGAATGCAAATGAGTTCAGTGATTCCGACTGTAGCCCACTGATATTGTAATCGCAGGAAAATACGTCTTTTTGTCGTGTGCTGACGGGCAATGAAATTTGGGTAAAAAGGTTCCGCGCTTTTCCGCTCTAATGTTTTAGTTATATGTTCACCTGAAGATATGGATTATAGTGGCATGAAACCGGTAGTGATCCAATGAGAAAGAACTAAATACAGCTGAAGCGGCTATTAATAGCCAAGTTGACTACTCGTAGTTCAGGCGGCAATACCTACGAGGTTGTCTGCAGTTATGTAACATTTTCTTCCTCCTTTCTATAATACTGTTGCCAAATTGTAGATGATCCTTTGTCCCCTAACCACTTCTAAAGATAACTTGATGCATTCCTTGTTTGTAGTCTGAAGTTTCCCCTAAACAGTCACCAATGACTTTTCTTAAAACGGTTCATAGACAGGACAAATGGACCAGTAGCACTTCGCAGTCCATCCTCTCTTTCTCGTCGACTACAAACAACTGTTACAACAGTCTGATGTCGTCCTGTCGACAAAAATAGCTGTAGAAATCCGTTCTTTTCTGCTTTACCATTTTTTATGTTAGTCCGTCATGTTACAGGGGATCAACGGGGAAAATGTCAAGCATCAGCTTTCTACTGTTATCCACAGTAATAATTCCCTCCGTTGTTTCCTCTTCCCATGAATTGAATTCCATAACCTGCTTCTCCTTGTAACCTTCGAGAAAGCACTCACTCTCACAGTTCGTTATTGAGTGTTCGTACAAATTATTTTGCAGTAAAATTTACTATAATTTTTACCTTAACCTCAGCCGCATACAGTAGTTACCTGAAGTCTGTAGTCTTAACATCGTCGCGACTACTTGAATTCGTCCTATTTAGAATTTCGTAAAGTGAAGTAAGAATCCAGAGTAGTTTCTTATCACTCAGGGTAATCCGATCTGAAAGTACAGCTGAACAACAGATCCGAATAGCTGCACACAGAATTCAACTATATTTCTTCTTGAAGAGAAGTTAACGTTTTTGCAGGTATATAGACTGGCGGTTGTTCTGCACGCAGAGTGAGCCATGTCCGCCCTCTTGGCATCAGTGTGCCTGCTTACAGCAGCTGGAGTCGTGCAGGGACAATCGACGCCACCAAACATCATTTTCATAATTGCAGATGACTTGGTAAGTTTCGCTTCACGATGAAGGAAGAGCAAAAGTCGCTAAATGAATTCATAGAAATTAATTTCATTTTCGTTACGATCTCTGGCAAAGAAAGAAACTATTGAAAAGTATGTGTTCCGATAACTTCTTTATTTCTCCATTTGTTATGTGGAAGATATGATGTACTAATACACTCTAAATGCGTTATCTCCATGGTACCTTGAATGAAGAGACATGTACGTTAATAGAACTAGCCTCTTCGGTGTCGCAGGGAGCCGTATTGGGACTCTTACTATTCTCCTGGTGTATGAGTTACCTGGCAATCAGTACTAATAGTAACATCAGATTTTATTCATAGGATGCAGGTATCCGTAATGAAGTACTGTCAGAAAAATAGCTCTTCAAATGCCTGTTCAGATCTTGGTAAGATTTTAAAATGCTACAGAGGTTGCTAATTATTTTCAACAAACAGAAACGTATAACTGTGCACTTTCCGAAACATAAAAACATATTTACATATTTTCCTACGCTTACAGTATCATCGGGGTACAATTGGAATCAGTGAACTCATTTGCTTCCTTGAGTGGCTAATGGCGTCTTCGCTGTATAATATCCAAGAGACTGATCAATATTTAATATGAGTTGCAGCGAATCCCTGATCCACATCTTGAATTATAAAATAACACTTACGTTGTTATTTTGCTGGTGGCCTCATTGTCATCTGTCCGTCTGATCTTAGCACATTGATCTAGTGCATGCTGGTCTCGCATCCGATTTCTAATACAAAATAATGGTGAAAGGACATTGATATTAGGCGGCTCTCTCTGCTTTCAGCAGTGCTGCAAATACACACCAGCTGCATTTGTAATAGGTGACTTCCTCTGCCATCAGCAGTATTACAAAAATAAATTTGCTGCATTTACAATAGGTCTTTCGACGAGACAGTCCATTTCGCATCACATTTCCGCCAAGGTTGTCCATTTACAACTGCTCTCCCGATAAGACTGCGCACGATGAACAATAACAGACTCACAATATAAATCAAAGAACTTACAACTTCGAAAATAATGCTCTCTTGTACAGCTTCGGAATAATTAATAAAAATGAATTTGCAGAGATTTAAATAAAATGTTTCGACATTAATTGAGATAGTTATAATATGAATATTTAAAAATTGAACAACAAATTTTCTATCAGTATCTGTGTACACTAAGTTGTTTACACCTAACTGAAGATATTGATACCGTTTCTAACTGCTGATTGGCGACTCCATGGAGTGCTGTATGCACAACGACCATATATGTGATATTAAAAGGAACGGCCAACCCTGACCTTCCTTTTCATTTAAGTTTCTTACTGTGTTATTGACTTGATAGCACTGCGGGTCCAATAATGAGGAAAGTGTAATGGAATAATCACAGTAGGTCAGTAAAGAAGGTGGGTGAATCCGTTCATTACTGTGAAAATACAGTCAGTCTGTAAAGAAGATTCTTTACAAAAACTGATCTTAGGACATTGATCTAGTGCATGCCACCCACACCATATCATAATAATAGTCAGCACTGAGCGTATACGAAGAAGTGCAGCAGGAAAAATCACAGTAAGAGTAGTGAGAAAGACATGTTCAAAAACCTGTATTAAAAGGGATGCTTTCCCACCAATGCCAAAAAATAAACTTTTAGTTATCTGTACAAAAAGGAGAAGTCGTGGAATGTATTACAGCAGCCTATGCATTACTACCATAGGAATAGCGAATGCAAAGCCTAGTTACACCCTTCACAGAGGCCTCTGAACAGTCAGTCTTTCGCACACCATACTCTATGTAGGCAGGAAGATGTCATCCAAAAATTGATACAGTAATACGACACTGATGTCATTCCGTATACATTATTACTTTCCATTGACATAAGCTAATTTTTAGATATTTTATCCACGTTTAAATTAGTGTCCTACTCATTACTTTATTTTACGGGCTATAAGACGCACTCTTTTCTTAGAAAAATTGCCTCCAAAATACAGGTGCGCCTTTTAGTCAAAATTAATATAAAAATATTCAGTGTTTTATTTGAAATTTCCACTAGTCTTAAAAATGGGCATATCTTCGATGCCATGGGAAACATATCTCTGTCTAGCAACATTGGATTCTATTGGTAACAGCAGTGCATCAATGCGACGAACATGAGCTGGGGGCATTCATAAGCTTGCTAAGTGTCTCCCTGTCTCCCCCCCCCCCCCCCCCCCCGCCCTTCTCTCCCTCCCGCGCCACCACAAACCCAGAACATTGTTTACCTTACGATGCATAATTACAGTCTACAGTCTACATCTAGATGGATACTGTATGCATAATTACAGTCTACAGTCTACATCTAGATGGATACTGTGCAAATAACATTTAAGTGCCTGGCAGAGGGTTCATCGAACCACCTAGTGAAATAAACGAACTGAAAGCGATTTGTGTCATGAGTAACAGTACAATATTTTAATATTTATGTCAGTAGCTAGTTTCGAAATGAAAAAAATTAAATGTATTCCTTTGATATGGGCTATATTGTGAATTGAATGTAAGAGCTTTTGCAGAAGAACATGGAAATAGAGCCGCTGAGCGGTATTTCGGCCCTCCAGAAACAGAAAAAAAGTATTCGGGATTGACAGACTGTTAAAGAAGAAAAGAAAGAAATGTGAAAATAGAGGACCGAATGCAAAATGGCCAAAACTGGAAGATGACGATTTTCGGGGATTTGACGGGTCAGTTCTGATTTATAAACTAAGGCTTTTTGGTCCTGGCTTGCAATCTAACAACAAAAATTGTGAAAATGTTATTTTTTTAAAAAAATTGCATCAAAGTTAAGTTGCGTCTTGTAGTCCGTAGAGTATTATAGTCCGCAAAATACGGTATTTGTGTTTCACCGCTTTCTCTAGGCCTGCCTCATTCAGCAGGTGAGCTTTGTACGCTTTTGACTAAAATCTTGTGGGTGTACTCACTATTATAATGACAACCACCAGTGTGGTTTAACTCTTAACGTGGATAACTTCTCGAACGCTGGTACTATAATCATTGTGAGTGCTTGTCGTTGTTTCGCCATGAAACCCAACACTATCTATAGTAGCGTATTTCCACTTTTGGTAAAATTTCACAGTGATTTGCGTTCTTTGCAGATAAACCTGAAGATTCCCTCTATACTGACGTGAAACCGGCAGTTGCGAATAAATCACATTCAGGCAGCTATGCAACATTTGAAAACGCATCCTCATTCTTAACTTTTCTAACTGTAATAATTTTTATGATAATTTTAATGGTTATTGAGTGTTGAGAGTTTCTTATATTATTCACAGTGGCTCTGAGCTATTGTTGCCCCATTCAGAAAGCTGTTTGTACAATACAGAAATACCATTACAAGATTAAATTGTCACGAATATGTTAAAATAATGCAAATGTTAATAATAACACACAGATAATAAACTTGCAATTATAGCATCTGATTCGGAGAATACAAAATCGCTTACATCAGATAATAAAACTATGAATTTTTCACTGAAAATAAAAGTATGACACAGACATTTATGTAACCAGTTATGAACAAATCATATTATAAGAACATAGGTGAATTGAAAATCCCTGACATCAGATAGTAAAACCGTGAATTTATCACTGAAAAAGGGCGCATGACACATACAGTGACGTAACCAGTTACGAACAAATCGTTTCATAAAAACACAAACTCTTCACATTTATACAGAGTTGCCTGTTGTCACATCGTAATATAAATTATCACTACAAAAACTATACTATGTATCCGTGCGGAATGGCCGCGTGGTTTGAACAGCGATGGACGAATTACGTTGACCCTCTCGCCGGAGGTTCGAGGCCTCCCTCGGGTAAACGAGTGTGTGTTGGTTCAAATGGCTCTGAGCACTATGGGACTCAACATCTATGTTCATCAGTCCCCTAGAACTGTGAACTACTTAAACCCAACTAACCGAAGGACATCACAGAACACCCTGTCATCACGAGGCAGAGAAAATCCCTGACCCCGCCAGGAATCGAACCCGGGCACCCGGGCGCGGGAAGCGAGTACGCTACCGCGTGTGTGTTGTTCTCAGCCTAAGTTAGTTCAAGTAGTGGGTAAGACTAGAGACCGATGACCACAGCAGTTCGGTCCCTTAGGAAATCACACACATTTGAACATTTTTGTGCTATGTAGTGCACTCTTTAGCCTTACATCAGCAGTCGGCGTTGCGTCATGAACCGATGCATACCACATACACACACCTGCACAGCCGATCACTGCTTACTGGTAGAACCAAAGACGGTTATCGAGTTCATTATGCATCGATAATGAGTGGTGTCTTAAGACTGTACCAGCAGACGAACGGTGTAAGCAAGACATCAAAATTAGGCTATTGATGGCAAAAATGGCATTCCTAGTATCAAACATAGGCCTTAATTTGAGGAAGAAATTTCTGAAAACTTACGTCTGAAGTGTAGCATTGTTTGATGGTGGAACATGGACTGTCGGAAAACAGGAACAGGAGAGAATCGAAGCATGTGGTGCTGCAGACGAATGTTTAAAAATAGGTGGACTGATAAGGTAAGGAATTAGGGGGTTCTGCGCAGAATAGGAGAGGAAAGGAATATGTGGAAAATACTATAAGGAGAAGGGACAGGCTGATAGGACATCTGTTAAGACACGAAGGAATGAGTTGTATGTTATTAGAGGGAACTGTAGGTAGGCAAAAACTGTAAAGGAAGACAGAGATTGGAATACATCCAGCAAATGAATCAGGACGCAGGTTGCAAGTGCTACTCTGTGATGAAGACGTTGGCACAGGAGAGGAATTCGTAGCGGGCCGCATCAAACCAGTCAGATGACTGATGACCCCCACCCCTCCCAAAAAGAAAAAAAGCTGAGTGTCGTATTCTGCGATTAGGAAACGTGACATTCATATCAGATAGCCCCTATGGTTTGTCAAATAGCAACTTTCACGTGTTACAGTCACAGAATCACAGTTGCAGTGACAGAAGGGGGAATGCATAAGACCACGATTTACATACACACACAGACTCTAGTATCAGACAAGCTATAGCCCCATCCCACATGTGCACTGTTTCCGCCGTACGGTAACATTAAAGGGCAGGCAATACTGATACATAAAGTGTACGTCTAAGTGAATTGTCTGAAAATGTTTAAAAACACTGTCCCGTCATTTTAATCTAGCCGTCAACACCTGAATAACCACAGTTGGTAGTGCTCATCATTTTCAGATGTGTAGGAAGAGGGTCAGTGAGGTTCTGGAAGAAACCTACAGGGATTTGGAGCTGCGGGCCGTGGTGGTCGAGTGGTTCTAGGTGCTTCAGCCTGGAACCGTTCGACCTCTACGGCCGCAGGTTCGAATCCTGCCTGGGGCATGGATATGTGGGATGTCCTTAGGTTAGTTAGGTTTAAGTAGTTCTAAGTTCCAGGGGACTGATGTCCTCAGAAGTTAAGTCCCACAGTGCTCAGAGCCATTTGATTTGGAGCCATGCCAGCTCCCCTTGGTTTCTTGGTTGATGGTATATGACGCGAACAGCCAGTTCGAAGTGCTCCCCCAGTTTCCCAATTGGCTTTAAATCTGGGGAGTTACGTGGGTAGGTGAGTATGGTTGACTCATTCTGGTACTCCTCGAAGCACGCACGTACAGTGATAGCTGTATGCCACATAGCAGTGTCCTGCTGGTAGCATACTGCATATAGGGGCTGACATGGTCAGCATGGACAGACGGATACTAGTGTTGATCCATCGTGGGCTGCAGAATGACGAGATCACTCAGGACATCCCGCGGAAATACGCCCTAGACCTTAAACCTCGCTCCTCCGTCTTGGACGCTTCCGACGATTGTTCCAGGTAGTCTGTTTTCAGAGATTTCGCACCCCACAGGCCAACGGCCGCCTATACGATGGAGCATGGAACGTGATACATCTGAAAAGGCCACTGACGCTTGCGGTATTGCCGTGAAAATTGCAATCTTCGTCGCCGATGAGCAGCAGTCGGCATAGGTGCATGAAACAGGCGCCTGCTCCGGCGGCACATACCCTGCAATGTTCGCTGAAAGATCGTTGAGAAGTTGTCAGTCCTTAGTTCATCTCAGCAGTCAGTTGCTCAACGCACGACTATGCGCCCGTACGGATTCCCGCAGCCATCGTTTACCCGTGTCATCTGTGGCCCGTGCTGCACTCGTGACCCGAAATTCATTGGCCGTGACCTCTCGGCCGACAGGTAAAACGCTCTGTTTTCGCTTTAAAACAACGATGGCACTTGTTTTTCGCGTCCTTCTGACATTCCATATATTCCCTACACTGCTGGTGCTGCAACCTGCAGCCTGGGAGTGGTTATTGCACTTAGATGTCGAAGGTAGACGGTTGTCAGATTTATGCAACGGACTGCGTATAGCAGACGTAACATGCTGGATTTCACAGACGAACAGTCTGAACATAGTTTCAGGTAAACAAGTAAAGCGCCAGTTGTGTCTAATGCAAGATCACTTTAAAAAAAATTTCAAATGTGTGTGAAATCTTATCGGACTTATCTACTAAGGTCATCAGTCCCTAAGCTTACACACTACTTAACCTAAATGATCCTAAGAACAAACACACACACACACGCAAGCCCGAGGGAGGAGTCTAACCCCCGCCTAGGATAACTTAAATTCTTTTACGCAGCAACAGAGACGAATGCAGAATTAACTATGTTTTATGAAGTATACAGTTAATGTAAGCCAACTAATTGTTCTATATTACATATAATTTGAAATCTCACTTAGGCAAGCTTGGCACTAGAATTAACCACATCAACAGAACATCGGATGGCAGCAAGTGTCTAAGCCTTGTCATGTCCAACATGTACACAATGAAGTACGGGGGTGAGTCAAACGAAAACTTTCAATTTGTAATAACAAATCGAAATTCCACGCCGTTGTCCTGAAACTTGGTAAGTTGCTACAAACAAGACTGCAGAATGGCCTGTAAGTGGCAGCAAACTGCAGATGCACACATACCGTCGCAGTATCAGTATAAACATGGCCGCCCCACTTGCGACATGCACGAGGTGAAAACATCGTTCTGTTAATCATTTTTTGCGTAGTGAAGGTGTGAAACCTATTGAAATTTGTCGACGAATGAAGGTTCAGTACGGTGATGCATGTCTATCACAGCAGCAAGTCTACGAATGGAGTAGGAAATTCGCAAATGGTGTGACTTCAGTGCAAGATGCTCCTCATCCAGGTCATGCACAACGAGTTCTGACTCCACAGAACATTTCAGCAGTTGAAACTTTAGTGAAGGTAAACCACCGAGTGAAACTGAATGACATTGAAGAATGTTTACAGATCAGTCATGCGTCAGAACACCACAATGTGCATGATGTGCTCCACTTTCACAAAGTGTCTGGAAGATGGGTGCCACGGCAGCTGACTCCTGAAATGAGAGAACGACGTGTTGACGCTTGTGAAGAAATTCTTTGGCGCTTTGAACGAGAAGGTGATGGCTTCCTTGCAAAAATCGTTACTGGGGACGAAGCCTGGGTTTACTTCCACCAGCCGGAAACGAAGAGAGCGGGCAAGGAATGGCGCCATTCCTTATCACCAAACCCAAAGACGTTTCGAACAGAACCATCAGCAGGGAAGGTTATGCAGACTCTCTTTTGCGACGAGAAAGGCATCGTTTTTGGAGCATTACGTGCCTACAGGGACCACTGTCACCAGTGCATAACACACAGATCTCCTAAACAATCATATGAGGCCTGTAATCAAATAAAAGTCACGTGGATTGCTGGCAGCAGGTGTCCTTTTGCAACACGACAATGCAAGGCCCCACACTGCCCCTACAACAGTTGCAACAATCACAGACCTGCATTTTCAGTGTCTTCCTCATACACCATATTCACCAGACCTTGCCCCAAATGATTTCCATATGTTTGGGCCACTCAGAGATGCATTGGGAGGAAAGACGTTCCGTTCTGATGAAGAGGTACGCCACGTGGTGCATGAGTGGTTGCGCAGACTATGAAAAGAATTTTTTTCTAAAGGAATGTATGCACTTTGTAAACGCTGGAGTACTTGCTTTGAGCTTGGGGGAGATTATATTGAAAAGTGATACAGCTTTGTAGCACTTCTTCACAATAAATAATATTTTAAAAAATATTTAATTTTTTCATTTGACTCACCTTCGTAACAAGGCGATAGAGATGCTGCAGCTATTCTTACACGTGTTTTAAAACAAATAAAAACAAATACAATACTACAGCTATTTTACAGACGTTTAGAAACGAATGGAAACAAAAAGTATTATGCTTAAAAGAGATCATTGAATGTACATGATGGATAGAGTAGTTGTGTAATGTGATACTAAGATAAAGTAGGACCAGACGTTTTTGTTGGAACACGTACATAATCTGCGACATGTCGTTCAAATTTTCCCTTGAAATCTTACTTTTCACGTCAGATTATTTCATTTCAAACAGTAGGTCTAACTACGTATGTTTTTTGCAAATATGTGTAAATTTCCTGCTCTTCTGAAATATCCGTGCATAATTTAAAATGGTATACAGGAAATTCATGATGGTTGTCAACCGGAATTGGTTGTTAAATAACAAATGTTTCCAGCAGCTCAAGGACGTCCTCATGACGTTTTTCAACTCCTAAAAATACTTCGAACATTAAGATAATATAAGTGTAAAGCGTTTTCTATCTTGTATACCATTCGCCTCGTTTCTTGAACGAATAACTACTACATCAGAAAATCTTGTGTTTCAGGGTTGGAATGATCTGAGTTTCCACGGCTCCGATCAGATCCCGACACCCAACATCGACGCCCTGGCTTACAACGGTATCATACTGAACAGCCACTACGTGATGCCAACATGTACACCGTCCAGGGCGTCCCTGCTGACAGGGAAATATCCCATACGCTTAGGTGAGGAAAGTATTTTTCGCAAGATCCTAATAAATGGAACAGGGCATCTGCATGTGTTGCCTTAAAAGCAGGAAAATCTTTTCGCCATAACTGAAACGTGACTGGCACATCGATAAAGCACTGTGATTGTAAGTTATTAGACAGAAATAGTCGTCCATAATAACATTCAAGGTAATATTTATTTAACTATATGAAATAAAGTCGTTGTAACTTCTGACGGTTTGCGTTAGGACGTTCAAACTATACGGTCCGCTGCGAAGCATGATGGAAATTAGTATGGTTTCGTTTAGCAACGAAGCTCACTTTCATTTTGGTAGGTTCGTCTATAAGGAAAATTGGCGCATTTGGTGGACTGAGAATCCACATATCACGAACGGGAAGTCTCTTCACCCTCAACTGGTGACTGTGTGGTGTGCAGCACTGTAACTACGGAACAGTACGTGAAGTGTTTGGAAGATGAATTGATCCCCACTATCCAAAGCGACCCTGATTTCGACAAGACGCTGGGATACCCAGAGGTTACTGGCATGGGCCTCGAATGGCCGTGACATTCTTCGGATCTGAACCCAAGACACTCCTTTTCGTGGGGCTACATTAAAGGTAAGTTGAACACCAATAACTTCAAAATCCTTGCTGAGCTAACAGCCATTCAGGAGGTAACCGAAAGCATCGATGTTCCGATACTTTAGCCGGTTACGCAGAATTTCGCTATTCGTCTGCGCCACATCATCGCCAATGACGGCAGGCATGTCGAACGTGTCATAAACTAAATACGAACATCTGTTGTGATGTTTACATGTTGAATAAAGTGTGTGCACGCCGTAGTTTGTACCTAATTTACGTTTCTTCTCTTCAAATGGCTCTGAGCACTATGGGACTTAACATCTATGGTCATCAGTCCCCTAGAACTTAGAACTACTTAAAGCTAACTAAACTAAGGACATCACACAACACCCAGTCATCACGAGGGAGAGAAAATCCCAGACCCCGCCTGGAATCGAACCCGGGAACCCGGGCGCGGGAAGCGATAACGCTACCGCACGACCACGAGCTGCGGACCTTTATTTTCTTCATATAATTCAATAATTACCACCCTGTATAGGCACTATCTCATGACAACTTCAATGTCAAAGTCGATATAAACTGTAGGATGTTGGGAAAATGCAATACAGTCATTGGGCTTTTTCTGTCTGTGCTGTCCGAAGAGAGATATCGAGAATCAGAACTACGGAGATCGTAGAGAATTCTAGGCCTACTATTTTGAGACAAGGAACCATCGTCGCGGCTGCGGTAGCCGAGCGGTTCTAAGCGCTGCAGTCCGGGACCGTGCGACTGCTACGGTCGCAGATTCGAATCCTGTCTCCGACATGGATGTATGTGATATGCTTAGGTTAGTTAGGTTTAAGTAGTTCTACGTTCTAGGGGACTGATGACCTCAGATGTTAAGTCCCATAGTGCTCAGAGGCATTAGCCATTAGAACCAATGTACAGTAACGAATACTTTCTTTAGGTTGACTAACGTTACACGTAATACAGCTCTGGCTCACGATCCACTTTCAAAAGTCATCACTACCTCACTCAATACATACATTATACTGAATAATGAAATTTTGCTCGCAGTCTCTCCATGACAGAACGCTGTCAGTCATATAACCTTCAGTTTTTACTGATATTTCATATACTAACGACTTCACGTAGTCAGATGAGAAAAACACCCCACTCGAATGGTGCCCGACATAAATGTTATCCGCGAAACATGAGCTTAGCACTGCAATTCAGTAAATAGGCTGTTTGCCGTTCAGGTCTTCTCGGACATTAGTATCTGTATGGAGTAGTGCACGATGCTGTTGAAACCACACTTATCGTTATCGTTGCCGTAATACTGTGGCAGTACAGATTAGGTTCATGCTGGCTTAGGAACACCATTACACGGGTATAGATAATTAAATTAGTACATTTTCAACTAACAAGTTGGTAGAGAATCGTTATTGCTGATCTACAACATGCAGAGCTCAATTACTTCGTAGATGGCTGTTACAGCAGTTTACAACTCTGTCATGTTATAAAAGGAATCTACGGTTAACAATGATAACTGTGGAAGTTCAGCAACGCAATACTTCCTTGGATAATTCATTACGGATTAAACTCCGGTCTTGTAATCAGCTGGCCTCATGTTTACACACGTTGTCTATCACAGGGACACAAAGACTACTGCTCCAGACATCTCCAACGTGTATTTCTCGAAATGTACCTTTCAGAGACATATTTTAGGATGTTTCCTCTCGAATCTTCTCGCACATGATCAGTTACCATTTCCTCAAAATCTTCTGTGGGAAAGTTTCTTGGTAGCAGACCTCGTGAGCTCTGGAACAACTCAGTTTCTCGTAACTTACTGTGTAAGAGCACTCATGTAAAGTAGCTGAACGACGGTGAAAGCACGAGTAGGTGACCAGGCCTTGGACGTCCACCCCTAATCAGGCAAAGTGGATGTCGTATACATTCCCGTTATGCAGAGCAGAATGGATGTCGATCGGTGGAAGATCTGACGACAAAGTACAGTGTTGGTGCCGACACGCTTCGCATCATACCGTTCAGTGAACATTGTATAACAAGTGGCTCCGCATCCGGCGACTCATATCGTGTTGACTGAACGACATAGTCAATTAAGTTTGCAGCTGGCACAGTCTCATCGAGATTGGATCGTGCGTCAAGTTAAACTTGTCGACTGATAGGATGAATTATCTTTTTACACGAGGTCGAGGGCTGTGGTCAAATGCTCTGTCATCCGGGTGAACGGTTGCTCTAGACATGCACCGTGGCACAAACGCAAGCCTGATGGTGTAATGTTATTCACCTGGTCTCCTACAGAAACTGTCGTTGTAATCGAAGGCACCATGAAAACTGAGGACCACGCGTGATCGTTATAAAGAACCACATGCATCGTTTCAAAGTTGATGGCATTTTGCAGCAATATGAGTGACCTTGTCGGAAGGCCATAACGATGCTAGAGTGGTTTTAGGAGCATGTTAGTGACATCACATTGATGTCTTCGGCACCAAATTCACCTGCTCTGAACACAAAGAAACATATGTATGCCTCAGTTAGGAAATAGCTCCACGTCTGCAACCCCACGGCCTGCAGTTTACAAGAAATGCGTTCCCGGTGTCACTTTGTGTTACATATTTTCGGAAACCTATCAAGGACTTATCGAATTCATGATACCCAGAAACGCTGCCATATTACGTTCCAAAGATGGACCAGCACTGTTTTAAGAAGCTGATCATCACGTTTCGGCTCATTAGTGAATCTACGACTAACAGTACTAAAACTGACCGTGGTCACGAGTATATCTGTTACGAAACGTAAGACGTTTACGAAGATGTTCCTTACACGCTTTGTTCATTTACGAAGTCCTACCGTCTAAAATATTCATTTGCAGCCACCGGTTACTTTTACCACAGTTTTCAGTTTATCCTTTCCTACCGTTTCAATAATTCTGCACCTAAATGTTCTAGTATGCATGTATATTAAAAAAAAGGGGATCGTTTATCGACCAACAACCACTGCCATTAGTCTTCTACCCATTAATCTCCAGATGTCATTGAAATAACCAAGTGTGTCACTGCAGCGATGTTGCCACAGTAAATGTATCGGTTGATAGTTACTCGAAGATCAAACAAATATCATTACATTCAATACAACTTGGGGAAGTTAACAGAATTCTGCACACACTTTATTAGTATTCACCCATTCGGGATTGTGCGTTTTCAGCCTATAGATTTTACGCGCTTTAAGTCTAATATTTAACACATTACCCCATTTGTAAACTAATCTCACCTCTGGAGCTAGTCGGCAGGAGTGGCCGAGCGGTTTTAGGCGATTCAGTCTGGAACTGTGTGGCCGATACGGTCGCAGGTTCGAATCCTGCCCCGGGAATGGATGTGTGTGAGTTATTAGGTTAGTTAGGTTTAAGTAGTTCTACGTTCTAGGGGACTGATGACCTCCCATAGTGCTCAGAGCCATTTGAACCATTTGAACCTGGAGCTGGTTTACGCTTTCCGCCCAGAGGTATCATAAGCCATAACTCCAGGTTTCATTTTTTTTTTCTCGGGCGCGTACGCAGCTAAACGTTTTCTGACCTGTCGTATCATGTGCGATACAGATCGCAATACACATTGCACCTGCACTTCTCACTTCTTCATCCTTCTGCCGAGCACCACAGGACTGTCAGCATTCACTGCGATTCTAATCGTGCAACTGCACTGCATGTCTCGGCGATGGATAGATCGTTTTCTAACCATAGGTGCTTTCACATGCTTTAATAATTTGTTAAAGCTTTAAAAAGACTCCTCAATTAATAGCTAACTATAATTTAGCGTTGCAACGGACTTATAAGCTGTAAACTTCCAAGTATCCTACATTATGATACCTCGGCCTCAAATCCCAATTTGTTTACTTCAGTGGTAGTGGCGTTGTATTCTTTCAGCTTGAATACCAGGCTTGATCGCCATGTTCCGAAGAACAGGTGAAAATGCCCAGCAGAAGGATGCAGGGGCCTTACCTCTTTACGCTGCGAGCAGTGCAAAGTGTTCCTTTGCTTCACTACTGACAGGACTTGCTTTACACATATAACAAAAATTACAATTAAATGAGGAGAAGTAATGTAAACTCAATACTGATCCATGTGGTGACATCAAGAAAAGTAAAAACACGTTGAAAAATTTGTCTATGGTAATTTTCTTTAAGTGTTTCGGACTGTTTCCTTACAATTATTGAAAGATTGGAACCATGAGTGTATTTTGCCCTGTCTTGAAATCTACGATAAAAGTGAATATATGTGTAAGAGACACGATGATTTTTTTCTGTAATAAAACGAGAAGCAGCTGCAGGGTAGTGTCCATAATCGTCCTGCTTAAGTACTGAGGCATCTCATGTCGTCTACAAGAAATTCACTACGGTTACAACAATTTCTTGAGAGTCTTTGATTATTAACTAAATTCACAAAACGCAGTTACGACAGTAACAATCTACTTGTACTTTTAATATGTGCTCGATAGTGAAGTGATAATACATATGGGAGCTCTTCTGGTAATTGTCTACCACAGACTACTTTCTGTACCTAGTCTTTGCAGTACCTTTCAATTGATATTTTACTGCCTACACTATAGTCTCCATTTTTTGATAGCTTCAGACTCTACTAGTCCCCTCTTCATTTTTCTAAGGTTCAGTCCTCAAGTGGCTCAGACGTAAACTTGCAAGAACTTATTCTTCAGTTACATTGAGCATCTTACACCAGTAAAGCACTTTTGTTGATGAAAGCGATCTGCAGCCAGTTCTGAAATATTCTTTGTTTAGCCGAAGTGTGTAATAATGCTTCCTAGAGTGGAGAACGTTTTCTCCGTTGCACTCCTGCTAAGCACGTCCTTATTCTACGTCTGCCTTTTCATTTCTGCCCTCAGGTATGCAGGGAGCACCTCTAAATCCCACCATCAAGGGAGGTCTACCTGAAGGCAAGATCCTGCCGCAGTACCTCAAGGATCTGGGCTACGTTACCAGGGCAATCGGCAAGTGGCACCTGGGCTTCCACAAGAAGGAGCTGACGCCTACATACCGCGGGTTCGACTCGCATCTAGGTTACTGGAACGGCCACATTGGATATTATGACATCATTTTGGACTATCGGGTAAGTATCTTCTACTAAGTTCTTAAGTAACTTACTTCATGCACATCTCAGTACTGTGTGACTGCACAGCCCGCTGAAACTATTTCTCTCTCTTCCTGTCCCTTTCTAGAATGGCGCACAGCAAAGAATGCATGTCTGTATATGGTAGTACTTCTCTACATGCAATAATATCAGCAGTTTATTCCTTGTTTTCCTTGTTGTCATTATGCGAAATGTAGGTAAGTCGAAAGTCATAGTGTATTGACTCGTACTTGAGTGAGTATCCTCGGAACACTATTCGATGCACAAAACTTTCTCGTAACGTCTTCCATCAAAGTTTGATGAGACTGGGTGTGATGCTCCAGGTCAAAATCAACAACCAGCAATCAAACACGCTGCTCTCCTCTTAAACTTCTATGTAACTCCCCTCAGCCAAATGTAATTGTCCTGACAACGAGATTCAACAAATGGTCGTTCCAGTGTTTTGTAAGCTACCTTGTACGTGGGTCCGTTGTGGTTCCTTATAAGTCTTCCAATAGATGTCTTCCATCTACATTCCACACTGTTAGGTTCAAGTAGTACCGCAACTTGAAATCGCCATGGACCATCTGCTTGTTGTGACTGATCTCGGTGCGTGATCAGCGATCGTGTATTCATAACTTATCGGATCTTTCCGTGTAGTTACAAGCATTACACATGTTATGTTGCTCTTATTTCCATCGAGGATTCTGTGTCAGTTTTGCAACCAAACACTGATCGTATTCAACTCTTCCTGCGTTTCGTAATAATATTTAGTGACAACACCAAGCTGTATAGATCTGTGTTAATTCATTTTCTGCTTACACATAAACACACATAAAGAAACAGACACACATATACTGGGTGGTTCACTGATAGTGACCGGGCCAAATATCCCACAAAAGGAGCATCAAACGAGAAAACTACAAAAAACAAAACTCGTCTAGCTTGAAGGGGGAAACCAGATGGCATTATGTATGGCCCGCTAGATGGCGCTGAATTAGGTCAAATGAATATCAACTGCGTTTTTTTTAAAAAAATAGGAATCCCCACTTTTAATTACATATCCGTGTAGTACGTAAAGAAATATGAATGTTTTAGTTGGACCACTTATTTCGCTTTGTGATAGATGGCGCTGTAATAATCATAAACGTATAAGTACGTGGTATCACGTAACATTCCGCCAGTGCGGACGGTATTTGCTTCGTTATACATTACCCGCGTTAAAATGGACCATTTACCAACTGTGGAAAAGGTCGATATCGTGTTGATGTATGGCTATTGTGGTCAAAATGCCCAACGGGCGTCTGCTGTATATGCTCCTCGGTATCCTGGATGACGTAATCCAAGTGTCCGGACCGTTCGCCGGATAACTACGTTCTTTAAGAAAACGGGAAGTGTTCAGTCACATGTCAAACGTCAACCACGAACTCCAACCTCTGATGATGTGCAAGTAGGTGTTTTAGCTGCTGTCGCGGCTAATCCCACATCAGTAGCAGAGAAATTGCGCGAGAATCAGGAATCTCAAAAACGTCGGTGTTGAGATTGCTATATCAACATCGATTGCACCCGTACGATATTTCTACGCACCAGGAATTGCATGGCGACGATTTCGAACGTCGTGAACAGTTCTGCCACTTGGCACGAGAGGAATTACGGGACGATGACAGATTTTTTGCACGCGTTCCATTTAGCGACGAAGCGTCATTCACCAACAGCGGCATCATACGCACTATTGGGCAAGGGAAAATCCACGAAGGCTACGACAAGTGAAAGATCAGCTACCTTGCCGGGTTAATGTATAGTGCGGCACTATGGGAGGAAGGATAATTGGCCCCCATTTTATCGATGGCAATCGTGCAATGTATCTGATTTCCTACGTAATGTTCTACCGATGTTACTACAGGATGTTTCACTGCGTAACAGAATGGTGATGTACTTCCAACACGATGCATGTCCGGCACATAGCTCGATTGGGATTGAAGCGGTACTGGATAGCATATTTCATGACTAGTGGATTGATCATCGAAGCACCATACCATTGCCTGCACGTTCACCGGATCTGACGTCCCTGGATTTCTTTGAGTGGGGAAAGTTGAAGGATATTTGTTATCGTGATCCACCGACGACGCCTGACAACATGCGTCAGCGCATTGTCAATGCATGCGGGAACATTAGGGAAGGCGAACTACTCGCTGTTGAGAGGAATGTCGTTACACGTACTGCCAAATGCATAGAGGTTAACGGACATCATTTTGAGCATTTATTGCATTAATGTGGTATTTACAGGTAATTACGTTGTACAAACATGCGTTCCCAGAAATGATAAGTTCACAAAGGTAGGTACATCACATTGGAACAACCGAAATAAAATGTTCAAACGTACCTACGTTCTGAATTTTAATTTAAAAACCTACCTGTCACCAGCTGTTCGGCTAAATTGTGAGCCATATGTTTCTGACTATTACAGCGCCAACTATCATAAAGCGAAAAAAGTGGTCGAACAAAAAGATTCATATTTCTTTACGTACTACACGAATATTTAATTAAAAATTGGGGTTCCTATTTAAAAAAACGCAGTTGATAGCCTTTTTGACCTACGGCAGCACCATCTAACGGGCCAACCATAGCGCCATAAAGCTAGACAAGTTTCGTTCTTTGTAGATTTTTCGTTTGACTGACCTCTACTCTAGCATTTGAGTTGGCCATTTTGCCATCCTTTCTGCTAGTGACATGACCACGCGACTGCCATGACAAGGTCTGTGCTCTTTCCGTTAAGTGACCGACAGTTTTGTACGTCTTCTATCTACCGTTTTTCTCTTTCTTCCTTTGTGGACGCCAACTCTAATCTTTCTATTCCTCTGCATTGATAATGTGAGTTCTATAATAATGAATTCATTCAACGTCCATATTTCGCTAGCGACTAGTTACTACCGGTACTTTATAGTGGCCAGTAATTTTTTTCTTCAGTCAGCCGAAACTGATTTCACCACAATTTTCGCTCTACAATCCCCTGTGTAATTCTGCACCTAAATGTTTTGGTCTCCGTATATTAGGAAAATGTTCATTTCCCAGTGACTTCTGTCATTAGTCAGTTGCCAAAATTCCCCAAGCTTGCCAGCCCTGTTTATTACTTGGATGTATTTTTGCTGTTAACGCTCATTTCATATTTACAGTAATCGTAGTTCCGTTATTTGAGGAGCGTGGTAACGAACTCATTGATGTCTTGGCCACCAAACTCACTTGGTCTAATATCGATGGAATCCCTCTGTGACGTTTCCAAATTTATTCCTCTACCCGTTTGAAAAAGTCGGTTAAGTAAGTCAATTTCCCCTTTTCCAAATAGTTTCGATGCTACAATAATTTCCGATTCGTCTCTGATGAGCTTATACAGGTTTCCGTAGACCACTGATCGAATATACATATAAGTGACCAGAACATCTCTACAAGTTCCTACTAGTAATATGAGCTGTGATATAGTTGCGGTAGGCGGTGGCCTTGTCAGATAATTAGGACAAATCATCCACTCTCTACTGTAATATGTAATTAGTTCACACGTGCAAATAGGCAACCCTTAAACAGACTTCT
The DNA here is from genome assembly GCF_023897955.1 of Schistocerca gregaria. Classification (NCBI taxonomy): domain Eukaryota; kingdom Metazoa; phylum Arthropoda; class Insecta; order Orthoptera; family Acrididae; genus Schistocerca; species Schistocerca gregaria. The sequence goes on from NC_064922.1 coordinate 132,027,955, forward strand.
AAAGGAGGTTGCTGTCACAGATTTCCAGGTAGTTAGTGTCACCGGCCTCAATCAGTTGTATAGATTTATTGACTTCCGGCAAGTCACAAAAGGTAAGCACCTTTAATGTGAAATAAGAACTTGTCTGCTTTAGGTATGTCTTAGTGTTGTCACAAATCAACATTATGAAAACCTGAGAGACACGTACGAAATGCACTGTATGCTAACTCTAAAGCATCAGGTGCCCACACATGACACCAGGTTTCTCGGCCCAGATTGTTTTATTAGGAACGAAAACAAAAAATTTGTATTCGTGAAAACACAACAGCTTTGAAATTATGAAACTGTTCCTCTACGCTGGGTGGAGATTCTTAGCATATCCACAACGCATTTTTGTAAACGTCTCTATGCCAACGCCTCTTCATAGCTCCACAGACGGCTGTTGTTTGCGCATACAGCCGTTGGCACTTTGCACTTGCAAGCTGTCAAAAGCGCTCACAGGTGCCAGGAATTTTCTGTAACTGTGTCTCAGCAGCAAATAATAAATATATTAGACATTCATGCATGATGCGGGATTTCTTCGCGCATCTCAGTGTTTATGACACCATATATCTTGCACTGCGTCTCGTACGAAGGTGTACTGCTGTAAGTACATTCAGCGGCATATGTGGGTACGGTCTGCAAAAGTAGTTGCGAATTGAATTAGTATCAAAGGAGTAATAAAGTTAAACGCTCTGCGCAATACAGCTTTGTTTGAAGAATCTCATTGTTTATGACGTCACATCTCCTGGACTATATGTTTTACCGAGATATGATTTTGCAGGTGTATTCACCGGCATATTTGGATACTGCCTGCTAAATTTATTGCGTCCAGCGTTAGTAGGACAGAAGCAATAAACTTCTGCGTAACACGTGATGAGGCAGTTTTTCACGCATCTTATTGTTTATGACGTCATATGTCCTGAACTATGATAGGTGGATGTTTATTACCCCCACAGTAATTATTTTCTGACAGTAAGACATACACGTACCAGGCCAGTGGAAATCATTGCAGAGGTTTAGGAGGAGATGTGGAACATATACACACAAACACTTACACACGTACATTCATTCGTTTTGTACCTATGTATCGTTAATTCTTGACAAAAACAAGTTAGCACCCAGAAGGTAAGAAAGGAAAGAAATGAAACTTGATGTTTTTTCAGTAATTAAGAACGAGTCACATTTAAAAAAGAAAAAAAAGAAGAAAAAGACTCTAGGCACTATGATCACCCTCATTATGACGTTTCACAGCTTCTGGCCTGTATGCAAACAATAATTCGATTCGGAAGTATGTCATAATGGCATGGTATAATCTCCCGAAGCTACGTATATCACCTGCAGCTATGGTAACTGGTCGTTGACATCCCACACAATGGCTCTGGGAAAGAGTTCACAACTGAACAAGACCCACACATGCTGCGTCGGGAACAGATCTGGGGATCTTGCTGCCCGCAGAAGTATTTCAGCATCACGCTGATGGTTCATAGTGACATATACCATGTAGGAGGTGCTTCAATAAGTAAAGCACAATTTTTTTTAGATGAAGTTGGTTTCATTCAGGTTCCATTGCACCGTATTATTCCCCTACCTTTTGGCTGAAAAAGCCTATTTTACAACATAATCTCCGTTAAGTTCGAGAGCTCTACGCCACATTACTGGGAGATCCTGTGTGCCCAAATGGTGCCACTCTGCTGGGCGACGTTGGAGCCAAAGTCATGCTGCATCAGTAACCTCAACACCATCCACGTGCGTCCTTCAGTCGGCGAAACAGATGGAAGTCGGAAGTTGAAGGCAGTAGGGTGAGCGAAGATGTACCCTCCAACTAAATTTTCTGAGCTCCCTGGTATGTGCAGACTTGTGTGAGGCCTTCCATTATTGTAGAGAAGTTCGATTCCATTTTTGTGTCCACTAGCATGCCGAAATAGTTTCCTGAAGGTAGCTCAACACTTCAAAGTTGGTAGTGGCACCCTGAGGGAGACATGTTACGCAATATTCCCTCCAGAGTACCCCAACACCGTCTTCATGACCTTACTGGTTGAGTGTGCAGCTTTGAATCTTTCTTCGAAGGAGCTGTGTGCGGTCCACTAATACGCAGGAGATCGGATCGGTTTGCGTGACCATGTCGCGGTGATGACAGACGCCTCGCGTACGACTCTCCGTGCTTTTGTTGACTGCTAGGTCTCCGTAGACATTCTGTAAGCGCCTGTAAATATGGATGCTCTGGTTTTCCACCAAAAGACACTCAGTGATAGATCTCTGACTGGATCGCAGCTCCGTTACAGACGCCATTCTGAAGCTCCACCAGCTATCGGAACCTCACGAAATTGTAGAAGCCGAAGAGGTAACATTCCACGACGTCCCACAAAAAATTCCGCATTTTACTAACCGAACCTGTGCGAGGAAAAAATTTGTTGCATCACTTATTGAACGACCCTAGTATAAATGAGCATTGTCCTGTTGAAACATGGCGTGAAAGGATGTGCGTACTGTACAGTTTTGCCGTCAGAGCTACCCGCCATGATCCAACGCCTTAATCGACGTCTCTCCGCACCATGATGCCAAGAGTACCACCACTGTGGCTCTGAAAAACATTGGAAGAAAGGGACCAGTCTCCGGGTGGCCGCCATATTCGCCGAAGATGTCACACACGCTAAACACATCGCGACGCCATTCGCAGTCATGGGATCACTCCAAACACAGCCGCTTCTGTCGTGCTATTAACAGCGGACAACACATGAGAGGATAATGCCCTAGTCCACCTGCTGCAAGTTTCCTTCCTGTTGTGTGACATGACACGCAGAAAGTACGCAAATTCTCCTCTATATGCGAAACAGATAAAAAAGTTTCTCGTTTTAGCCTTGATCCCATAGAAAGTGTGGTGACATAAATGCTTTCCCACACGAGAAAGCGCTAGGTAAATTAATCCTTTCCTGGATTATCTTAGCGAATTGGCGCATATGATTTCCTCATACGTGTTGTCTGTCAATCCCTCGCAGATATTGTCCATCGAAGTAGTTCTTGCAGCATTTTGGATTCCTTGGAAGGTGCAGGCAGGCTACACCCGATTGTTTAAAATAAGTTCCAGGTTGCCATTACGATGCGTTTATTAGCAAACACATAAAAACAGTTAAAATTTGGTGGTATGAAACAATTCCTCTCAAAAAGTGAATAAATTCGAGCGCATTGTAAGAGCGACTCCGGCATTACAACAGTCTACATGGAATGTCCTATCACCGAATGGTGGGACTGGCGAAACCTCTTATTTACATCTTCGGCAATTTAACCATATTCATATTTCTATTGAATTAACTGGTTTACTGTGTAGCGATGTTAAGGAAAAAAATGGTCTGATGATCCGCAGTCTACTCCTAGTATTTGACATGTCAAAAGTGGACTTCAGTAGCTAATATTTCAAGACGGAAATTCGGAGTTTGAAGCCAGAACACCAGTCATTCCTCTCTGAATTGATTACTGAGCAAGATTAGCTTCCACGGCTCGCGTGCTTGTGCACACTCACATGATTCATTACCTCGCCATATGGTCCACTCCTCACCATAACCTTCGTGGGAACCAGCTACCTACTCTCTACAGCTCTGCTTCAAACCTTCGAATTACCGTACTTCTGTTATCTGATGAGTTCTAGTAAACGTAAAATTTATTCGGTGATTTCGTTTCAAAATTGCAGATTTATTGAAAGAAAATTCCGTTTCTGAAAGAAAGGGAGTCATCGAGTTATGGTTTATAGAAGTAGCAGAAATGAGTATAATGAGAAACGTAACAGCAGTACTGAGGATCACGAATGACACGATGTTAAGGAATTTTGCTGGCACAGAAAAATATCCCATGATGCACGGAGCAAGAGGGACTTAAAAAACAGACTAGCACTGACAAATAGGATGTTTCTGGCTAATAGAAGTCTACTAGTATCTAACATACACCTTAAATTGAGGAAGAAATTTCAGAGAATGTATATTTGGAATACCTGAGGAAAACCGGAACTGAAGATAATCGGAGCATTTAAGGCGTGGCGCTACAGAAGAGTGTTCTAAGTTAGGTGGACTACTGAGTTAAGGAATGAGGAGGCTCTCCGCGGAATCGGTGAAGAAAGGAATATATGGAGGACACTGAGAAGAAGAAGGATAGGATGACAGAATTACTATTACGACACCATCTTACTAGATGGAGCGATAGGCTGTAAGAACTGTAGAGGAAGACAATCAGTGAACAATTGAGTTTACAGTTGCTACTGTTGATCAAAGAGGAGTTTATACAAACATCAAAAGCACGCTGATTTTCAGTGTGTGAGTATCGTCAAATTATTTTCATTCCATTTCAGATGCTCTCGTAATATATATACCCATTACTATTTTTCATATGATAAATAATGAATGCAAAATAAAGAGAATCCCAAACTTCGCATTCAGCATTCAAGACAATGAACACAAAATTTCAAATATTCTTTTTAGCTACAGAATTTAATGGTAATTATTAGTCACATGTCATTTCGTTACAGTAAATTATATAAACAATACTAAACATTTGACTCACATTTTTGGCGGCTTCGTTAACGCTCTATAGAAATCCATAACAACATTCTTTAACATTACATAAACACAAATATAAAAACATATGCTTTTATTAGTTACTCGCTATCGCTCCGGGTATTGAATTACGTTAAACACGGGGTAATTATTCTCCTTTTACTCTATAACAACACCTGGTCGTCAACCACAACGTTTTCAACAAGTACCTACCCGATGATAGTTCTTTTATAGTATAAGTCACTGAGACATTATGGTTCACTCGTTTATTGACACTGTAGATCCAGGATGCTGTAGTCGCAATATATTTCGTCACTGTCAGCCATAATTACGCGGTTTTCAGCCGAATCTTTTCTCTTACTGACTGCCACTCTGTTTTTGACGTTCATGTCATGTCATCTTGTTATCATGGCTCCAAGTTTCCCGTGGTTCCCGGCGTCATCAGTTTCATTACGGTAACGTGCAATCAAAAATGGTTCAAATGGCTCTGAGAACTATGGGACTTAACTTCTAAGGTCATCAGTCCCCTAGAACTTAGAACTACTTAAACCCAACTATCCTAAGAACATCAGACACATCCATGCCAGAGGCAGGATTAGAACCTGAGACCGTAGCGAACGTGCAATAAAAAAACGAATTTCATACACGACATACTACAAAGCTTTCACATTTTCCATACTGATTGCATATTATTAATTATTGTCTTTCTCTCCCAAATGGCACAGAAATGTTTTTCAACGTCCCGAGTAATTAATTACTGAATTTACTACCTATACACATTAAATCATATTCACCAGTTAAACTAGTTCATGTAAAACGGAACCCACTACAAAGTAATCAAAGCAATCAAACATGGAATATTTGGCTACAATCGTCGCTTAACATTACTGGTGTTTGCAGTTTCTATTTGCAAACAGTGGCTCGCCCCTTTTACGTCACCTATGCGTTCGTTTTAACGTCGATCCTGATTTATGGACGCCAGCTTCCAGGAATCCATTGGTTCGGGACTGTCCATAAATCCCTTCACTTTAAATACCACTCCGGACATCACCTTCTGCTCGCTTCCTTATCTACAAGGCCGTTCAACTCAGGGGACATCGTGTATGTAGACACGATGATAAAATAAATTATGCGTGATTTCTTAACATCAGTTGCCTCTTGCCAGTATTATCTCCCCACTCTGCTATAGACACTGAGCCCTATTTAGTACATGTTCCTTTAACTATTGACAATTTATTTCGACCATTCATTCACAAAAGAAGTGCTGTTTTCATTATCTGGAATTCATGCTGGCCACATATTCATTACGACGGTATTTTTTAACATCGCCTTTTAACGACTTGGATTCAGAGTGCGTCACTTCTACTGCTTTTGAATTGGGTACCTTGCCCATAATTTAGAGGTCTTCAAAATTTAATAACGCAGCTTTACCTTGCTCATAATACTAAATGCTTTCTCGTCATTTTCATTAATCTTGTACATTTCTAAAATACATTCTGTTGCTTAGAAAACCAATTCGGTAATCCTCCCTTTACAGCTTCTAAATTACTTTTACCATATCAGTAACTTAGTGTACCTTCCCGTCACACTCCACCACGTTTGTGATATTTGAAACCACATTCGTATACTTTAAAACCCAATTACTTGCTCCTCCTTTTCCCATGTTGTTAATTATTTTCATTTCCTTTACCTTAACTTTTATTCCACTGGTTGTCACTCTTTGTTTCAGTAATATTATGACGATTCTTTTTTCTTCCCGAGGTAATTTCATATTTACTAGTTTCGTACACTGAGTAATCATCGTCACAGAGGACAGATTTTGGACTTCTTTACAAGACACTTAGTATTTGCGAACTTTGTATTATTTTCTGTACCATAGAAGTTAACGGTCACACTATCCTTGTCAAAACGCCCGACTTCACCAACTTTTCTATAATAAAGCCAATACATCGATCTGATACCAGCATGGCAAAAATTCTCACTACTTTTCCTTTTCCATTATTGCCTGTTTCTTTATTCTAATGGCTTGTACTACCTCCAATTTATGCACTGGGAAACTGGCATGTTCTATGTACTTATCACTAGCTCGTAAGATCTTCCTAGTACAATGGCATCTAACCTGCTACTGATTCCAATGACCACTATTGTTTCAATACCAAGAACGTCAACACACTAAACTGATAATTCTTCTTATTCTCATCCCTTATTCCTTTCCCTTTAAATTACTCATGATTATTACATCACGTATTACAATAAAAATCTGAAGTCCTGTGAAAGCCCTCTTTGTCAGAATCGTTAAATTGTCTCTTACTATCAGAGTGTAAATACTCATTAGAGTTTCTTTTGTCACAGTTATTGTTTTGCATATAGCCGTAAAACATGAAGTACTTCGTTTCGCACCTACTCTTTTGCTAGAGAAATCATCACCAAACTTTTAATGCTATTTTGAGGGAAAGTTAGCCTTTGTTTCCTTTCCCCCATTTTTTTATTTCCTTCTTACCCTCTTTCATTCGTTGCTTTTTTTGGCAAATCAATCACCTAACACAAAGCCTACAAAACATTTCCTATCTTCTTTCTGTGATTCCCAGTACGATGCACGTTTCTCTTACATGGAAATTCACGAAAACAACCTACTTTTATTGGTGGTCATCTTTGATGATCTCTTACTTTTGTCCTCCTATTCGATTCTGAATCTAATTGCTTCTTTACGTTTTCAGGAGGGATTTCAGTGTCTACAGTTTAAGATCATAACTGAATGCCAGCAATTTTAACAAGCACCTCCTTTGCATTACTAACATCAAATTTCTCAACAGATTCTACATTAATTGATGGTGTATTTTGGATTGGCTCATCTGTGACTAAGTTTTAATTAGAGTCATATTTACTTCAGAATTTATTGTAATATTTAGTATGAACTGAACCTGTTCATAACTTACTTATTGTTTGCATCAGAGACTGTCCTCCTCCATTCTACAGCCTCATCACTGACAACAGCTCAGAAAACTTTAATCGTATCTTCATTTTCATTCATATTTTTACTACGTGCCATCTCCTAGTCTCTGTCTTAGTCTTCTCAATGATTTTCCTCATATCTTGCAACTTTTGGTTAGACTTCCTACATAGATGCCTCCCCCGGGTACGTGACACCACGTCTGTTGCCGCTGGCTTCTTTTTTCATCCTCGTAATACCTTCCTGGTGATCGTTCGGTGTATTTCACTCTTGAAATGTTCATCATCCATGGACGCGGTTCAACTTTTCCGAGCAGTGAATTCATTACTTTCCGCAACACACTTGTCGTACTCCGCGACGCACACAACTGTAACTCGACATTGCTGCCTGAAAGCCACAAATTTCAGTCTTTCTAGTTTACAATTCACTTCTTGCTTCTATATTCTACTTAGACAGAAACCTTTTAGAGCTGACTACTTGAATTTTTCTCAGAAAGTAGTCGTCTGTCTGTATGGTCTTCTTAAAGGGTGATCAAGGTAAATAAAAATAAAGTAAAAAATTTCCCTAATGAAAAACAAGCTCTTGTGATGTGTGAATAACCATAATTATAATACAGTAAGTACCTAATTGTTTACGTAGCAAAGTACGCTGAAATCGGGATCTGCACATCCTTTTTCATACGTATGTTTACAATCACATTCTCATGTTCCTTTCCCACCTCAGATAGTAAGTTTATCATTTTCTGGATGGAAAGCTCAGTAGCGAGGGACTTGTGTCTAGCAACGCTATGTAAGGCATCGCCTAGTGGAACTGCCTTACAGGAACTGCGTCATCTTCACTATAATTGTTCCGGTTGTCACTACACTGAGGATGTGCGTTCATTTCCGCTCATTACTATTGATGCATCCAATTTCTTCGTTCACTGTAGAAATACCCAATTCAATATTGGCAGCATTGAGCAAGTGATTTATTGCCTTTTTTTGCTCTTGCTTTCACATTTTGTGAATACCGAAAAAACAGAATTAACGAAGCATTTTCCAATTGTTTCGTTTCTCACTTCATCTCATGCACTTTTAGTCCAGCTGACAGCATCACCTACTGTTACAGACTTAGCTAGGGCATACACGGATGTGGCGTTGTGCATTTTCACATCTAGAGAATGCAGAAGCTTTTTCGATAA